>NW_025335856.1:5341062-5532791 GCF_004798865.1 Varanus komodoensis
TCTAAGGAAAATATCCAGGGTGGAACATCTGCATTGTCCCTGTTACAAGGAACAGAAACGGAGGAAGACCACAGCTCAGTGTAACCCACCTCGAGGTTGTGGTTAGAACATGCTGGTTCAAAGTTAGGGAGACATAAGCAGCAATATGATTTCCATGCATGTGTCCATGATTTGCAGCACACGGAGGCAGATCTCACGTTGGAAAAGAATTGTGTATGTTGGGAGAATGGCTTTCAGGCAATCAGCTTAACATGGGACCTAGAGCAAACTGTGGTACACCCTCTCTCCTAATGAGAATGGGTTACTCGGTTTTGCTTTCTAAGCAGGACGTCCTCCTGATCTCCATGCCCCTCCCTGGTCCCCCTCTTTTTGGTTTTGTTTTCTAGATTCCATTGCTGGTAAGCATGTTCAGTTTTCAGCTTTTTCTGGGTGGGTAGGAATTTCTCACCCCCTTTTAATCGATATTCTGTTTCTGAAAAACTCCATGGTTCCCCTGAGCTTACTAAAACAGTCATCTTGTCTCTCAGTTTTGGCTTAATTTTGTTTCCGTTTCCACTGGCGCTCACCACCTTGACTGGCTGTTACACAGCGCAATGATCCCAGTGTAGGCAAGATACTCAAATTGTACTCACTCACTTCTCCGTCTGAAGAATGTGCATTCTAGCCACTTCACTTCCTTTGCTCCCTCCTTGAAAAGAAGACCCTTCCTTCCTTCCTTCCTTCCTTCCTTCCTTCCTTCCCCAAGGGGTTTATGTAGCTTTCTCTGTGGAATGCACTTAAGCGTAGCGAGCGATAGCGCAGCTTTCCCTTTGCAGCTGGTGAATGCAAGTTCTGCACAGCATTGTGCTTGTTATTCGTCTAAGTCCTTGACTGCATCTGGCCAGGAACTGGATGGAATAGACTTGTTTATATTGCTTCCTGATTGGATTAAGGCTTCCAGCCTCAAGAGAAGTTTCTGGAAAGAAATGTTCTGAATATGCTAATCTTTCTCCATTTTTCTTGAATAATAGTATTGTTCTGAATATTTTCTGTGAATGCTCATTCTTGAGGTTTGCATTTTAATAAGTTTTTACGTTACTATGCTGCTCGTGAGATGAAACTCATACCATTTAGATTACCATTCAGGCAGTATTGAAGCATTTCCTGGCTGGGTTTTAGACTGGAGAGGGCACACGTGGCTGGCAAGTCCACTTCATAATGCCACACAAGTGGTGATGGGTGTTTTTCAGCCTGGGAATCGGATTCCGTTTCCAGGAGCTCCTGGGACCCTATTCCTGTGGCTGGCTGGTGAAGTGGGTGAGTTCAGATGTTATGCCCAACCTTCTTCACCATTCCTGCTGGTCAGGGTAAAGTATTTGTTAGAAATAGTTTCTAACAAAAAGTATTTATTATGTTATAGCTGACCAGTGATGCTGGCTTGTCCTCCCACCCCTGCCCCAGGAAAAGCAGTACTACAGAATTCAGCAACAAAGGAAATGAGTCTCGTTAGAAAGTGGTTGTTAGGGAAATGAGGGTTAATGATACAAGGGTAATTCCACATAGAATATCTCTCCTGCCTTCCACCAAAAAAGCAGACTCTGATCAGGGTGGATCTTGCTGCTTATGGGCCAACTGCCTGGAATATCTGATGCTTCACAACTGGGCCACCCTCCTAACCTCATGCCATAAGGGTGGGCTACCAACATGGCGCCCACTCCCTTCTGGATCAGCCACCTCACCAGACTTGCACACAGAACCTGAAGGTGATTCTCAGGGACTCCCTGGCTTACCCTTGGCTTTGCTGGCCTTGGCCATTCAGCTGTGAATTCTGGCCCTGCTTCCTCTTCCTCTGAATCAGAATCTACCCCCATGACCTTTGAAGGCTGTACCATAGGAGGATAGAAGGAGTGGGACCAATCCCTATAATTCATGCCAGGTCGGACATTTTCCGAACAAGCAAACAAAACCTTCTGCTCAGGGGTAAATCCGAGTACAACAGCTTCAACCCTTGGGAAACAGACAGCTAGAGATAAGCGGATGTCTGGGGATTCATACAAAGGAGGTCCTTCTGCTTTTAATTTGCTTGTTACCATTTCTATCCCCTGTCCCAGCCTTTAGCCCCCTTTGCTTCCCTCTTCTCTTTAACCGTATTTGCTGCTTCTGCTGTGCCACCCATCTCAGCCTAAGGAAGCCGGTCTTTTTGCGAGCACTCTGGTCCTTTTTTGCTGATAGGAGCTGGATGGTGTCGCCTCCACTCCATGCCCCTTTTGGTTATAAATGTTTTAGTGATCTTTAAACAGGTTGTCACAACGTGTTACTGTGAGAATTAACAAGGATCTCCATAAACAGATTGTAAAGTGATAGCCATGTGAGTGCTGCTTGTTACTCTTGCAATGGCTCAACATAAAAAGGCTTTTAATTACACATGTCTTCAACCATGGCTAAAGGGGACAGCTGCTGGCAGTGCATTTCCAAGGAGGTCTTTCTGAGCTTCCAGGTGGATGATGCATGGCCACACAGGCAGTGATGAGCCTTGGCTTCCGGCACTCCCTGGAGGCAGCCCCTTCTTCCTATCGATGCTCAAGAAAAACATGCTCCAAAGGGCAGCTCCCTCCCAAGTGAACTTGCAACTGACTCCTACATGTACTTGCTTGGAAGCAGTCCCAGCTGAAATTCGGAGGACGTGCTGGCAAGCGAATGTGTGTGAGTGAGCGTGGAACTGGGCAATATAAATCAAAGTAATGGAAGTCCTGAACTTTTCCCTCTGACCAGCTGTCACCTTTTGCTGTCATTTTCAGTTGACAGAATGTGTGATGTGGTTCAGGTCCCTCTTCCCCAAGCTCAAGAGCCAGGATGCTCTTTGTATGGTTGGCTTGCTTGCTTTGGAGGAGAAACGCAAGAGATAGTGTAGCTGGGCTGAGCTCCTTCCGACCCAACTGCTCTGTGCTTCTTTGACATGGTCATCCATGTTTCCAGAACAGCCCATAATTCGACAGCAGTCTATACTCAAAACCCACGTTTGACCTTTGGGGTGGGGTTGGGTGTTGTTCGAACCCAGTCAATGTGTGCATCTTTGTGTGTGTGCATGCGTGTGTGCGGACGGTTGCTTTTGTACCCATGAATGTTTGTTCCTATTTGTCTCTCCCTGTTTCTCCTTCAATGAGTAATTTTGCCGCTACTTTTGAATTATTCACCACTGACCTTTAAGGGGGCGGAAAAATTGCAAGTTAACCAAGATTCTTTGAAAAAAGATGCAAATATGCTTGTCTTTGCTTTTGGGATTAAGAAGCAAACAACATGGGTGGAAGAAAAGGGAGCAAACACTTTCTGTAGAATAACAATTCCCAACCAAGGAGCACCGGGTGGTCTGTCTGTCAGTCTCCAGGAGATCTATTCGAGCTGTTAAAAGCCAGCGGTGCCATTTCACTTTTTATGGCTCTTTGCTGTCATTAATGCAGGTCATCAAAGAAAAAGAAAAGGAAAGGATATAGAGGGGGCTGGTGCAGGGCCTGAGATGTGAGGGAAAGGCATCCATGTCTGAAAACTATTAATTAGTTTTGTTGACAACTTGTTTGCACTGGCAGCATCACATTCTGGTTAATTAAGACTTAGTTTTCATGAGTGAGGGTGTAGCAAAGTTGTCAGATTCCAGACACAACTTTAACCCAGCCAGCAATATCTGATCCGCTTTAAACATGTTCCTAAACCTCTGTTGCTTGCCTCCCCACACACACACACACACACACACACACACACACACACTTCTCTGCTTGTGTTTGCAGCACAACAACCAAGACTGGGTTGTGAGGAGAAAAGTGTCAGGCAAGGTAGCATCTCTCGGACTCAGTCATCCATCTGTAGTATGGGGTTAATAGTACTGGCCTAATTTGCAGGACTGTTGTAAAGATTTCTGTGTTAATATACTTGAATCCCTTTGGATAAGAACATATTTTGTAAATACTGGACATCATTATTGCTGACTGTAGGGAGTCATCTTGTAATTTCAGCATGGCGGGAGAAACACATTCTTCTCTCCTTCAGCTTGTGTAGCTCACCACTGAATCTGAGCAGCAAATGTTAAGCTTTGTAGCCTTGAGACTTGCAGTCCCATTGGATGGGGTAGCTCAGCAGTGCGATAAAACTCTCCCCAGCCTCTGGAGAGCCATGCATGCTACTTCTGCCAGGGCACAAAGCAGACCCGGTGGGTTTGCACAGCAAACATCTGCTGATTGTTATTGCATTTTATTTTATTTTTTGCTGCAATAAATTAAAGGGCAAGATAACCCTCAGGAAAAAGAGCTGCCTGCTCACATGCTCCAACGCATCTTCACAGCAAAAGGAATAGCAAACTTTGAAAGCTGCAATCCTGTGCATATTTAGACAGAAAAAGTCCTACAACTTGCTGAGCTTTCCCATGCTAGCTGGAGAATGCTGGCATTTGTAGGATGTTTTTGGTCTCAACCTGTATCGCCATGACACTGAAAGCTAGCTGAGTTTCTTGGGGAGATTAATTCTGCTGCCAGAACTAAATTCTGCACATTTTCTGCCCTTCCATGTGTACAGAAATGAAATATTAATGAGAAGGAGTGTAATATCACAACCTATGCACAGTCCTGGTTTTTTCCCCTTTCAAATGGTACAGTCATCCCCAGAAAAGTTACAGTTCTGCTGATGAGTGGCTTTCAGACCCATCCAGGACATATGCCTATACCTGCTGTTTGAAGTGGATGCATTTGTGAGGAGCAAGAGTCTGTCTTTAATTCAGTCCAAGTGGCACCCTTCCTCTCGGAGGCCTGTTGAAACTCACTGCTCTTGTCCGGGCTGTTATGGCGAGGGCTTTATGGGACACGCGGCGGAGTGCTTACGGAGGCAAAACCTGCTCCACAGAGCTTTTGGGAACTGTCAATTAACATCACAGCCGGGCACATCCTGTTGGGATATCTTTAGAAGCCTTTGGAAGACAAGTAGAAAGGGCTGCAGAGAGACTTTCAAGTCGCTTGCACATAATGAGGCAGATGCTTGCAGCATATTGTGGTTTTCAGAGTCGACCGCAAAAGGAACGAAAACGCTACCGCATCAATAATTTACACCTCTTGCTCGGCTTCCAGCGCCTCTAAGCTGGATCCCCAGATGTGTCAGAACGCCTTAGTTCTTCTGTGTGTGTGTGTGGGGGGGCGCTGTTCTGATGTCAGTGTGAATATGACTCTCACGTTGTGAGCAGGA
The DNA here is from genome assembly GCF_004798865.1 of Varanus komodoensis. Taxonomy (NCBI): domain Eukaryota; kingdom Metazoa; phylum Chordata; class Lepidosauria; order Squamata; family Varanidae; genus Varanus; species Varanus komodoensis. The sequence continues at coordinate 5,346,265 of NW_025335856.1, forward strand.
GGACTTAATGAGAAATTAAGTGCAGTGCTTGTCTGTCACCTCACGCTCCCACATCCGAGGTGCAAAGGAGAATTTGGGGCATCTCTGCTGACAACTGGCTGAGCCACTTATTCCGGTTTGGGGCTTGATGGTTAGGCAGCAGGAGGTGGTGTACCATTTTGCCTCTAGATCTGATGGTTAAGTATTATTGTTATCATCGCACTAGATTTATATCCTGCCTTTTATCCTCTTGCGAGGAACCCAAGGCAGCTTAACCTGGCTCTGTTTTATCCTCAGAACAACCCTGCGGGGTAGGCTAGGCTGAGGAGGAGTGGCTGGCCCAAAGTCACCCAATGAGTTTCATGGTCAAGCGGAGACTCCCAGATCCACAGTCCTACCCTACCCTACCCTACCCCACCTCATGCCAGTTCTCGTACGACACGATTACCAGTGTGGTATTTATCTGCATGCCTAATATCATGTCAGTTTGCCTGTGAGAAGAGGGCTCACATCTGTGTCAGAATCTGCTGAAAATTCTTTTAGAGAAGCTAAAAGAATCAATTTTTTAGCTTACAGAATTGATGATCTTTCCACAGACAGAAAAAGACTACTAAATCAATTTAAGTCTTTAGTGTAGACATGCCCTTAAATTGAGATTACAGTGAGTAGACTTGGTTCTCAAAACACCCCCTTTAGCATAACAGACTCTGAAATATGCTCGGAAACAACAGATAGGCTGTGTCTGGTTCACAGAGCTGTCCCCAGACTGGGGGTGGCCTGCCTATTTTAAGATGCATGAAGTCGTACCATCTGAAGACATTCCTGTGTGGCTGAAAATGCAAAAGTAGTGCTCCTTTTACTTTATTTTTTTACAATTTATATTTAATGTCACTTTTCACCAGTTCCGAGGGTTTACAGATTAAGGACATTCTGCAATGCATCCTTAGCTAGAGCACTGAGTAAAGAACACATGATATCAGTATAAAAGAGTAATGGGGAGATTTGGTCACGATAAAATCAGAACAATTTCACCAATCATCTTGAAACCGGCATGCAACAGAAAGAAATGTTGGTTGTATATAACCTGAAAAATCAGGAAAATTGGTGAATGAGGGAGCAAGGGCAGTTTAAAACGGAACAGAGAAAAGAAATCTTTCTGAAGATGTTATAGGCTACTCACCTGAAGAAGGATATGCTCCTTTTCCTTTTATACTGTAGGTGGTGGAAAGGGATTTTTTTAAAAAAAGAAACTGAGTTATTTTAAGGAATTTTGATCAGATGTCATGACAGCGAATGGGACTTTCAGAATAATGTGCAGCTGAAGTTGGTGCCTGAGTTGCGACTAGAACAGAGCAGGGGAGAGAGAAGTTATCACCTGAAGGAAAATGAAATATTCACAGACGGCGGCATCCACCTGCTCAGGTAGTCTTGGGCTGGGGAGCTCTGCCACTGCTGCCCCCTGGAGGCCATTGGTCTTCCTTGCACCTGGACTGCCTGGGATGGGGGACAGAGGAGGGCATGAGGTCTTCCTTGATAGGCTGACGTGCCTGAGCCCCCAGTCAGCCAGAGGAGAGGACAGGCCCTCCCGCCCCCAGGGCACACCCACGAGAACCACTGGGGCAACAAGCTCCTTGGAGGGCAGTTTGCTGCTCCCTCGTTCAGGCAATTTTATCTGGGGAGAGGTCTGTTGAGTTCCTGTTCCAGCCTAGGGAGAACTTCTCCACAGGCTTGTAGGAGAAGACAAAAACCATCTGGGGGTACATTTGACACCCGGGGGGGCAGCTTTGCTTTCCCTCCCCCACTTTTTGCAGTGGTGGGCATTTTGTCCCCAAACACTCCATAGGCTTGCATAGGAATGCAGAAGCCTTTTAAACTGGTAGTTTAAAAAAATCCTGAATATAGAACATAAGTCAGATATGAAATTCTATATCCCTTTCTTTTGAGGCTCACTGCACTCAGTACCCATGCCAGCTCTGATTTCATAAATCATGAGCTTGCATCCCAGTTTTCGTTAAATATCAAAGTCTGTTTCAGTAACTTGTCCCAGATTTCCTTCCTTCATTTAATATCTAAACCATTTCAAGGAAAAGCTACTGACAATGAAAGAGTCTTTTTCAACAGCTCTTTGGGTTATTAGATAGTCTTTCCCAGCCAGGGACTGATGCAAAGTATGTGCATTGCCACTAAATTACAGCTCCTCCCTAAACACCTTTGCTTTTCTGAGATCCAATTTTATTCTTCCAACCCTTGATCTGTGAGTTAAAGCTGCCCAATTTGGTGTTTGAGCCTTTAAAAATGCATTGAATGAACCTTCTAAAATTATCTCTTGCTTGGATAATAAAAGAAGTTCTTGCTTTTCCATCTGCCAAGGAACCAGTGTGTTTTGCTTAACAGCCTGGGGATCAAAGGTGCAGGAAGAAGCAATGTTTTGCTTGTTTCTTCATTCCAGCAGTCCATCACTTCACCTGCTGTAGCCTAATTTGGGGGACGTCACTTTCTGTATTTCTTCTTCATTCCCTGACCATATAGATTTCCTGGTTTCATCACCAGGTTTGGCTGTTCTCCTGCTTCTTTTCTTTGCACTCCTCTCTTGCTTTTTGGAACATTGCAACACCTCAGGACATGTGAAGGCAGTGTTGTCCTAGAATGCACTGGAACGGCGTTCTGGCACCTTTTTTCGGCAGATTTTCCAAGTTTCAAAAGTGACTTTTGAAAATTTGATGTTTCGTTCCCATGGATTTGAATCGCCCTGTCGAGCATAGCAGGTCGGCGGCAAAATCATTAAATCGGTGCATGCGGGCTGCTTGTGTGTCAAGTGCGATGCATGCGTACTTCGTCCGCGCTGGTTGTGATGGTGCTGCTCGGCTTGTGGCGCTGCTCGGCTCATGATTGGTCGTGTGGTTGCACGCTGAGTGCTTACTGCAGGCACAACTGTTACACAACTGATGTGTGTGGGTGTGTGTACAGTGATTGACTACGTGCGAAAGGTAAAGAATTTCATGAGTTCTGGCACCTTTTTTCTTACAAAAAAAGCACTGTGTGGAGGTAATATAACCTTGCACACTTTTCTGACCTTTGTGACAGCTTAAGAAAGCACATACCTCAGCGTGGACATTGGGGTGTTTCTTATGAGTTAACTTAGCTGTTTGTGAATGCACACATGTGTGTGCATGTATGTAAAACTTTCACTCCTGTAATTTTATCAAAGAACCAAACCCAGACCCCGCCATCTTGAAGTTTCTGAAATCTTTGGCCATGGGCTCTGTGCAAAAGTCCAAGAACAATCGATTGTTGTTGTGAAGTGTCTCGGTGGTCCTCTTCAAAGCCCTAGCACTAAAGATCAAGGTGTTCAGCTAAGTCGTTAAGTTGTTCAGGTTTTCCACTGTGTCCAGACTTGTTATAATATTCCCCAAAATAAATTGCTACCACCTCCTGCCAGAATGAGAGGAAAAAAATATATCAGAATCTACTCAGACTAGAACATAGAGAGTTAAAATATTAAGTGTATATTTATTGATCTCACCAATTCCATTTCATTGATTCCATTCTTATGTTGTAGTTTACAAAGATCCTTTCTTTTTTATTTATTTATTTTCAAATTTATAGGTCATTCAATAGCTAGACAGGATGCTCATAGTGGCTAATAATATGCAACAAACAGTACAAGTGCAGGTGGAAGAGGTGAGAAGATGAGTTTTTAAAATCAGGTCTCATAAAATCTGCAAAAGATTAAAAATCTTTAGAATAACAGTTTGCACACAATGTAAAAGCCATTGACAGACAAACATGGAAACAAAACACGTCCAAAGAATTTTAACAATCAACTCTGCAAAATTCCATGATAGATAAGCCATCTTGAGTTCCTCTAAGAAAAAAGTGGAATATAAATATAATAAATAATATGCTACAAAGCTGTGTCAGGCGTACTGGATGTCAGAGTGGATTCTGCAGAGCACAAGCATTAGTAATATGTTAGGGCACACTTCTATGCAACTTTCAGCATTTTATTTATTAATTAGATTTATATCCCACTTTGTTCTTACACCGAACTCAAAGCAGCTCACAGCCTTCTTCTCCTGCTGCTCTCCATCTTATCCCAGAACAACAACCCTGTGAGGGAGATTGGGCTGAGAGTCTGTGACAGGTGCAGTCACCCACTTGGCCCCATGGCCAAGCAGGGATTAGAACCCAGATCGCCTGAGTCCCAGCCCCACACTCTTCCTCACACACCACAATAGCCACTAGACCACACTGCTCTGACATTTAAAAAGTCTCTCTGCTTTATTTATTTATTTATTTATTTATTTATTTAGTTTATTTAGAAAATTTCTATGCCGCCCCATTCGCCGAAGCCTCATTCCTTCTGGGCACTGCAAGACTTTGTGCTCTCCAAGCATAAGCACCATTGTGCCCTTGATTAACTAGGGACTAGAATGCCCCCTGGAGGCTCTTAATTAGAAGATTTAATTACAGTAGTCACTTGTTCATATTACTGGAAACTATGGAAGTTCTTATGTTATTCCTTTAAAAATCAACCCAAATATAAAACAGCCATCAAAAGGCACAGTAACATTCTCTAAAACAAAACTGACGTCTGGAAAAAAAATAAAAAGCTGTTCCCCCGGCACTGGGAAGACCATAAGGCGGGTGCCAGGTGATTCTGTCTAGGGATGGCGTCCTACAACCAAGATGCTAGCTCTGGCGAGTGTTGCTCTTTCATAGCTACCTGCCTCACCTCATTTGGCCAGGCACCTGGAAGAGGTCTCCTGGGGATGAACTTTGAGTCCAAGCAGCTTTCTATAGCAGGAAACAATCGTTCAGGTAACCTGGCCCCAAGCAATGAAGCTGTACTGAATGGGCATGCATGGACAGCAATGAGACTGCAAGCAGATGGATATTTTGAAGTGAGTCTCCCAAGATCCAGCCCTGAAGTATATTCATTGGGCCGCATTTTAAGTTCATTCAGAAATGGTTTCAAAAACTGCCTTCTACTGCTGCAAGGCCTCTCCCGTTTCTGACCTGTGTTATTCTGTTTCTCTTTAAAATATGAAAACTGTACGCTTTGCTGTTGATGTTGCTACGAATTCAAAAAATCCTCCTTCTCTGTTTTGGAATGTACAATGAAGTGGAAAATGTCTTTTCATTTCTGATTCATCTCTGTCACATCACATTATAAGCATTTTGCATAATCTTCCATGGCAGAAAGTTCCTTTGTATCTCCTGCATGATCAGAAGGAAAAGGAAATACATATTTCAGCATGGATCCTCAGCTCATGTAGAGATAATATGAAAACAGAGTTTCCAGATCCACTTTGATAAACGCCAAAGACTGAAGATTCAGAATGCACCCAACAGTTTTATGGATCGGTCAGTCCTTCAAAATCTTGCCTCTTAATTGTATGCATTGAACAGATAGCAAGTGGGCCCTTCACATGTAGATTTGCATTTAAGGATTTGCCCCCCCCCAGGGAAGATGGCGTGGCCTGGTACTTTAAATCAAAAGGGTGCTTCCTGGCTGTTGCTCTGAGGCTCTGCAACCCCCTGTTAAGACATTTTCCATCTTCATTGTCTCTCCACTCGCAGACAAAGGCAACAACTGAATCAGAGCAGGTTTTCACTGGTGGGTATGGTTTATTTCCTTTTTTGAAGTGTTGTCCACTGATTTTTTGATTTGATTATAAGGTTTTATTTACTCTTATATTTTAATGGGGTTAACCACCTGGAGCATTATTCTTCATGGACAAGCAGATGATATATGGAACGAGATCCCATTGAGGCTCGTGTGGTGCCAACCTTAATGTCTTTGTGATGCCAGGTAATGGTGGCCCTTTACTGCAGCACTTTCAGGTAGCTTCTGGGGTCTGCTAGGCTGCTTAAAGGCCTGCATTTTTTAAGTTTCTATTTTACACACACACACACACACACACACAGACACAGACACCTACCTGTTTAATATCTGGTTCTAATTTTTGTATTGAAAACTTGTTTTAATTTTTATTTTCCCAACATATACAATTACATAGAAGAAAATACAGAACAAAAGAAAGACTAACATAAACAGAACAGACTAAAATGTATTGCAAACTTTTAATGATGTAATATTTTTATACAATGTATCTTTATTTTTTTTAAATGCGCTCTGTGAACTGCCCAGAGAACTTTGGCTGTTGGGTAGTATAGGAAATAAATTAACAAATTATAAATGATTTTTTAAAAGCCCTTTAAGATGGTATTATAAGAAATCCTATCAAAAAAAAGCCATGCAGGCAGATGGCTCCAATGTCTGTAAGGCACTCCATGTGTCCTGGGTCACAGCTGAACCGTTTCAGGAGCTATCCAGGGTCCTGAAGTTGGTTTGAGGACGCAGTTCAGCACCTTGCATAGCTCCTTTAAAGTTCAGAGCAACACCCAGAGGGGATACAATGTCCCACTCATCTGGAGCCACCAGCTTCCAATAGCTCTGCTAATTGTGGGTTTTCCTCCACTCTTATATATTGTTGTTGTTGTTAGTCGCGAAGTCGTGTCCGACCCATCGCAACCCCATGGACAACATTCCTCCAGGCCTTCCTGTCCTCCACCATCTTCCGCAGTCCACTCAAGCTCACGCCAACTGCTTCAGTGACTCCATCCAGCCACCTCATCCTCTGCCGTCCCCTTCTTCTTTTGCCATCTATTGTTTCCAGCATTAGGCTCTTCTCCAGTGAGTCCTTCCTTCTCATTAGGTGGCCGAAGTATTTGAGTTTCATCTTCAGGATCTGGCCTTATACTCTCATATATATATATTCTTACACATATACTCTTATAAATATACTGAAATAATAGTTTGAGTATACATTTCTCTTCTTCGCTCTCCCACACCAGCTTAATTCTTGCTGCTACTTGGTGCATCCAGTGGACAAAGAAGATACTCCAGAAAGGGACAGGAAGGCCACAATTTTTGCATTGGGGGGGATATCCCTTTTATTCTTATTACATTCCATCAACAGGGTTCTTTTTATTTTATTCTTATACTGTCTAATATTTACAACGCTCTAGGGGAGGGGGGTTACAGCAGTCCTTAAAAGAAAGACATAGTGCAAAAAACCCCACAAAAGATCAACTACATAATCTAAAATCAGTTTAAATTTTACAAATAATTTAGCAACAGGCTGAAAAAACCTTTCAAACCCCCCTGATATGGTTGTCTCCATCCAGTAATAGATTAAACTTTAAGTATCTTTAAATGTCCCAGTAACGAGGGCAGTCTTAACCTGGAGTTGTTAGGTTAGGATGGCATGCCTCATGGACCTTCGTGGGGAGATCATTCCACAGATGGGGGCTGCCACTAAGGAGGCCATCTCCTTCGTAAGTCAACTTACAGATGTGGAAGGCTCAGATGTTCATTTTGTAAAGGATGATTGCAGTTGTTTGATCAGGTATTGTGCTCCCAAGTCACATCAGGCTGTATAGGTTAAATCCTGCACCTTAAATCGTGCTCTGATGCATGTACAGTTGTCCCAAGGTCACCACTGTAAGGGGAGTGTGTTGCACCTATTTTGTGGTATGCATTTTTGCATGGAATTAATGACACTTACCATTCTGTCCATTTTGTTGAGCGTCTGCAGTACTTAGGAAAAGAAACTTGCTTTGAAACAGAAATGGGTGATTCCAGAAAGTCCTAGTCATTCTTATCTAGATGGGTCTATTTCAGGCAAAATTAATCTCATATGAGGTAGGCAAAGATGAATGACTCACAGAACCGAGTAGATCCTTACGCAGTACATCTTATCCCAGTGATGGCTTTCCTTTGTGCGGTTGATATATCAGTGGTGTGCTAGATTCTGTGCTGTGTTATCTGATCTTAGGTTCCAGCATCAGAGATGTTCATCTGATGTGGCTTTTGTACCAAGGTCATATCTCAAACTCTGCTGTCAGGCGTAAGGTTGCTTCTGCTATACCCTTTATTTGTTCAGCTGGTGTAGCTCAAGCATAGGATTGTTTGCTAAATGCACCTAACAAGGGATGGCCAACTTTGCAGGAGGGAGGAGTAAGGCACAGTGACAATGCTTATTCTGTATAGTTAAATAATTTGTTGCTTCACACCTTTTAGTCTAAAGATGAATCGCAATGAGGTGAATTGCTGTTTCTTAAATCCAATCATATAACTGGCTTAAGCAAAATATCCCAAATAAATAAATGTTAAATTCTACAAAATACTATCTACAATTTCTGCTCCCAGTGGTTTCTGCTCTATACCAGATAAATCTGTTCAGATCTAAAGCCCTTGCAGTGCACCTGGGAGCTGTTCAGCTTCACAGAGGCTGTGGGTGAAAGGAATTTGGTTTTTGTTGGGCAGCCAGTAAGAAGGATATTGCAATAATGGAATGCAGGTTATCATTGTAGGTACAGTACAGTTGGATACACCTGCTCCCTCTGAATGTACAGCACTTAGTGAAGGGTTAGTGATTATAAGCTTTCCATCTGCAAGCCAAATATCTGCATGTTGCATCTTTCCTCCACAACATAGTGGCATGAACTGTGACTCTGAATTTATTGTCCAGACTCTTTCCTGCTTCTCTATGTCTGGCAGTAACATATTTTGGACCCAAGACAGGAAATAAAAGAAGAAACCATAAGAGCGTGGCACAGAAACCAACACAAACGTTTGGTGTTAGTGTCAGTTTTCTCTCTCCTTCTTCTGCTGGGTTGTTCTTGCAGGTGGGATCCCCGGGATATATCACATTTTGACAAAAGACTATGCACCTTACACATTACATGGAATCTTTGAGAAGCCTGGATGTTTTTCCACATATCTCAAACAAATCTGCACCATCTGCAGTCACAATAATGAATACACTATGCCCTAAAACATCTGTAGACTTTGCTAGTTTAGTAATATTGCCACCTAGTGGTCTTATATTTCTGTTCTCCAAATGAAGAGCAGAATCCATGTATGTTTACTTGGAGCTAAATGCCATAGTGTTTAATAGGGTTTACTCCTTACTAAATGTGCAACCAGAATCATCAGGGCCTCTCCAGTCTGGGAAAACGGGCATTAGAGTGGTAAGTGTCACGGTAAGCAAGTAGGAGTAAAATATAATAATTGGATTTAAACTGCCATTGAGTGATCCAAAAAGGGATCTTCAGGCTGTGGTGTGTAGTTAGTTGGAAACACTGATCCAGTGTGTGGTAGCTGTGAAAAGGGCAGATTCCATGTTCAGGTTAATTAGGAAGGGAACCAAAATAATGATGCCAATATCATAGTGCTTTCATCCAAGTCTACAGTGTGATCACATTTGGAATAGTTTGTACATTTCTGGTTGCTGCTCCTCAGAAAGAATATTGTAAAGCTAAAAGATGCAGAAAAGGACAGTCCAAATGGCAAAGGGACTAAATGGTGCGAGATCTGGGACAGATTGAAGGGACAGGCCTTTTCATACAGAGCATAATTATGTGCACCAAACGACCAAGAACTTGGTCGGGTTTAAAAGGCAATTAGGCAGATTTGTGGGGAACGAGTCTGCCAGTGGTTGCTAGTCATCTTATATGTGTTTGATTTCTCTACTGCTAACCAGAAGCTGTTGACCTGCATCATATTTTGCAAGTGATCTGCATAACACAGAGGGAAAACACCATGAATCAAGGGGGTTCCATCTGCTTTAAATACTTCATATGCAGGTATCAAGTTTGCTCTTTTCCTGTGTCCCTTTGCCAGCCTGCCCTGCATTTATAGATTTCACATTTGAAATAAGCCAATTCGTGAGCCTCCAGAGTGCACAGGCCTGAATCCATGGCCTTTGCTTCGCACACCAAGGGATGGGGGCAAATACGTGGAACTGCCTCTATTGAGCTGAATCAGAGGTTCATCTGTGCAGACCTTGTGTTCTGAGAGACATTCTGAGCATGGAAGCTGGTCTGGGATGCACAATCCATGCTTCACCGCTGAGCTGGGGGCCAAGATGTGCTGTCCAAGGTGATGGACTCGGACTGTGACCCCTGGGAGATGCTGCTCAAGCCCCCAGTTTTAGCCCTTGCTGTGTGGCATCCTGGTCCATTTCTTCTTGTATCGTGAGCATTGCCATATTGCACCATCAGTGGCTCGCTCTGATAACACTGCTTCCACAGGGCTCCCTTGGGTACCATGAATGTACGAACTGAACCCCCAGCTTTAATTGCTTGAGCCTTTGTGGGTTAGAATGCATGGTAGGGACACTCATTTCTGCTCCAATAACCTTCAGAAAGACCCAGTTCCTTGAAACTGAGTTTGTGTAACAGAGAGACCTGAAATGATGTAGCAGCAACAATCGTGGCTAAATTCCGTCAGTGGCCTGATGGGGAATGTTGTGATGAGCCAGCAGAGGGAGTGAATGCCAGGGTTTATTCTGTAATACTACATTTTTAAAGTATCCCCTTTTCTGTAAAGCTATGGCTTTTTCATACCGGTATGATCTTAGATGAAATTGAAATGAAATTGCAAAGCTGAGAGCAGGTTATTAAGCATTCCTTATTTACTTTTTCAGCTTTCTGCTGAAGCAGGAGACATAACAGAGTGAAGTAATACCAGAGGTTTCAAGCAATCCTCCAATGCAAAGGGAGCTTAGACTGTAGGTAGGCATTCCTATCTGATTCTCAGAGGAATACGCAGATCCTTTGTTTTGAAGGATTCCGCTATTGCAAAATAGTTCAGACTCAATCCCACACTTGCCTGAGAGTTATCATATATGATCGGGCTCTTAGACAACTTGTGACAAAGGGTTGAACTGATTGGAGGAAATGGCAGTTGCTCAAGTCAAAGGTTATTTAATCTTCAGAAGATGTTTAAATGGTGCAATGTTATAACCTGGTAGAAAACATTAGACGAACAATTCATATAGTTTTTTCTAAGGCACTGCATTTGCTTTCTTGGATAGCCAAACCTGGCACAAAATCTTTTTTTACATTTTTGTTAGAGAAATGCAAAACCTTTTCCTGCCAAAAAATTGCTCATGCAAATACTGACTATATTATTTTATTTGAAAGCGTACTGTGATTTATTGCAATTGTTCTTGTATCCTGGTTCTATCTAGGAACTCCTGTAAAGCACTCAGAACTTCAGCTATTGAGTAGTGGAAAAGTTAAAGAAAGTAAAACAAGAAATGAAAACTGACTCAAGGATAAAAAGAAAGTTGCTGGAATTAGAAGGGGTGGAGATTTGATGTCATCATATGTGACCAAATTAAAATGTTGGCTGGGAAATGCATGCTGGGAAGGATGCTTTTTAACATAAGAGCAAACTGGAATATTCCTACTACCCAATGCTAATTAATGTTTCATCTGCTTAACTAGTCTGTATTGTTTGTCAGAAATCAGGTCCTTTTATCAGGGAAAATGCATGTATGCAACTATGCAAATAGTTTCCTGAGCTGGCTGAGTGGGAACAAACTTCCGAGACATATCTGCATATTTTTTTTTTTTTGGCATATCCATCAAAAAGAAGAGCTGGCTGATGGCACAGAGGAACTGGTTGCAGTATGGACGCTGCCCAGTGTTCCTCTGTTCACACACACCCATGGAGAGCTGCAACGACACACACATTTACTTTCAGGGAGCTTTGGCAATCTTCATCTTTCCACCGAGGAACCCATAAGCTTCTGAGGAAATCCAGGTTTTATTAGGATACTTGAAAAACCTCTGCTACAGTTCATCATAGCCATCTTCTTGGCAAGAGATGTTTCTTTGTTTGCATTAGCTCGCTAGAGCTGTCTCCAGCTGAAATCATTCAGAAGTCTCCAGGTGATCTCCATTTCAGAAGGGCGATTAAATTCTGTAAAAAGGAATGAGTAAAAGCACAATCCTATGGCCACTAGACAGTGTCTAGCTGTCCATAGGATTTTTCAGATTCCCAGCAACGAGGTAGGGAAATTGCCCCAACATTATAGCTGGGCACTGATGCTAAGATCCCCTCCCAGCCCACCAACTAGCTTAGAAGGAAGTGTTCCTTCTGCTCCTTGGTGGCTGCAAGAACAAGGGGGCCAGTAGGGACTCTGGAGGGTGGTCTGGGGTGGAGAGATATGCTGGGGGTGCCTCAGCTCCATGTTCCCCCCACCCTCTAAGTATGGGGGATTATAGACAAACCCATGGGATTGCACTCTAAATCAATACTCATCCACAAGCACTGAAATGTGAGGGCTAAAAATACACTTCAGCTTCAAATCCACCCTCCTAATGAAGATGTTTGTTCAAGACAAGAAGTACTCAAATATGACCTCATCTCACCTCACCCCACTCTGGATAACAAGACGTGATCGCCAGGCCCATTTATGAGCAATGACAATTTTTTTGGGTCCAATAGCCTGTAGCTATCAAGTGACACTTCATTTGAAGAAGCTCATTATCAAGATCAATCCTTCCTTATCTTGCCAATTCCTTGCCCAGGACATGATAAGGAAAAAAAACAGGTTCCCAGGAAAAACAAAGCAAAATCTGGAAACCAGCAGTGCGCAAACAAGTATAGCTTGACAAGAAAGGTTCTGCTAAATCAGGTGGAAAATGGCAGCTCATGCCAGTGTAAACTGATTGTGTATCATCTGCAATTTCCTCAGAACTGGAAACTGCAAACCTGACAGATTTGCCGAACGGGCAATTAGCAGAAATATTTGTTTTCATATTAATCTAGAGAGAGTACAACACTGAGATCAGCAGACGAAACAGTTTAGCACAGTTCCAATTTAGGTTAGTTCCAGTCCCTGGATGATCATGGGCTCAAGCTATCCTAGCCCCAGTCTTAAATTGAACCTTAACCCTAATATGCAGAAATATTCCAGGTAGTATTCAGGGTCTTGTTTTGGTGACTGTTCATTGTCTTGACAACCTAGGCTACTTCCAGGCCCTAGGACCTGTACAGAGACTCAGGTTTTACTCATGCTAATCCTAAACTGCAGCTTATCCCCAATCCTAAAACACACATCTAAAATCCTAAAACACACATCTAAACACACACTCCTGCTTGCATGTCATGAGCGGAGTTGGCTAGAGCTGGGGGTCAGACTAGTTGGCCCTGGAGGCCCCTCCTGACTCACTCTGTTTCTCTGTTTCGATGTTTCTTTTGTAAATCCAGGCATAGAATGTCTGAAAATAGTACACAGGTTGCTGCCACTCTTGCTGCTGCTGCTGCTGCTGCTACTGCTGCTGACCACTCACTCTGACTACCAATCTATACAGTTACAGGACTAGCACTGGGAAGCAAATTTCCCCAACATTAATTCTAACCTGAACCTTATTCCTTAACACATAGGTATAATCTGCCTCTTTCCAGGCAATATACCAAGGGTATTTTTGGTGATTCTTTCTTTCCAACTTAGGCTAACTCATGGCCCCAGAACCTGCACAGAATCCAGATTTTCCTGATCCTATCCCATAACTGTAATTGTCGCATGTTGTTAATTTTAAAAAAATGAATTAGAAGCTGGGTATTTATTTCTAACTTATTTGGAACGGGACAGTTTCCTCTCAATTTTTGGTCAAATGACTTGCCACACTTGGGCCCTATAGCTCTTCTTTATGCATGGTTTTTTAAAAAATCCACAGGTGATATGTCAAGGTAACTCAGATCATGGGCCAAGGAAAGGAGATTCCTGTGGCCAAAATAAATCATGCTAGTTGTCATGTAATAGTTTTGCTGTATTTTGCTACCCTTCTGCTGGCCAAGAAAAGGCTAACAGGATGTGTTAGGACTGAGGACTGAAATGCTCTCTCTGACCACATCACTCTCTTCCATTCAACATAGCCCATATTTGCATCCACATCAGCTAGAATTTGCTTTGAAGAAGAGCAAAACTAGGCTAGACATGCACATGGTGGGCATGTTATGAGCGGAGCCGGCTGGAGCTGGGGGTCAGACTAGATGGCCTGGGAGACCCCTTCTGACTTGCTCTGTTTCTATGTTTCTCTTTGGATGCAGTATTCTGAGCCGGAGCCAAAATTAATGGCACCCAAGGAGAAATCTACTCAGCCTCCCCTGTATTTAAATACTGGGTTGTTCTGTCTGTGTACAGAGTTTCTTTAGGAAGCAATTTCCTGTTGATGTTTAGGCTCCAGATTGCTGCACTGTGTGATAGTCTGCTCCAGTTAGAAGTAAATTGTGCTTGATTGTCTAGCATCTGCTTCATTTGCTGGAAATCCTGGAATCCTGCTGGAATAATCTTTGTCCACCGAACTTTGAAGCTCTGTGCCCTGTGATACTCTTTTTTTGTGCAAGGAAACAGAAATAGGTGTTTCAAAGTGAATTCGTATTACTTTGGCTGTGGAATAGGAAGAAAGGAAGTTGTGCAAGGTAGCAAGGTCAGGCCAGGCCAGGGGACAGAATCCCTGGAAAGTACCTTCTTCCATACCAACTTGCCTGGTCAATGGAATCATTGGAAGGCATTGACCTGGTGGCCCATGTGGACCTACAGCCCAATTACAACCCACCTGGAGAAGAACTTCCAGCATGGTGGCCCCACTCCATGGAACTAACTTTCTTTGAAGGTCAGATAGCATCCATTGCTAGCTATATCGGTGTCAGAGGAAGATGTCTTTGTTTCAGAAACTTTCCTGGCTGACTAGCCATAGCTTTAATGTTATTTTGTTTTTAATGTATTATTGATATTCTTTTAATCTGTTTTATCTTGTTATTCTTCACCTTTCTGGAATCTTTCTAGATATAGAACAGTATACAGAAATGTATACCCCAAAGTGGTCCTTCCAGTAAATAATTTGTGAGTTATTCAAGAACTGCCATGTAGTAAATCTTGTATGCCAAGTCCTTATTTATATTTTAAATCCACGGACCAAAGAAAGAAAGGAACCAGTACAGAATAACTCTCTCTCCTCTGATTCAAAGAAGTACATATGGGGTCATATCCAGTGTTAGGACCATGTAGAATAAACTCATTGAAATGAATTGGACTTAAATTAGTCATGACTTACTTTAGGCCCTGTTCATTTCAGTATTTCTTCTCTATGAAGGAATAGCACTGGATATTACCCTTGCTTCATAAATTAAAAATCCATCAGTTCAATCACAATTCATTTAAATTATCACTGAAATGCACCATGCCAGTCTTCCGAACTCATACGAACTATTTTTAAAAGCTTCCATTTCAAAAGAGAATCATTTGATTTCCATAAAAAGACTGATTACGGGTATCACTTTATCCATGCTAGCAATTTTCAGAGCCTATCAACTATTCAGCCACCACTGGGATTAGAGGTTTCTTCCATTGCCAGGCTATTATGGTTTTTGCTGCAATTAATGCATCTGTGATTGGCACTGGGCATTACTGTGGATCCCCCTTGTCCCTTTGCAGGAAGCGTGTTATCTCCTTCTCTGAGATAACAAAAAGCCTTGGAGAGAGGCTTTTGAGATGTTCTGAGGGTGGTGGGGGAGGAGACCTGAGCCACCAAAGTATAAGGCATCATGGCTCCCCGCTCTGAAGCACCAGGCTTTGCCAGAATTGGATGTCTCGGTGCTTTGTAGGGCAGAAGGAGCCTGGGGGCACACTTGGCTGCCACCATCCTCTCACCCTTGCTAGGATGCCCATGATCCCTCAAGTTTGGCCAACTGGGGCTTTCCAATTATTGCATTGCTCCCTTAATAGATATATTTCTTCCGCCCAGGACTTCACTGATAACAGCATACTGTAAAAGTATCCACATTATCTGAAATTCTGTACTCTAGGACTGGCCTAAAACATGTGAAGCATGCAAACCTTCCATTTCCAACAGTCAAATCTTTGAGTTTTATAAATCTGAGCCAGCCTTTAATGTGCGAAGTACCACATATAAATAACCTTAAGCTGAGCATCCTTGCACAAAGCACTATCTAACGAGGGTCAACAGGTTCCATAAATGTGCTAGAGTTGGCCAGGAAATTGATAAATCAAAGATCCTGTAATATCAAGCATATGAAATTGGCTCATTTCATGGCCCTGAGGGAGTTACACTCACAGGAGTTAATTTACAGATCCCTGGAATTCCTCCTGTCTTTGAAGAGACGGGGTCTGAAGTTTCATTCCTTAAAGTCTTTCTGGCCTTCCATGTTGGTTTGGCTAAATCTTCAGTGTGTCGTATCCTGCTTTGAAAGGGCTCATGTAAGTCTTCGGCAAGTTACACCTCTCAATTTCATTCCCATTGCCGGTGCAGTGCTTTGTCGTGTTCTTGCACAAAAGTCTTTCATCATGTGATGAACGACATGAAAGTGACCTTTTTGGTAGCTGGGAGACAGAACTGAGGTGTACAAAGTGATGCATGGTGTGGAGAAAATGGATAGGGAGGCATTTCTCTCTGTTGTAATACCAGAATCCAGGGTCATTCTGTGAAGCTGATTGGTGGGAGATTCAGGACCCCTGCAAAGAAACACCTATTCTCACTGCTTATGGTTAAACTGTGACATCAGTTCCTCCGGATGGATTCCCATCCTCAGTCTGGATGGCTTTAACAGAGGGCTGGGGAAATTCCTGGAGGAGGAGGCTTCCTATGGCTGCTAGTCCTGGTAATGCTATCCTTCCTCCAGTATCAGAGGCAGTGCACCTGTGTACATCACTTGCTGGGGAACATGGGCAGAGTGTGAGCACTATGAAGAGTGCTAGTGAGGTTGAAAATAAACAACAGTCTCTCTTCAATGCAATGAGCTGGTGACACAGGCTATCTTTCCGCGCTTTCAGCGTGGACATTTAACAGAAGTTACAGCTTGTTCAGTTAGGAACACTGATAGATTTGAAAAATCCAGCATTCATTTTAATGACACAATCCAGGAGAAACTGGCAGCTGGATTCTGAAGACCCGTGATGTAAGCTAAGACAGAATTTCGACAGTGCAAGACTTCAGGATTCATGAATAAGATCCCATGCGCATGGGAGTTGATGCAAACCAAAAGATCAAATGAAGAGAATGAGTGCCTAGACCTGAAACAGCTCAGGGGACAGCCAGGCTTTATTCAGGATTAATTCCAGGACAAAACCTTTTGGTACTGAAGGTGGTTTTTGTACAAAGCTTTCTGACCCCTGCAGCTGCTCATAAACAGAGGTGGAACACCTGGACTCTTCTTCATTGCCCTATTCCTGAAGGCAAATTTGCAAGCATGAACTCTGGCTCAGCAGGTGATCTATTTTCTTCAGATGCCTCCATTCCCAAGGAAACAGATTTAAAACATCCCTTTTTCAGCCAAGACTCCCAAATGCTTGTTTTGGGCCCTGAAAGGAAGGAAGGAGATGTGTGTGGGGCGTAACCAGAAGATGTGGGGGAAATCTGTGATTTCTGGGGGGTTATGTAACTAGGAGAAGTGAGCGAGCAGTCTTAAAATAAGCAGAAACTCTCCACAAAGTGTTTGGATCAGCATCTGTCTTTGCCAAGACAGTTCCCATTATGAATGTGTGGTTCTTGTCTATCGCTTGTCACAGAAGACATTTCAAACCGCCTGGTGATTTGCTGCAGCCCATCAATCAGCTCAGGTTCCAAGACAAGCATCCCCTCAGTCTATCCATCCTGCTGTCCCTGCTTTTATTTTTAGCTTTCTAGCTTTCCACTCTAGTGAAGAAAAGTTACACAGAATAAAGTGAAACTCTTTCTTCACTGGTAACCTCTTCTCTTTTCCTCTGCCAAGGAAAGCGTAAAGGCTGGCTCATTCTTTATGATTTCCTTCCAGGATGCTGTTGTATTTGCATTTGACAGCACAAGCAAGCAAGCAAGCCAAAAAGAATGTAAATTAGTTAAACACCTAATTACAACCCAGGCTTCTGGTCAGAACTGCTATGTCGTTGTGGTGCTTAGGAAGTGGAGTAACATCTTCAAGCTCTGTGCAAAGCCAACAACCTAATAAATCTGTGCTGGAACAAAGAATATATTCCAGCTCCAGACCTGATAGCTTTAGCTGGTGTATCCTGGAATCTGGGGACTCTTGTGTTGCCGTAAGTTTTCTTTAGTAGCCAAAGGTTACTAAAGGGGCTGGTGCATTTCTCTCTGCTGCCCATGGCTCCCATGGAGGGGTAAATGAGAATAAACTTGGCATTGTGCCCTCAAGTAATTGTTTGCCTTCAAAGAAGGCAACCTGTTGCACTGCCTGGTCTCTTATTTCATTGAACAGCACAATTCCTGGGAGCAGTTGCTGTTGCTATTTGTATGCTGAGTGGTTGTGTGCCGTTTGCGTTCCAAAGGGCTGGCATGTTGATTCTGGATAAGAATAACAGCAACAAGCCGAACTAAGCCAAGTTCTGACATTCTGCCAAAAATCTGTCCAGCCATAACAGCATCAAGGGAAAAAAATCAGCGAGAAAAAGAAAGAGATAATGAATTATTTATTTATCTTCTTTTCATCCCCAAAGTGTATTTAAATGCTATATATAACTATGCATGTTGGTCTCAGATGAGTATTTTGAAGCCACATGTAGCCAGTCCTTTAGTAGAAATGTCGAGCTCATGAGCGCAGGCCTCACCTTCTCGCCATTGCATGTAACTCACCTTCTCGCCATTGCATGTTACTCACCTTCTCACCACTGCACGTAGCCATTGCAAATAGTTGTCAGTGCAGAAAGGGGCATGGTCCTTTCTTAGGACCTTTCTTAGGATAGCTCCTTTCTTGTTAAGAGAGGAGGGGTGGCTCTCAGCAATCAGCTTGAAATGAAAGCCAAGCCCAGGAATGGTGAAGGTGTGGACAACCTATGTCAATTCACCACACACAGGCACCCAGTTCGCACGATTCACACACTCTTCAGCTCCCCAGACACTGCTAGTGTCAGCAATTAATGCAATTGCACTCAAAATCCTCATCAATGGTCTGATGAAATCCGGCGACTGTAGGGATGGGTTGCAGCCAGTTTCATTTTCCAGACTGCAATCCTGAAAAGGCTCTGTGTTTTTATGAACTCCAACATGTATTTAACTGAACAACAGCTTTCATCCACTTTAACAGTACCACGTCAACAATGCGAGTCCCGTACTAAAGACCAACTCATACTTTAAATGGCACTCACAGCTGCCATCTCTCTAGTAGGTTCATGCCACTTATGCAAGCATGGAGACAAGCACACTAACGCACTTTGCAATACACAGTGGAGATGTGTGTTTGCACTGTGTGCTTCAAGACATGCATTCCTCCTCGTACACTTTCTAGGAGTTAAAAATTATGAGAGAGTGTGTGAATAGGCAGCTCCCATGTCCAGGGAGTGAAGTGTTTGTCTGGTTCAGATGGGTTGGGCTCCCTCAGGGGGAGCAGGTACATAGCTTAGAGGTGCCCCCGGATCCATTCTTGTCACTGGAAGTAACAAGGGTACTGAGTCTGCATTGTTCACATCTGCAATCCAGAAATGCCAGTGTGCCAGTCTGTGTTGGCCCTCGTAGTTACAGGAATCAATATGGGCTCTGTATAGACTGCCAGAACATCTGGGAGATGGTTTGTGTTCAACCTAGAAGCATAGAGCGAGTCAGAAGGGGTCTCCCGGGCCATCTAGTCTGACCCCCGGCTCCAGCCGGCTCTGCTCACGACATGCCCACCATGTGCACCTGGAGATATCCTAGGGGGAAAGCATCTGCTATTCATCCTAATACTTCCTTTGCTGCTAGTAAAATGTTCCAAATAACATCAGACAAGCTATGAAAGAACCAGCTGCATATTCTCCTAAACAGGCAGGGAGGGTCCCTTTGGGTACCATGGCTAATACCTGGAGGAGAGGTTGGTCACCTTTGCTGGCCGAATCTGCAGTTTAGAATATGGTGAGGCAGTGAGGCAAAACTCTCTCAATCCCCTGTCTCCACACTGTGGATACTTTCATAAAACAAAGGAAGCGGTTGAGCATCTTCTGTATGAAGAACGTGGCAGCAGTGGCCACGGCATGGGAAGTGATTATGCTGAAGCACGGGGAATCATTTTTAATAGCTGCCTTTGAGAGACCATGACATTGATACGAGTTCTTTGTTACACTTGTATTTATTTTTAAGCATATAAAAGGAAGCCGCATCTTATCTTTGCTATGCTTTTATGTCCACTGTTGTTTCTCGTTTGGTCTGCCTCAGCCATAATCTTCTGTCTTCTTTAATAATTTGCCTTTGTTTTTAAGAGAGCCTTTGCTGTATAAGGTATGGGGGAAGGATGGAGCCGTGTCCTATGAAGTCCAACTCTTCTTGATCCAGCAGGGGATTCTTTGTAGTAACATTTCTTAGAATCCCTGATGTAAATCTGTCCTGAGCGGATAGGAATGGTTTTTTACAGCCTCGAGGCTCAGTACTTATGAGCAATATTAGATCATGAGCTCACATCCAAATATTTATGTCATCAAGTACAATGGGTCTGACTGGACATCTTACAAAATTAATGTACCCCCAAAATTGCCTGTCTTAAAAGCAATTCTAGTCCCCGTAACCCTGTTTGGGGTCAATAATTATGTTATAAGGTAGGAGCATTCATTAGTACTGGGTTCAGACAACCTATATTCAAGAGCTAAACATAGGTCAGGTCTGGGCTGTTGATCTGTGGGTTGTAGCTGAAATGTGATGTCTGAACCCTGCAGTGCTAACAAGCCATGGCTTGTTAAGCACAATCAACCTATGGTGTGTTGTTGGTTTCTGAACTGTGGGTTGTTCAGAACCCTACGGTAGAATAGCTGGGTTCAGATAACATGACACCCCATGTTTAAAGAACAACCCACAGTTCAGTTTCAACTCTAAACCCATACTCAGTTCTTGAGAGTGAGTTATATTGTGATCTGAAGGCAGTCAGGATGGCTTGGTTTGAGGGAAGAAATGCAGATATCTCCAGGCAATTTAGAATATCTCCCCAATAAAGCAACACAGCTTACGTAGTCTCCCTTTTCTCTGCAACTGTTGTTGTTAGTTGCAAAGTCATGTCCATCCCATCACAACCCCATGGACAACATTCTTCCAGGCTCTCCTGTCCTCCACCATCCCTCGGAATCCAACGAAGCCCACACCCACCTCTCCAGTGACCCCATCCAGCCACCTCAGCCTCTGCCATCCCCTTCTGCTTTTGCCCTCAATCGTTCCCAGCATCAGGGTCTTCTCCAGTCAGTCCTTCCTTCTCATTAGGTGGCCAAAGTCTTTGAGC
The DNA here is from genome assembly GCF_004798865.1 of Varanus komodoensis. Lineage (NCBI taxonomy): Eukaryota > Metazoa > Chordata > Lepidosauria > Squamata > Varanidae > Varanus > Varanus komodoensis. The sequence goes on from NW_025335856.1 coordinate 5,367,296, forward strand.
TTCAGCTTTAATACCTGACCTTCTAAAGGGCAGTCAGGGTTGAACTCCTCTAGGACTGACCAGTTTGATCGCCTTGCGGTCAAGACTCCTCCTCCTCCTCCACAATTCAAAGGCCTCAGTTCTTCAGCGCTCAGCCTTCCTTATGGTCCAACTTTCACAGCCATACATTGCAACTGGGAAAACCATAGCTTTGACTATACACACTTTTCTCTGTAATACTCTGCCTTAAATATACAGCTGGAGGCAGTGGGTTTTCTTCTGTGGCGTTGGTCAATATGTAGAGCTTGCACTCTTGAGAGTAAATGTCACTGCACTAATGTGTAGAGATTTTTTAGTTTCAAGGTGGTATTAAAATACTCAGGTCTGAAGCTGCTGAAGAACAAGGGTCAGTTCTGTGTAAAAAGAGGGATTTGTCAGTGTGGGAGAAAGGGCTATCTGTTTTTTATAACATGCCTCTCCTTCCCATGGCAGTAAATGTGTGGGCAGAAAGGCCAGGTGAGACATTTCAGTTGTACTTTTTTGGATGGGAAAGAATATTTACTTTAAGCAACTGAGAATTCTGACTATCTGAATATGAATAACCACATTTAACCAATATGTGGGGTGATTCCTTGGAGGACGAGAAAAACAGGTCTTGTTCTGTTTTTCTTGTGGTGAGGCAAGGATTTGGATGGTGAAATGCACAATGTCAGAAGGAAAAGTTCTGCTCGCCAGGCACCCTAAAGCCAATGTTGAGTGACTGTGCCAAGCCACAGAAGAGATTGTGTGTGCGTGTGTTAAAACAGAGCTGTGACCTGAGAGGCCAAGCCTTCTATATCTAATACAGCACAGACTGACCCTTGAAACAGGAAATAGCAGGGCAAAAACTGGTGGTGGGGGAGGGGGTTGTCTTATATGCAAGGAGAAAAATTTTCATCATAGTATATTCATCATTAAAAGTGATAGATAATAAAGATGATTGTATTCACAAGATCACTTTTATTAATAATCATTTTTTAAAACCCTTCTTCATGGTACTGGAGATGCCCAGCTCGTTGCACATTGCATTATGCTGTGAGTCTTTCATCTGGCTGCAGGCCCAGACCTGAGCCTGGCACCCATCCTGCCCTTGCTGGGGGGTGGCACTCATTTCTGGGCCAGCTGTGGCACCGGTGCTGCAGAGAGACACAGCGCTGCCGTGCCAGCCTCCTCCCTCTCACGTGCCGGCTCCCCACACCTGTCTGCAGCACTGGCCAGCCCTCCTGACTGACCCCAGCCAGCCCCTTTGCAGACTGCTGTCGGCCTCCAAACTGGAGGGGTAACCTGACTATTAGCTAGAATATGGTAATGTGATGTCACAAGAGTTTAAAGCTTCAAGTTGACCAATACCCATAGATACTTGCATATAAAAGGATCCTCAACAGATGGCCAGAAAACCCCAGCCTCTTCTTATACACAAGCCACCTTATACACTGGTATATATGGTACTTCTGAGGAGTATTTCCTGGGGCTGTTTGGAATCATCTACCTGGTGAAATCCATGTAGAAAACAGTGCATGTGATTGCAAAATATTAATGGATTCTGCTGGGGAAATAATGCATGGTTTATACTCTATAAAAGAATTTATTTTTAAGATGTTCTATGTTTTCTTATGGTATTTTAGCCCTGAAAAATAACATAAAATATTGATTTTTTAAAAATACGAATGTACATGCTTCTAATGGAATAAGCTGTTCCATTAATAGAATAAGTTGGGCTAGAAAGAAGACAGACCTTTCTGTTTGCTTTTTCTGCAATGGCATCAAGCCCATTCTTTAAGGAAGCTAGCCTGGTGCACCGGCCATTCCTGGGCATTCTCCAGTCTGGCTACTGGCCAGATCATGCTCCATTAGGCTACAGAGAGATGGAACCCCATCCAGTGCCTTAAGATATTTCAAAACCTGTGGCTCTTTCACCTAATACCTCTACCGCATGGCCAAATTGCTGAAGAGCTCATGAAGGGCAACAGAACAGTATTAGGGGGAAAATGTGCCCTCTGGATATAATCCATACCTCCCCAGCCACCACATGGTGAGTCCAGCAGTCACCTGGGCAATCATATTCCTCAAGCAGTTGGAAGAAAATGATTGTCCTTGAAAGAATCTGTCCCAAATACACGGACCCCTCTCGCTTTTGGAACCACCCCCGTTTTTCCCTCCCCCTCCTCCCGACTGTTAGATACAAAAGATGAGGATTTGGTTTTGTTAGGCTGCACCTTTCTAATAATAGCTTTCCAGCCAGACCTTATCAGCCATGGCTTGGTATGTTTGCTCAGCAGGGCTGGCTGTGCTCTCTGTCAAAGCCCCTTTAAATCTCTTTTATTGCCTTATTTTTCTTAGATCACAGTACTGAAAGCTGCAGCATCCTGAGAAGAAGATCTTCAAGGAGATGGATCGAAGTGTGCTCTGGAAAAAGGAAGGGAGAGGCATGCTCTTCACGAAGAACAACACACGCTGCTGGGTTGCATCCTTCAGTCAGCTGAGAGTTAACGAAATCAAGAGCTCTTGTGCAGGCAGAGGGTGTTCTTGGCAGTGAAAGGTGGATCTGCTACTGGATGTTAGAGAACGACTCACTGTTCTGTCCACCAGCAGCCTGTGGTTTGAGCTCATACCCTGGAGGATCTGGTGCCTGCCTGCCCACAGAAAACTATCTTTCTCTGCATGCCTCCACGTTTCAGCCAGCTTCACCTCTTCACACATGGCTGGGATTTAACTCAGAGGGGGAAGATACTATGAGAAGTTTTCCTCTAGATGGTTTCTGACAGGACGTCCCCAGGTTGCCTGGATGAATGAGTGCCTTTCAGAGTCGCACAAGGTAAGCTGCCCAGTAGTACTATAAGCGTTTCAGCTAAGCATCCCTGGGGATCACATACCGGCCTGGCACAGCATGACTGGAGCTGGTGGAATTTGCACACTTGAGAGATTGGAACTGGGGTCCCCGGCCTCTGGTGTGGAATCCAGGTACAGAGCTCTTGCTTCTCAGTCTTGTTTTGCTTTTAACCTAAGATGAGGAATGGGGCATTTTGATCAGGATCTGTTGCATGATTTCCTCTGAGAGGAATCAGATTAAGAGAGGTCCATGTGGGAGTTCAAACATTTTCTCTGATACATGTCTCTCTCCTTGGAATATCAAAGTTACTGTGTGAGAGGGAAAGTAAAGCTATTAACATGGACTTATTGCAAAGACGTTGGGCCAGCTGGCTGACTTTTGTACTATGCTATGGAAAGTGATGGAAGGTAGATGGCTTTGCAGAAAGCAGGGAGAGTGAAAAGAGTGGCCCTCAAGCAAACAGCAGAAAAAGCAACTGCATTTGCTGTTCTTGTTCTGTCACTGATGCAAAACATTTCCTTCCACTGATGTCCTGACTTGAGAAACCAAGCTTTCTATTCCTTAGTTAAAACCTTGTTTGCATTTTCAAAGAGCAGAACACTATTCATGTTTTATATTTGTGCACTCATCCAAAAAGAAGATTGGATGATTTTGGTAAGTTATCTAAATCTTCTGCTCATGGTCTCAGTATTAAAACAATCAACATGTATTTGCATCGACACATGGAATATCCTGCACACAACGGTCAAGAATTTTGATTGAATGTGGACTTAGGGGAAGATCCATTTTCTGTTTTCTTCAGTGTTCTGCAAATGTTAACCAAAATTGCCAAAATGAAGAGCTGTGTTTGTGCAGTGGGTTTGTAACAGGATGTTGGAGAACACTTCCCTCTTCTGTCCACCATCAGCGTGTGGTTTGAGCTTCTGTATTTAAGAAACCATGTCTAGTTAGATTACCTTTTCAAATATCTTTTTGGTGACTACCCAGTGCTAAAAAGGGTCAGGGGAGTAATCTTATACGTAGAGGTCTGGGGGCTCAGAAAATGGATAAGCCGTCTCAGATTGGGGAAATCCAGATGGGGTTCCTGGAGCTAAAATACTTGTCTGGAACGGTATACAGTTGGGTCCTGCATGCACTTTTCTTCTCCGGATTTCTGCTGCAAGCTGATCTTAGTGAGCCATTGGAAAAAAGGTAAACACACAATCTATACCTACTGAGCCAGACTTTAGTGAAATCTGCATTTGTTATTTCCATGAACAAAAGGGAAATGAAATTCACCAGATGACTCTTCGTCTATGCACTGCATGTTCAGCTCGGGCACAGTAACTATTAGGAACATGTACAACAGAGATTTAGAGAGCGTTTTAGTGATGGATTTTAGCGTGGCTCCCCCCATTTCCTTCCCGGCTGGTTTCTCATGGGGAGATTGGTAGAAGTGTTCTGCAAATTCAGTAGCACATTGCACTGGGATGTCCTAACAGACTCAGTCTCTGTGCATACACAAAAGATGCCCCTTCCTTTTTTAAATGGAGGTAAATTTTCTGCTTATTAGCATGAGTTGGTCAGATCAGCCTGTTCACAGATGCTTAGAGTTCAGCTAGGGGCACGCAGTGTTCATTAGCATGCCAGTGAGAAAGGCGTCCAAAGCAAACAGCGGATGCTTCACACAGGAATGTGTCTTACCTGCACAAACATGGATCCAGTCTCCTCTTTTTCGGATGTATTTGAGAAGATGCCCCCAGCAGGCTCATCCTTCGAGCCTGTGTTGAGTCTGCGCTGTGCAGTCAGAGGTAACAGAAGCATAGATGAAAGGGTATCTTGCAGGAGTGGTGGGAAGCCTGTGACCCACCAGATGGCCCATCTGAAATGACCTGATGATGGAAGAGGTGGCCGGGGCCATGCTGGTGGGCTTTCAGTTGAAGGATTCAGCATGCCACTGCTCCACCTCATTCACAGAATCTCGTGGGAGAAGGTCCAGCCATTGGATGAGTTCACACAATAAGCCACAATGGGTAGCTAGCTGGCCTGTTACTCCTGACATGGGATGGCCACTCAGCAATTCGCCATGCCTTGTTTCTCCGTCAGTCATTCCAGGCAGGTGGGACACATCCTGAGCAGCTTTGCAACAGAAAGCTTTGTTTCATCATTCCCTGTGTTGGCACCCTTCCTGTAATTGATCCAAAGGGACTGCTAGCTCAAAAGGGAAACTTCTCTCCCACATAACAAATCATCAAAGAGATCTAGGTGTTTGAGTCCTTAGGAAAGCAGGAATGCATCTAAATTATGCAATATTGTTATTTTAGAGGTTCTGCACCAGTATGCAAGGACACCTATCCAGTGCAGCCACATCCCCCTCTTTTCCATGTAGATTTTCTCCACCACTTTACAGCTTCCTGAATGAAACTCCCTCACACTCTGCTTCAAAAAGGAATTTTTCCGAGCCCTTATGAATGTGGGATCACAGTCCCATTTCTGCCCCAGGATCTTGCATTTCCCTTGTTAGTCTACTGCCTCTTTCTCACCTGCATGCCCCATTTATTTATTTATTTAGGAGGCTTCTATGCCACCCCATTCGCCGAAGCCTCAGGGCGGCTCACAATAATAATTTTGCTTCATGGTTCCTTCCCCCTCCTCACATCTTGGACAGGGGAAGGCAAGTTATTATAGAGCATAAGTAATGATGCTCAAGACAGGCCAACAGGAGGTGAAAACAACAGTGTGTGGAAGCTTTGGCCGCACCTACGTCAGCTATGTCAGCCCTGGGAGGTTATGTAGAAAGAGATGGGACCTTTATGCTGCATATCTTCCCAGTCCCTGTTCTACAGTGCCTGATTTACATGCGACCACAACCCATGGTTAAACCAGTGTAGGCTACGCATGCAACAGCCCCCATGAATCAAGAGCAACCCACAATTCAACAACAACCCTACATTGGTTTAACAATAATGGACGAGAACCCTGTTTGGGTGGTGAACTCTGGGTTGTTAATGACCAACAATGCATAGTTAAACCATAATGTGAGGCTTGCAGGTAACAACCAACTATGACTCAAGAATAACCCACGATTCAATGACAATCCATATGCAACCCATACTCTGGGTTGCCATTGCATGTGAGCCAGGTCATTAAGTTGGTTCTTCCAGTCCATGTTGCTTTGTTGGTAGCATGGTGTAAATGACTGAACAAAGCAAAAGACTTACACGGATGGGTGGGCACACCAGCAGGGAAATGCACACCAAAGCTGCAAGATAAGCTGAAGAAATACTGCAACATCAGAGGAGTACTGATTTTTCAAAATAGTCACTGCTTTGTTTCTTGGTTTGGGTCCATTCCCTGCTAGGGAACCAGGTGTGCAGCCAAGAGGTTGGACAACTTGGCCTCCTATCTGAAAGCCATTTTAACCAGCTGATTCCAGATGTTCTAGCTCTAACCAGGGACCTTGCCTGAAGTCAGGAGAGGTTGCAGCGTGGCTCTGCCCTATATTTCGGACTTCGTGTGTGACACCTCTGCAAAAGGTGGTTGACCACAGTGGCCGTATTTATTCCTGTTGAGGGGAGGGAAAATGTATGGGGGACTAGAGCATTTTCACAGGTGTATTTGCAGGGCTGCTGTGTATGTGCACACAGATGTGCATGGCCCTTGCACACATCAAGCAACACCCCTCCTGCCCTGGATGGATGGATAGTTGTCCACGTCAAGCGCCATGCCCTTCAGCTGTCAGCTGAGTGTGCTTTGGCTCGAAGTTAGAGCTGCAAACATAGTGAAGTGCGTAATCTTCTCACCCACACAAAAGTGACAACAAGCTACATATATAGTGTGTCACCAAGAGGGCCCCGCTCTGTGATTGTCCCTGCTTCTCATCCATTCTGCAGTTCGCAGCACTAATCCCCACTTCAATGTGCTTCCCACACAGCGGCTGCATCCTTCTGATTCCCACCTTGCTGCTGAGCAAAATGAAACTGCACCGTGTGATTTCATTCATATTATATTGCTATATTGATGATGAATCATTGCATATTCAAGATAGATGGGACCTCCGACATATGAAGTGCCACCTGTTGCCTGGTGGCAGGAGGCAGGAGGCTGAAGTCATGCCTGGCAAGCTTTTCTTCAGCCTCTGGTTTAAAATCTCCACAGAAGACGCTACTCCACATCCTGTCGTCAAACTTTCTACAAATGCCAGCAAAGGGCTCCTGCTGTCCTTGGCTTTGTACTCCAATAAGTTCATCAATCTAGGACACCTTCCTAAGGTGTTCTTGAGGGCCATGGGGTTATTTGGAGTCCCTGAGCTGAGATCCTGTGCTCTCAGAACAGCGTCTTTGAAGACCGAGCCTCTGCCTTGCCCTGCTCAGAGCTGCCATAACTGCCTGCCTTCTCTGAGTCTGCAAATACGCCTTGGAGGGGAGAAAGAGGGGTGTGCTGGGTGTGGGTAAGGGAGGAGTCCGGGGGAAAGGATTTAGGCCAGTTCCACTCAGAGGCCCATCCTCTTCCGACTTCTCCCTGCTGCTTAATCTGGATGCACAAAAATCGCCATCTAGAGAACTAGCAGGATGCTAGGGATGGAGGTGCCACAGCGGGGGCATAGGCTGCCCACAGGCCTCTGGGCTTGAAGGCTGTGGAGCCCTGAGGGCATGCATGCTGGGGTGGCATGCTCTGCCTTGCGCCAGAGGAAGGGAGATGTGCGTGCAGGGAGGCCACTGGGAGGGGAAGGGTAGGCTGTCTGCATATCCCGCCAGCTTAACTCTCCCCCAATAGATGGCACCATTGTTTCCTTTGTGTCCAGTGCTGGTGGAAGGAAAAGAAAAGGGTTTGCAGACGCCACCCTTGTGAGAAGCATTCAAGTTTACATCTGGGCTGACTACGAGCATCTTCCTCTCTGTGCGAGAAGGAAAAAGAGGCTAATGCATCAGAACAGGCTGTCTTCTCACCTTTTGGTGCGACACTCATGCGTGTGACGTGCAGCCCCCTGGCTGCAGCCGCCGCACTGCCCTCTTTCCCCTGCAGCAAGTGCAGCCCCAGAGGAGCGTCCTGCCTCCTCTGACGGGCTGGCGCCCAAGCACGGCTCATATTTGGAACATGGACTGGGATGGGGGAAGCTAACGGGAGGGACCCGGATCCTCAGGGGTTTGCACCTAGTGAGAAGCCCCTGTGCAGGAATTATTATTAGTATGATTACTATTACTTTCGACCCCACTGTCTGTTGCTTATGGGGCTTGGGTTCAGGAAAAGGGAAGAACACACAGGGCAGTTTCTTCCCACAGAGGGTTTGCAACAGGTCCCAGTCTTCAGCATGTCACGAGTGGAGCCGGCTGGAGCCAGGGGTCAGACTAGATGGCCCAGGAGGTCCCTTCTGACTCTGCTTCTATGTCATCCAGTTGCCGTGTGGACTTTGCGGGGACTTGTCTATTCAGCATCCTACTCCAGAGTCACTCCTCAGAGTTTACTTCTTCGGTCCCGTGACTCATTTGCCCCTCGTGAAAAGAGCCTCCCACCACATTATTTTCGCATGGCCTCTTGTGGTCTTTTCCCAAAGGCTGCTCTGATCTGTTTACTGTGCTCTTTCGGGCTAAATAGTTTTACTAACCCCCAGTGGTCAACCTTCCTGGGGGTAACCTCCCCCCCACAGTCCAGCCCCAGTCAGCCTGGTGGTTATTATTTATTATTTTATGTATGCATTTATTTAAAACATTTGTATGTCACCCAATTGTGCCACAGCACCTCTGGTTGGACATGGGTATTGTTTCAATTTAAGAAATACATTTTGCATATGCATGTTAGATTGCGACACTAATGTATCTAGATATCTTTTTCCTGCTCACCCCACTCCCAAATCTTCATTTCAAGCCAGATCATTGCCAGGAATCAAACCCAGCTTGCTAAGAATTGCCTCAGCCAAACACCCTCTTTTCTCCAACTTCTTTTGTCACTGAGCTCTTTTTCCTCTGCTGAATGAAAATATGATATATGTATGCATGTATGTATAGGAAGCCTCTGCAAACTCAGAACATGGGCTTTTATTAGAAGGCATGGCCCCTGAAATTTGTTTGATTAACTTTCTTTATTTAGTGCAACCGCGGGCAGCCAGGAAATGAAGAAAAAAGAATCTCCACAACCCTTTTTGGTCAATCAGCTTCAGTATTAAAGATTAATCAGCCCTTGCAGCTCCAGTTTGTCAGGCTTTGCAGAAGAGACCGCTCAGAAGGCCAGCTATCTGTGCCAAGATCGCCTTCCACAGTTACTATCTCCTTTCCCCTGATAGGTTTTACACCCCATCCCTTCATTGATCTGTCTTTCCTCCCAGGGAAGCAGAGTGGGGAGGAAAGGAAGTGGGTGGATTTGGAACAAAAAAGTGGAGCAAATGAGGCCTTTGTCAGACCTATGTGTTTTTCCAAAGGCTAGAAGCACTGCTGCCAATCTATGCAATCTGAAATTTACCTTCAGGTGCAAATTTCCTAAGCAAAACGCATTATCCCAATGATGATTTTAGGAGGTGATGCCAGCCAGGAGGAGGGAACAAATCTCCAAGAGAGACGGGGGGGGGGTGTCTGAAAGGGTGTGTGTATGCAGGGTTTTCCTCAGGGATCAGGAGAAGGCTGAGGAGAAGGCTGATGCCAGAACTGCTTTTGATGGAGGCAGGACTCTACCGTTGAGATTTTCACTTTAAGGAGAGCTGATAAAAGGCAGAGAAGAAAAGGCAGAAGAGATGGAAGAGGGAGGGAGGGAGCAGAAAAGGGAAGCAAAGAAAAGGTACAGATGCAATTCCTTGTGTCTCCCAATATTCCCCAACCAGCAATGCTTCTGGCGCATGCTGGGAACTGTAGGATTCCTTTCCCTTCGAACATGCATGAGGTTGCACCGCACGAGGGCCAGGAAAATAAATTGGAGACGAGAGAGGACTTCGTCTTTCACATCTTTGTTTTGACTTCCTTTTGTCACCTGTGGTCACAGCTATGACTGAGCTAGTGCCAGGGCAGGCAGGATGCATCCCCAGGCTTCCTCTCATTTAAATGACAGAGCATATTCCCTCGGTGCAACTGGATGCAGCTCGCAGGATTTAATTGTGAGAAATGATCAAGCCCTCTCCATCAAAGCAACACATGGAGGCCTCTTTGTAAATTAAACAGAGTTCTTTAGCATGTAAAATGTTACGCGTGCTCTGTCATAAAGGATTCTCAGAGATGAAAACCTGGGAGTAGAACAGGATCTGGTATTCTGGAGCAGCTCAGGACAAAGAAGCCAGAATAAGATCACTGGTTACATGTGACAACACAATCCCCTAATTGCAAGGGTTGTGTATGGGTTGAATGTATGAGTTGTGGAAGCGAGGGTACCGTGTGGCCCAAATGCAGCTGTGCTAGCAAGCCATAGTTTCTTCATCATGAACAACCAGGAAAGGAAGCCACGTTTTTGTGGGTTGTCAACCGTGGGATGTTTACCATAGTCTGTTAGCTAGTTTTGCAACAGCAACCCATGGTTCAGCAATTGTCCCTATATTCAGCCCTTGAATATAGGGTTATTGTGGGTTATCCTGTTTTCTGAACCCAGTCCCTGACATGGTTCACATGACTGCAGGGCAGATAATAAGGTGCAGCAGCCCATGGGCTCTGGCTGGCTTGTTACCCAGGGCAACAAGCTGGCTTCACAGAACATGGCAAGCTGTGCTACTGATGGTAATTGTGCCAATGCCCCCAAGCACATGACTGGCAGAAGCTGTGGGAAAATGAGCTTTTACCATGAATGCACACCTGTTGAGTAGCACCTCAGGCCAGCAAACATGCTAAATTTATACCCTAGATGGGGTATGGCAGATTCAGATTCCCATATCTAAGCGAGAGGGGGGGGGGCTGGCTGCTTCTCTGTGGTTCGAAGGGCAAACTTGAAGAAGGGGAACCAGAGCATCCTGGGGGCAGAAAGAGCAGGGGAATAGGCCCACGAGGATGTATGTTATCCCGGCCACGCTCTGGCAGCCTTCCTTCCTTCCTTCTCTAAAGCTCCACAGCTGGATGGCTGAAAATGGCCATTTAGCTGAATTGCAGAGTGGGTGGAGAGGGGAGGGAAACTGCCACCATCATTTCTCCCGCTCTGCAGAAGATTCAGTGGCTTCCAAGCATCGACGGCACAGCTCACTGTGTTGGTTGTCTGTTTCCGAGTGTCATGAAGAGGGAAGCTGCCTGTGGTCACACATGGGCAGTCTCTCTCCAGCTCTTGCTTCTTGCAAGTTCTGAGCTTCCAGTTTTTGTGACAAAAGGCCCACAGGGAAAGACGCCATGCCATTCAAGAGGGCTGCTCTTCTGTGAGGCACATGAATTATGCGAAAAAGACTGTATAGCAGATCAAATGAAAATGGGCATTTTAATAATTAAAGTACGTTAAAATTAAATTAGATTTTTCTCTGCTCAGTAATGATCAGGTCTTGCTTTCAGGAATGTGCATTTCATTTCTTGATTGCTACTTTGAGCCAAGATGGAGCCAAGCAAGCAGAAGCAACACTAGAAAGCAAAAAAATTACAAAATTATCCACTATGCACTTTCTTGTAATCTTAGTACGCACTGAGTAATGCACTCCTGTGTGCACTTACCTAAGAGTAGACCAACTGGACTCAACAGAAGTATATCTGAGTTGATGTGTATACCTGTTTCCCCGAAAATAAGACCTAACCAGAAAATAAGCCCCAGCATGATTTTTCAGGATGCTCGTAATATAAGCCCTACCCCAAAAATAAGCCCCAGTTAAGATCGTCAGCCAGATGGATGCATTTAGTACATCCGTTGCAACACAATTTAGGGTTTGGAGAGTTATGACAATGTTCCAGAAGAAGATGAAACGGGTGTATTTGAATAAATGTAGATTTTTGTACATGAATAAATGTTGTACATAAAAAAGTAAGACATCACCTGAAAATAAGCCCTCGTGTATCTTTTGGAGCAAAAATTAATATAACACCCAGTCTTATTTTCTGGGAAACATGGTAGAATTAGGCTGTTAATCTCAGGTCAACTTGGCTGAGGTCTTAAGAAAGACCCTCTAGGGGAATAGAGTAAAAGAATTTCCATTATATATTTTTAAAAAGCAAAGCATGCAAAATGTATAGAGTGAGAAAAAGAGAAGCAAAGCTTTATCAGGGTGACACCATGGCAATGATACTTTATCTAGCTTTATATTAACATAGCTTGCAGCACTGTTCAAGCAAAGGTTGGGAATGTTTCAGTGGGCAACTTGATTTAAATGAGTCCTTTAACCTGGCAGTTTTTTCTTGCTGATTTAAATTCTGATGTAAGTTGGCTTGATATAAATCAATCTTCCCTGTTGGAGATTCTTCCAGGCTCCACAGCTGGAGATTTCTGGTGCCTAGAGGTTTGTACATCAGTAATGAGCCTTGCAGGAGGATGCAATTCCTCTTAAAAGATACTAATTTTGCAGATGAGACTCATGTTGAATTATGTTTGCTACTGGGCACAGTGCTGTCCGGGGAAGGAAGGTTCTTGAGCCATGTTCAAATCTCAAAATCACCATGCCCGGAAAATTTCTAAGATTTTGTTCCATTCAGGAAGAAACCAGAGTATGGCTAAGTTCAGGCAACATGACAACCCATATGCAACCTTGAATGTGGGTTGATGTAGCTTGTTGTTAGATCTTGGGTTGCTGTTGAATTATGAGTTTTTGTATTCTCTGAACTCAGTTGCATTAACCAAAAGTGGCTTGTTAACTACAAATAACTCATAAAAAGAACTCAGTCTGTTGTTGGGTTGTGAACTGTGGGTTGTTCACCATGGTTTGCTATCATGGCTGGGTTCAGAAAACATGGTAAGGCCCATTTCAGCAACCTATGGTTCAATAACAACCCCATTCAATGCTTGATTGTGGGTATTCATGTTGTCTGAACCCAGTTCTAAGTGCTGCATCTCTCCATCTCTTTTTTTTTTTTAAATTCAACACTGAAGCCTTTTGAGATATTCATATTTTCACCTAAATTTCCTTCTGAAAAGAGATTTGAACCACCATCTGGAAAATATGTAGGCTTACAAAAGAAAGAAGGTCTTATATTTATATCAGAGGCCAAGTTTCACTTCAGATTTCAAAAACAGAACAAAAAGCAAAAACGCCCTCTCATAGGAACCAATTTGTTCCTCTGTCTGAACAAACTGGTGTGAAATGATGACAGGTGAAGGCCGTTACCTGCAAAACAAACACAGTGATGTTCGGATTAAAAAACCGGACCATTAAAGATCTTGTATGCTTATTGAAGCAGATGACCTTTGTCCGATCTCCCAGCTGTAACAAGGACATTTGAATGAGAAGGTGTTAGAATAAGAAAGTTGTCTCTGAACATGTCCAGAAGTATTGCTGGAGATCACTTATTTGCTTGGCTGGTATCAATAATAGTTTAGGTATATGATTCATTTCACTCTCTCCCTCCCCATCCCCTGATCTAGGGGAGAATTTATTAGCTAAAAACAGAGGCTTTTGACTCAGTTCTCAGTGAATTGCATGTACAAAGGCTTAACTTCAGATTGGATAACTTGAAATGAAAAGCATATTTTCTCCAGTAATAAGTAATGTAAAAACTTTAGCATATTCACACATATTAATTAAAAAAACATATTTGAGCACTGGTTGAAAACGCAGCCCTATAATTTATTTTGTCAGCCTTCCTCCCTGTTGAAATAAGTTCCAGAGAATTCTTCTCCTAGAACTTTTGGTGTCCACGGTGCATCTCATGAATGAAACATTTTTCTTCCCTATTTATATGCTTAGGGTTCAATCCTAGCCATGCTTAGATAAAAAAAATTCTATATCTCCCAGTGTTCTGGCCATTAACTCAGCTTCATCTCTGTGCCTTCTTATAGGTTGTTTCCCTCTTAGCTTGCACAGGCACAGGTACGTTCTTGATTAAACACTCCACTTCTCTGGCTAGATAAACATCCTCACCCACTTCTTTCAGGGCTTTGATCAACAGAAGCTGCCACTCAGGGGATAAAGCACATGCTTGCCTTAGAAGAGGGCCCAGGTTCAGTTCCCGGCATGTCCAAATAGGGCATCTCAAAGCACAGGACTGGGACGGAAAGCCTCTTGTATAAGATCGTGGGAGTTACTTCCAACCTGGAAGAAGAGTTGTTGCTATGAGCCATCAAGTCATCTCCAACTTACAGCGACCATATGAATGAAAGCCCTCCACAACGCCCTGTTCATGACATCCCTGCCTCACAGTTCCAAATCCAAGGAGGTGACTTCCTTGGAGGAGTCCATCCATCTCTTGTTTGGTCTTCCTTTTCTTCTTCTGCCTTCAACTTTCCCCAGCATGACTGCCTTCCTCAGTGAGTCTGGCCTTCTCATGATTTATTCAAAGTACGACAGCCTCAGTTTTGTCGTTCGAAGAAAAGTTCTGTCTTGATTTGATCTAGGGGCCACCTCCTTGTCTTTCTGTCAAGGAGTACTTAGAAGGAGAGTACTTAGACTAATATTCTTACTTGGCATTGGATAGGTGTTCAGAGTAGATGAGATGGCAAGGAAGAGTGAAATCAGCTAAGCAAAAATGAAATTTTAGGATCCGAAGGGTAAGCCACAAGTCCTGCGAATAAGGAATCTCAGAATTAATGCAGTAGGGAGGGTGCTTAGCACTTATAAATGCTTAAGGGCCACTGTGCAAGGCTGAGACTAGAGAGACTCAGCTTTTAGTCCATGGCCAGTCACTTGTCCTTCAGCCTAACTTGCCATGCAGGTGGTTGCAAGAATATTTATTTTATTTTATTTTATTTTAATTTATTTATTTATTTATTTAGAATATTTATATGCCGTCCTGTCGCAAAGGCCTCAGGGCGGCTTACGTAAATAAATAAAACACAATATAAAACATAATACAAATGAATTTTAGATCCACCCTGGCTGCAGATTAAAAACATATATAAACCAATATTAAAAGTTATTAAAATATTGTTGGAATAAAAAGGTCTTAACCTGGCGCCAAAAAACAAATAACGACGGCGCCAGGTGGACCTCTCTGGGGAGCGCGTTCCAGAGGCGGGGCTCCTATGGAATAAGTGGGAAAGTGGAGGATCACCTAAGCCATGTTACAAACGGGAAAAAAGGCAGGGCCTAAATGTAATGTAGTCAGAATGCTCTGATGGTCCACAGAGTTTAGGTTAGCAGACATAAGCTGAACTGTAATGGGCAAAACTGCCATTCTCTCCACAGCTCAGAGCTGCACTGATGCTGTTCCCAAACCAGTGCCCAAAGTGTCCACAAGATGTCACCATCACATTCAGGCTGGAAGTCAGCCGTTGGCAATGTGATGATTTTTGGCGTTTCTGTCGCAGGAGGCTGTTGGATTCCTCACCTAAGGAGCCTCTGACCTGCCTCTTGCAAGCCTCAAGCCAGCCTGGTTGAGGAAAACCACGCCCCTGCCATGGAATCGCTCGTGGCTTTGGGCAAGCCGTTCTCTCCCAGGCTCAGTCCCACTACCTGCAATATGGGACTCAGTTCTGTCTTACCTTACAGAATAGTTGTGGGGAGGACAACTAGTTGAAGCCCTCTGAGCATATGAAAGTGCTTTGCAAAGGGTAGGTATGATCATGGAGGGTAAAACTATAAATGGTCTTTAATTTATAGTCTCTCCAGACTATTTATAGTCTTTAATTTCCAGCCACTAAGCTCTCAATAGTCCTGGTGGCTGGAAATTTATAAAAAGGTTCATTAAATGGCCTTTAGATGCAAGGTGCAAATGGATACATATATGGATATTTGGGGTTTCTTTGTCCCAGTGTATGGACAATTGTTGTTAATCCAAATAGTGTGTTCTCTTAGGTATTAACATATCAGGATACATAATATGAATGCAACTAGTAAGATAGATTTGTTTTCCCCAACCTTAAACATTGGTCTGTCTGTCTGTCTGTCTGTCTGTCTTATCATGTGGTTTGGTCGTTTTTTGTATGGCACAAAAACAAACAAATAAAAGGATAGTTATAAATTATCTCCAGGTAGCCTCACTTGCTGGGTAACGTGAGTACAAAGCTGCTTTTAATGAATTAATAATTAAATTTAAATATTTCTTGGCCACTGTTCTGGACAGAAAGTCAGCTTACATCAATAAGACATACTAGTAACCAGTGGAGTTGGTGCAGTGTGATGGTTATATGATAGGATCAATTGGTTGGTTATCAATTGATCACACAATACTTGTGTGGCCGCATTCTGCATCAACTGAACTTTCTAAACTGTTTCCTATCTCAAATCTGGGAATCCAAAGTATCCTGTCACCCCTTTGACAATGTCTGGTGTGGGAGGACTTGGATTGCTGTCTAAGCGACCCTGAGGTTCCTAGACAAGCATTCATTCTAAAAGGAAAGGCAGGAGACAGGGAACTGATGGCCAAGGAATCCAGATACAATTGGCACTGTCATTACGTTCTTATTTGAACAAGCACTACTATTGAGCATTTGGATTTTTGAATATGATCTGTTAAAACTTTTATAAATCACTCTTCATCCTCTCTGGATTTCCTGGTGGGTACAATACGTATAGTGTAACGCAAACAATACCAGGTTTCTTGGTGGGTGAGCTGGGCAAGATATTAGTGCACAGTTCACACACTAGAATGTCTGATCTCGGGGAGTGGGGATTCCGTTGACTTTGATCCCAGCTAGCCAGCTCACATCACTTCCTCTGTTTGATAGAAAATTGCCTACTTCAGCTTGTTCAGTCTAATTGGATTCCATAACTCTCATCACTCGATAAAACGGCACTCGTGCTATATCTGATCTTGAACTCTTCACGGCTTACCAAAGACAGCCTCACTTTCAGAGGCAAAGCCAGGATAAGCAATGAGATGGATCAAACGAACTGCTGTGTTATTTTCTCTTGTGCAGAAAGGCAACTGAGTGATTTGGTGGTAGAACTGGGAAAAAGTTGAGGGTACAGCCTTCCTGTTCTTGGGAATGTATGAAGATTCTATTTAAGGGGGCAAAAACTCAACAGATATTTGGTTTGGACTGGCAGATCCCTACCCTAACCCTGTAAGAGAGAAATCAATTCGGAGAAAGCTCTGGGTTAACATACTTTCACTGATAGCTTCTCTCCCTCTGCACTAGCACATTTCCTTGCTCTTTTCTGATTGTTCTAGTCAAGACCTAAATGAAATTATTCTCGGCTGTAATTTAAATGTCAGGTATAATTATCACAGCAAAAATCCACTTGGCAGTGCCCTTCCTTGCATGGAGACATTGTCTCAATCTCTGGAGAGTGCAGGAACTAGAGGCAAGGTCTCTGAGAAGACCTGATGAGAAGCAGGTTTTGTGGGAATGGGTTGTGTTTAAAGTAGAACAATGTATCCAAAGATTAGAAAGCTATATAAACAAACAGGAATAATTGGACCAAATCCATTCTCATGAGCTATGAGTGAACTGGAATCGATGCAAATCCTAGAATCTGTGCATTACTACACTATAATTAATTTAATGCAATTGATTAACTGAATGCAATTAATTAACATAATGCAATGTAATGTAAGCCACCCAGGCAGCCTCACAGCTATGGGGTTCAGCATGCAAATTCAACAAACAAATTAATAAAATAATAAATAAATATCCTGAGTCATGTCCAGAACTCTAGAGTAGAACTTAAACTCCGAATTCAATGTCTGTGGTGGTCCATTGCAAGCCCTGCATTTCAGAATCTTATCCATGGTTATGTTAATTTTCAGAGACAACAATGTATCCTGGTAATCTGCTTCTACAGGATACAAAAGAAAAATCTGATTTTAATATGGTAGAAATAATGTATCATATCTAAATAATAATGTTAGCACAAAGAACTGAGTATTCTATATTGGTCTTTTGTCTGGGATGAATATTGAGTTATATTTAAGCTACATTCTCTCTCTCTCTCTCTCTGTCTGTCTCTCTCTCTCTCTCTCTCACACACACACACACACACAAAGATGTGAAAAGAAAATTCCACCAAGAAGTAGATTTGTGTGCATAATCCAGTAGCCTGACCTTTTACAACCCCCATTAATTCCCATGGAGCTTGAGCAGAAGAACTTCTCAGTGTTTTCTACAGCACATTGACAAATTCGAGGGCCCCTTCCAAAAGTCTTTGTGTGTTTCCATGGACACAAAATGTTTTGTTTTACATGCCCTTGTAAAATTAGCCATTCTTGATGCAACTCTTGCTACCTAGTCAATTACTAGTTTTTTCTTCTCATGCTTCACTTTTTGGGTCCTCCCCCTATGTTCTCTTTGAAAGCCCTAGGTAAAGGGTTGAGACAGGAGCTCTCAACAGAACTAGCAGCTTTTCCGCTGTATGACTGTATATGCCTGATTCTGTCCTGTTTCCAGTTCCTTCTCCTTGCCAGAGATTCTTAAGTTTGGAGCTACTGACCTTCCGTTGCCTCTGCTACAAAAACCATTCACAGCTTTGCTTTTCTTGACAGCTTGTTTTCTGACAGCAAAAGGGACAAGTAAATCAAAAGGGGAAAGAACCGCTTTGGGGCAGGACCCAGGGCTGGTTCTTGATGCATTGTGGCAGTAGGAACCTGTTGGGACATTGTCCCATCCAAAGTTTCAGATTCCGTATGTGCACAGTGGCACATGGCCACAGTGCCGTGGGTTGTCATTATGTGTAAACCGGCTGCCTGTGTCAAGCATCGCCATTATTCACTTGGAATGGTGCTAAGGTCACGGTGTGGGATGCTGAAGAGAGGTCAAAGTGCTGCCGAAGAGCAATGCAAGCGAGACGCATTGCGCTCTGGAACTAGTGCTTGGATGAAAATTCTTGGATATTTCTTTAAACGGTGACCTTGAGTCCTAAATGGGGCATGACATGATAGAACTCCTAATTATCACTTCCTAGAAATAGAACACCAGCAGTGGAACCACATGACTAAAAAGCTGCCATTATTCTTGGCAGTCTGGTTTGCCAGCCTGAGAAATAAGACCTTATCTGCTTAGTATTTTAACAGCTCTTCCTTCTGCTTCCTTTAATGAGTAGAATGGTCTTGGAGTCACAAAGTGTATCTTTTGTTCAGAAACTATGTAGGAAAAAGTTCTTTATGGCACAAAAGTAAATTTGGCAATGTTATTGATCTAAAGCGAGGCTTACCCTCAACAGTATAATTTGCTTCCTTAAAAGGTGTCTTCTGTCGCAGCTTAAATAAGAAACAGCTAAACTGTCCTTTGCTTGTCTCTGTAGTAGAGGAATAATCCAAGGCACTTACTTCTGGGTTTCCAAGGCAAGATCCTTTTAGTACCAATTAGTTCATTACAGAATGTACATCTCAATCCATATAGTTTGCTTCAGGAATGTTTTCAACTTAGGAATGATTCTGCGTGTTTTTGAGATCAGATCAATGTGACTTGCACCAAAGACCGACAGACAAAGCACTCTGGAAGTTTTCACCAGACAGCTTATGCCAGTAAGTGATGAGCAGTCCTAACCAAAGATCGGTCCGATCTGAGAAGAAGTTGTCTCACTTGGTCCTTTTGCGTTGGAACGACTGGCTTGCCCTGCCATGTAACTCTAGAACTGCAATCCTATAGGGGGCTAGTCCCATGTACATGTGTTTAGGATTGGACTTTAAGAGTGCAATCCTATGGTTCCTGGGGATATCTGAGGAGAGTTCAGATTCCCCCCACGATTGGAGTCAGTGTTACAGCTTCAGAAGGGGGAGTCGGAAATCCAACCTCATCCTCTGAACCCTCTCAGCTGGCGCAGAAAGAACCACACTGGCTGCCCGCCGCTGGTCAGAATCTCAACCCTGGAGGGGAAAGAAAAGGGGTGTTCTGGTGGGTAGGAAGGGAGGAAGCCAGAGAGGACAGGACAGGATATTAATTGTCTTGAGCTGCTCCTGGACTCCTTCCTTCCAAAGTGTTCTTGCTAGATGGGCAAAAACTATCACCTGGCGAAATGTATTGAGTGAGAGGACAGAGATGCAAAGACTTCCCCTTCTACTCCTCTCAGCTTGCATTAGACAACTGGACATTTCCAAGTGGGGGCTTACGATCACCAAGGCACAATTGGCAGAGTGGTGTCCTAAGCACAGAAATGTTCTTGTAGGGAGAACTTTGAGAAAGCTTGGTTTGTTTGAGTCCCTTGCAGTAGTGGAAGGATTTATATGATGGAAGAGGTAGTCTCTTACCAATGTTATGGGCTTGCTGCTCAGAAACTGGAGAGTCTTACCAGATCTTTTAATCATTTGGCTATTTCCCTTCTGGATATTGATTGCAGCAAGACAACAGGAAGTTGCCCATTCAGACCAAATCCATGTTAATAGTTTTACTATGAATGTACAAAAGTTCTTGCTGCTAGTATTAAGAGAGTCAATCAATGCTCTGTCTCTGTAATCGTATGGAACTTTCTTCTGAATCAACAACCTGAAGAACCCAGTTGTGCTGCTTTCAAAATGTCCCAGAACACGCATCTCTGGTTGTGTTTGTCTCTTTCGTGCTTCCATGGTTTTGATCCTCTGTGATTTGCTGATTGTGTTTGTCCTGCCTGTGACTACGCTCAGAAACAGCAGGCTAGATTTACACTTAAATGAAAGGGAAATGCATCCATACAGAGGGCATGAAACTGGTTCTAGCATTTTGCTCTTAAGAGCCTTTAATAACAAGGGAGTACATCAACTGGAATTGGTGGTATTTCAGGGAACTTGGACAAATAGTAAGTTAACAGCCTGTCTGTGGATGGAATTTAATATACTGAAAATACAAAATAGAGAAACGAGGAAGACAAGCTGATTTAGGAGCTGGCCTGGTTCATACTTACAACATTGTTGTTTTTTAAACAGTGAGTTGTCATGATGTTCATACTTGACTGGTAGAACCTGAAACTCTTGTCTGCCTCTCCCCAGCAAGGTAGCAGGAGTGATCAAGTACCTGAACTCACATGCAGGGTCTTTCATGACAGCCCAGGACTTAAAAAAAAACCCCAAAACCAAACCACCCTGGGTTGTCTTTATGTGCAAACCACACTGAATGACAACAGCCTTTTAGGAGCTCTTTTATTGACTAAACCTTTTCTTGTTCAGCTGATCTGCCCCTGGGTTAAGCTGGCACTAGTCAGCTTACAAAGTGGAACTGCTTAAGTTTCTAAATTGCTTCTTTATAAAATCTAATAGCCTATAATTCAGCAATCAATGCTAGGAATATGATAAAAAGCTTGGAAATTGAATGCCTGTTTCATCGTGCACAATGCCCTGTGTAAATTGTAATCTGTGGGCAGAGCTCTGGTAGCAAAAGTAAGAGCTCTGTCGTGGACATTTGGAACGACTCAAAATCCCCTGGTCCTTTGTCAGTATTCAAGGCAAATTCAAGGCAGATTTCAATTCCCAGCTACTTGATCTTCCTGGACTAAAACCAAATAATTTCTGATACAGCACTGTCCAGAATTTTTTGCTAAAGCATTTCAGGGCTTCTACATTTCTCCCCCTGTATTTTTAAAGAGTGTCTGTACCTGAGAGGTACAAAGCAGGGAGGAGATGCTGATTGCTGGAGCACAACCATTGTCTGTGTTAACTCGGGCATCTCTAGTTCAAAGATTAGCTTAACCGTTTAACATTCCCAGCAATCATCTCGTGGCATTTCAGTACGAACATTCATTATCCATTCATTACGGTGGAATTGGAGATGAGAGTGTGGTTTGGGGAACCGAACAACTGTGTTCACCAGCCAACTGTCTCTGCTGTTCAGGCACATGCTTTTTCCAACTTTGCACATAATATGCTTGCACATGTGTGTGCGAAGAAGACAGGAAAACATTAAAATGCAGCCTGCCGTTTGCAATGTGAAATATTGCTGGTTGAAAACTAGAAGGCACAAGATACGAGAAGCACGCATGGCCACAAAATGCCCTTGGCATGATTCTGGCAGTCATGACTAGCGCCACACCGATGTCTGGCCAGGACAGGAAGGTGCTGCTCTGAGCAATTTGCTGCAAGGGCCAGCCCAGACTGATTCTGTGGCTGAAGGCAGACATTTTCTGAACTATAGGGACCATCTAGCTGACAGAGCAGAGAGGTCAAAAGTATTTTGTTCCGCCCCATTTGTAAAGGGCTGTTGCATGAACTTGCCACTTGCAGATTCATCCGCAGGACGAATTGCTCCATGCAGCACAGTGAGTCTCATGAGCACATTTCAGACATGAATGGAGGGTTTCCAGTTCTGCCACTGGGCCCGAGTTATGTTTGAAGAGATTCCCGACATTGTAAAGAGGTGAGGGAAAAGCTGCTTGGCTCAAGTGTCCAGCGTCTTCTGTTCTTAACCCACTGCATCATGCGCCTTCACTCATGAAGTAGATTTGCTAGGTGAGTGGCATTATTATGTTGATGGACAGGCTTTTCCCCTCCTGTGAGAACCCACCATGGCTTTCATGGTCTTTGCTCTTCCACTTTGTCTTCAGAACAGCCCTTAGAAGTACTTGTAGCTTTGGCTGACAGTCAGAGGCTGACCCAGAGTCACCAGGGCATAATCCTCGTGTCTTCTGACATCCTGTGTCCTGCTGTGAAGGAGCAAGACAGGGGGCAGGAGAAGCAGAGACCTTCCCCTCCACACACTCCATTCTTTGCTGCTGTCCTTCTCAGCTTTTCTGGTGGGAGAGCTTTGGAGAGGGAGGGAGGATTCTGGGAGAGGCCCAGGGGAAATCATATCCTGGCCTCTTGGCCTCCTCTCTGCACTCACTGGGATGCTCCTGTTTCTCGGAGGTCAGCTCAACCTTTGGACCTCTGAGAAGCAGGTGGCTTGCCTCTCTCCACACCAGCCACAGCGGGGAGGAGGCCAATCTGACTCCTTCCTCCAGTGTCTCTGACTTGAGAGGGAGGAATCCAAACTCTCCTTCATCCCTGGCATCTTTGCCCAGGACCATAGGATTGCTCTCCCATTGAGAGCAATGGGGCTAGTCCAAGCAATTGAGGACTAGAACCCAGAAGAGACCAGGACCCAGAGCTCCTGAGTCCACCAGTCTAACCACTGCACCTCTCTGGTTTTCTGTTGAATAGATTGCATGGAAGAGGGTTTTACTTATGTGTAGTCAGGGTAAAAAAAGACATTGATTGTGTATGCCAAGGACTGAACCCTCTCTGAGCACCAGGCCTGCTTTTAGGTGGCTTGCCCCATGAATCATTTCATCCCCCCCAAATTGCTTTCCAGAAGTTCCTGTGATATTCCCAAAAATTAATCACCACCTTACAAATAGCCATAGGGGCAGAATGCTAAATATCGCACCTTCATCCGGAGGAGTTTTGAATCATCGGCAATCATTCTGCCACACCCTCAGGATCATATCAGGTACAACAGGGTCTGAGGAAGCCTTTTGTGGAGCAATAGCTGCTTTTCCTTGAGTGACAACCAACCTGGTGTGAGTGTGGCACTAATTTCACAGATCAAGATAATTATCATCTCAATTTCTTCCCACGCAAGCCCCTTTCCTCCACCTCCTGTGACAGTAAGGACTAGTTTCCATGGAGCTGTTCCATCCATATCTTAGGAAACACCCCCCATGCCCCCTCTTCTCCCTATAGGCAGTCTTTATGTGGTTTCCATGGAAACAACGGCAAAGGGATGCATCGAGATATCTTGAGCATGTGAGTATTGCTTTGCACAAGCTTTAGAAAGCTGCATCCATGGTGCTTCTTCTGCAGCAGGCTTGGGCAACGTGTAGCAGGGTGCAGCCATGCTACTGGAAAACAAGGCCCATGTTCCCCAGGCACTTCATTCAGTAGCAGGATCATGGGGAATCAGCCTCTTTCAGTGATGGGGCACAGCAAGCAGAAGGTTTTGGGGCACCTCTTCTGGTGGGTTCTGTGGTGTGTCCCCTGTGGTTGACCAACTGATCCAACATGGTTAGAAAAGCAAATACACCAGGAGAACACGGATCAAGCAACTCTACGAAACAGCGGACAACACGCAGCCAGTGCTGCAGCACCTGTGAATGTCTGAGCCCCGCTGTGGAGGTTCATGGAATCACAGAGAGTAGAGTTGGAAGGGGCCATGAAGGCCATCAAGTCTACCCCTGCTGTTGTAGGACACCCAGTCACACCATCCCATTCAGTGGCTGTCCAGTTGCTTTCTGATTGCCCCCAGTGTGGGAGAGCCCAGCATCTCTCCAGGCAGCTGGTCCCACTGTCATATTGCTCTGGCAGCAAGGAGGCCTTTTCAGAAGTGGTTTGTACACTCAGGGCGACCTGCATGTCCTGTGCACCTGCTCTTGCTTCAGAAGCCAGAACTCTCTAGGTCAGCCTTCCCCGACCTTGTCCCTTTTAGGCACATATGGACTGCAACACCCAGAATTCCCAGTCAGTGGCCCTGCCAGATGGGAATTCTGGGAGTTGTGGTCCAAATGCCTCTGAAGGCCACCAGGCTAGGGAATGCTGAGCTAGAGAGTTAGCACTCTTGTATTCTACACTGACTACCCTACGGTGCCTGTTTCCCACACATGGAGGGACAGAGTTTGGGGGGTAGCAGATGGCTGATGCAAAAGGGACTTTGTGAAGAATCAGTCCTTTAAGCAAGACTATTGGGAGAGAAAGGAACTGAGACCTGGGATTGATGGTCCTATAAGAATTATGAAATTGGAGGTAACATCTACTCTTGGTGTCTCTGGATTGTTGCTCATGGATTGCAGGCTTTTTTGCCATCAGTGTGGCTTCCTACCACCACTGATTTCTAAGTTGCTTCTAGATCATTTTATTTATGCATTTATTTTTAACCAGTAAACTGACATGCTTCGAAGTGAAAGGCTGGCATTTGTCATCCTCTTCATTTGGGTTCAAAAGAGTGGACGTGAAGTCAGACTATGCCTTATAACCAAGTTCCCAGGTTCCTCATTTTTTTTACAGTCTTGCCCAGGAAATAGCGATCGCCCTTGCCCAACATGGCAGCAAGTTGTGAAGGGACAGCGCCCCCTAGCAGCCATGGGGAGAGTGGCTACTGAATTCTCTCAAAAGTCTGCATGAGGTACTGACCCCAAAATAGGGGATCCCTGATTTGCAGACCTGCATCAAGAAAGGATGATATTAGGACAATTCTAATTTTAAACGTTTCTGAGCATATCATCTAGGTTTTAGTTTTAGGACTGAGAGCAAAGCAACAAGAAAATGACTCCTACCAGGTTCCTAAAAGTTTCCTTCTCTGTCATATAAATTCACTGGTTCACACCTCAGTTAAGTGAACAGTTCAAACACCATAAAGAAGTGCAGTTTTTCAGTTAAGTACATCCTCAGCCCAGGAGACAAAAAAGGCTCAAATGCAAACTCGTCATTTCCTGTCATTTCTGCTGACAACGGAAAACATCCTGTGCCAATCAGTATATGGCCAGTTCAAATGTGACTTTAGTATGACTGGACATATGCAAAACCCACATAATTTTCTTGTGGCATATGTAGGTTTAAAAAATGGACCCTAACACAGTGGGCCAAATTTTTGGTATATTTTCCTATAGATGATACATAGCCCCTTTCGTTGGATCCAAGATTCACTGCTTAGAACAGATCCATTGAAATCAATAGGTGAAGAAGTCATGAGTAACTCAAGTCCCATCGATTTCAGTGGAGCTACTCTAACCAAGGCTGGACCTGATCCATTAACTATAATGATGAAAATAATCAATGTACATGGAAGATGAAATTCTGATTAGAATAAAGCTTTAAAGTGCAGGAAGAAGAGAATTTATCTGTGGTCAATTTGCCCATCCTTCAGGATCAGCTATTGTTTGTTTGTTTATTATATTTAGATGCTGCCAAGCAGTCCAAAAGACTTTCTAGGTGGCAGGTAGGAATCAGAACCAAAATACAATCTTAAAATTGCAAAATACCAAAATGGCTAAACTTCAAGAATCAATAGTATCACATTGCTTTTGCCTGATCCATTTCCTTTGGAGGCACCTTGGGTGAAAGGACATGAGGGGGTTTCCTGAGTTGTGGCGTCCCCCATGTGGACCTCCCTGGACCTGTTAGAGCATGAATACGAGGTCGCCTTCCCCCGTGTCCATGCTGTACCAGTTCTTCAAGCTTCTTCTCATTAAACAAGCACTTTCTTCTGCACATCAGTATTATTTACTGATTGCTATTATTGGTGGGGGGGGGGTGAATGGGTAGACGATATTCTTTTGTCTTTGCTGCTGCTTTTAGCTTTTTGTCAATCTGTTTTAATTATAGGTTAGCATTATTAGGTTTTTCACATTTTGTAAGTCACTTCGAGCAGCTCCTTCATTTGAAGTGGAAAAGCAGGGTTAGAAATCATCCCTTCAGGGGGTACAAAATGCGTGCAGCAGGACAGACCTGTGTAACGCTGACATCTTGTCAGCAGATATTAAAACTGAAATAAATACACACACTCCCAAAAAACTCTGGATAGATGAAGCACCTTTTATTTTAAAATGCCTGAAGCTTTCACTGTTCTGAAGAGAAAGAACTCAGGAGGGGGGAAAGCCTTGCTCTGCTTTCTGTCTCCCATTGTCATTTCAACAATAGCGAATCCTGCTTCTTAAGAGTCCTCAGGAGCAGAAGTGGGAAGATAAGTGATTCATAATTGGAAAGTGGGAAGGAATATTTTGAGGCCAAATGATACATGATGAGGGAGAGTGGCAAGGTGATGCAAAACTGCATAGTGGAAAAAGTTGTAAGGTAGAAATATGTTGTTAAAAGTTGCTGCATTGTATTTTGCACTGGGGGTTACTCTTTTGATTCTCTCCATGTGCAGCTGGAGAGAGAACTGTGCAGGACATCTCAGCAAAATTAACTTCCTTTGGATTTTAGTGTTTATTTAGCTGGGGCCGGAGGCTAGTTCAGAGGTAAGCCACTTCTTGATTCTCTTCTTGTGGCTATGGGAACATTTGGTAATTGAAACTGTTCTGGGCACCACCACAAAATTTCAGCTTCGGGATAGGGTGGCCAAGGGCAAGTAACATGCCCAAAAGTTGCGTAGAAAGCAGAGGTAATTTCTGAAGCCCAACAAACTAAGCAAATTCTTTGAACCCATCAGCACCACCAGGAATCAGGACATGTGAATTTTTTTAAAAGTGGGAGGATTAGGGCAGCTTGGTGGGCCCCACCCTCACCAAAAAAAAAAAAAAAATGTGCAGGGCCAAATTGCTGCTTATAAGCACTAGCTGGAGCTACTCCTTTCTTCCTAGAGCAGAAGCGCCACCTTTTTTGCCCTGAGGGATGCGCCTAACGTCAGAGGGCTGTGGGCACATGGATGCCTCCGGCCCACTAGATCTCGGGCTCAGTGGGGCATGTGCGGAGGCAAAGGTCTCCCTTTCCCCCACGATGACAGTGCTGCTTCCCCACCACTGCTAGTGCTGGGAAAATAGCTATCTCCGAAGCAAGCCCAGCGAAACGGCTGTCCCTGTGCTGCTAATCACAACACTGGAACAGCAGGCTCTCCCAGTGGATCAGCTGGCTGTGGAGGGGAGCAGGTAAGGGGGGTCCTCCCAGCTTCGCAGCCCTGTGCACAATCCATCTCTCCCCGTAACTGTCTCAGACGGGGATGAAGATGAGTCTTGTCCACAGAGAACGGTGCCAGAGCATCTTTTCAGAGGATCGGCAGCAATGCACTGAGATGGACCACAGAAACAGTTATGGCAAGGATCAGCTGGTGAGAAAAGCCGGAGAGGGAGACCAGTCCAAGTGGTGGAAGCAAAAGCTGTAGCAGCAAATGCACTGCTAGATTGCTGTAAAACCACCATGGAGGACGGGAGGAAAGTTCTGGACACCCTTGTAGGGGGACACTCTGGTCCTTGGGGGCTGCAGGCTGTGCACCCCTGGCTTAGAGCACCTCTCTTCTCATTGGAGGGAGGAAGCCACCTGATGGATAGCAGCTGTGAAGTGCTGCTGAATGAGCCCAGCACAGAGTCAATAAAACTCTCCCCTTACAATATCTCAGTGTTGCACTCAAATCACAGAACTCTCTTGGATTTTTTGTAAGCACGTTTCAAACAGGGCTTGCCAAACTTGCTCTCTGAACAATGGAATAACCAAAGCTGCATGGAGAATAGAGCTGGGCTGAACACAGACAACTGGGAATTTTACTCTGCTAGACAGAATGCTAAATGTGAAAAGTGTGCTTGCAAACTTGAATCGCAGTGGCCAAAACCTGTGCTTTCCAGCAAACCTTGCTTGACAGTATTCGCATTCATTCAGGAATGGGAGTCTGCAGTGTGCCAACTTGGCCCGAGCACTTCTTGACAAAATAGGACTGAGTTAAATAGATGAGACCTCTTTATCCAAGGGGCGTATTCCTTCTAGTTCTCTCTGACACCAATGAAGGCTGTGATAGATCAGTCCACATGCACAGCAAGCACTGGCGAAGCGCATGTAGCCTGTAAGAGACGACGTTGACAGAGTGCTGGAATCAGCATGCAGTTAGCATCTGGCCTCCGAACAGCTTAGCAGGGCTATTCTCTCTCTCAAAGAAATGGACTGATCGCTACTATATCTGCACAAGTCTCTGTTTGGAAAAGCATTGCCAGAAGCTGGTGGGAGGCTGTCGTGTTTTGCCACAAACTCTTGCATATGCACGAGTAATATTTGCTCACACAGGCAGACAAGTTGCTGTAGCTGTTGACAGAGATTTACAGATTCCCTAGAGCTGTACCCTTGTGGTGTCATGTGTGGATATAAACATGTGTTGTGTGTGTGTAGCTGTTGCTCTTTTGATGGGGCCAGTTTGCCAGTAGGAGGTTTGAAGAAGCACCTTTCCCCGACAGCAAATATGGCAGGCTTGCTCATCGTTGTGGTGATGACAAAGGGACACAAGAAAGAAAGTTGGATCAGCTATTGTGTGAAGCAAGGCCACTGAGGCCGGTGCTGAGCATCTGAATCTGATAGATCACTGTTATGAAAAATATACCTATCTCGGTTCTTGAACTGGGGTTTTTTGGGATTTACGTACCTCCATTCAAAATGCAATGGCTGCTCCGTTGAATGGCAGTGACGGTTCTAGTCACAGGAAAATGTATACTGCTGATTATCCGGAGGTCATGATAAACATTCAGGAGCAACCTTGAAAGAGAGACCTGCCTGCTGACATTAGCATACCTCTGTGCAGAGATACGTGTGTTAAATAAATGAAAGGTGAGCATAGAGAGACTTTGGATTGTGGTTGAACCTGGGGTTAGTGTGTTGTTTGGACCCAACCAAAATAACAAGCCATGATGAGCAACAACAAACGGGTTCTCTTCATGGGTTATTTGTGGTTAGCAAGCCATGGTTTGTTTGTGTACTTGGGTTCAGACAACACGATAGCCTATAATTCAACAACGTACTATATTCCCTTATTATGGGTTATTACTCCATTGAGTGTGGGTTACCATCTTGTCTGAAGACAGTTAGTGAGCTCTTGTAAGGATCTCAGCTTTCCAGAAAGCCATCACCATGCTTCAGACCACCCATTTTCACCTTTTCCATTATCCAAAAGTAAGGGTCTCGGCTCGGGGTTTCAGATAGACAGTTGAAGATATCCTGTGCCATTAATGCTGGCTTTCAAGTCACCTTTCTTGTCTATTCTTTCCTCCTGCCTTTTACCTCCAAGTACCGGCCACGTGCCAATCACATGTGCCCAGTAGCACCAGGTTTCTAACTTGGCTTCTTCCTGCCCCACTACTTCTGGAACACGTCGCTGGAAGGATTCAAGCAGTCTGCCTGCTGTTTGCTACCTGTGTTTTTCCTGGACCTCAGTTGTCTCCTCCAACTTCACCTGCAGGCCCCAGCCACTGCTGCCGCCACTGCTATTCCAGATACAATTTGCTGGCGACAGCAGGATTCAGGGGCGTGGATTTATTCATTTGTTTATTTTAACCTTTTTAAGACCGTCCCTTACCATAGTCTCGGAATGGTTTAATAGTAAGACAAAAATAAATCACAGCATCTTAATCAAATTCTTAACCAATCAACAATAAAATCCATATTAGAATAACAGTCAGACATTAAATTCTGGGAAAATAAAAAGGGTTTAGCCTGGTGCCGAAAAGAATAAAGTGACGGTGCCAGGCGAACCTCTCTGGGGAGCGAATTCCACAATCAGGGTGCCACCACAGAGAAGGTCCTTCTCCAGGTAGCCAGCCTTCTAATTTCCTTCAAGGCATGAAACAGAAGGAGCAGGGCAGGCAGATGTGAACTGCTTCATTTTACAGGGAAGTTCCCATGACTTGCAATCTGAATACAGGTGCTGATCCTCACACCTGTGGGAACCAGGACTGATGATGGGAACAACCTGTCAACCTCAGTCATATTCATGAAAGGCTGGACCTAGTGTGTCAGTGGGACTCTGAAGTCATTGCAGCGTTTATTACGAGCTCTGAGGAGTTATCCGTGCTGGTGCATGGAAATGAACCTGTTTGGGGCAGGGAGTGGAGTGCAACCCCATGGATGGCTGTTACTCAGAATAAAAGCTGTGATGGATCAGACGCTTCAACGATGTGAGAGTCACTGACCTCCCTGTGCATGGTACGTGACGTAATGATCTTGGGAGCTGCAGAATCTGTGGCAGAGCATTTCCCGTACTCTGCAAGGGTCCGGCCCCTTTAAAATAAGGGCCACCTGTTAGAACTGTTTGCCAGTGCTTGTGTGTGTGTGCGTGCATTTCCGTGTAGGCCTGAGGTATACCAAATTTTCTTCCGGTTTCGCTGGCAGCTGCAGCAGCCACAGCAGCAATTGATGCCGTTTGGAGTCTCTCTTCTGCTTCTTGAAATGCCGCAGTGAGCTGTGAATTACTGCAGTTCCCAGACAGATTAAGGACAGTTTTATTAATGTGAACTGGCTTTTTAGCTGCAGAGTTTTTACAGCGGGACTCCATCTCTCTCCCTGTTGCTTTGGCATCAAGTGTTTGCTTGCGGGGTGAGAGGAGCAGGTGGGTAAAACCCATAAGAAGATTTTGCCTGTTCCTATCACTCTTCGTTTTTCTTACAGAAGATTTCCTAGGAACTGGTGCCTTCCCTAATCCACCCACCCTGTTCTCCTCCGCTCATGCTGCGTACGCACAGACAGTCTTACTCGTGTACCTCCCTTTGGTTATTCACTGTAGCTTCTCAAGGGATGGGATGAATCCAGTGCTGTGCTTTAGAGGCTTCCCCGATGAAGACAGTCACAGAAGACTGCCGATGCTCTCGGCTGTTCATTTAACCCCGTAAGTGCTGAGCTATTTGCTTCTTGGGAGGTCCTTTAATTAAGTGCAGAAGCTGAGCACTAGAGGGGGGTGGACGGGAGGAAAACTCGGAACAGTGCATTGGGTGATCACAAAGGATTTTCAGATACAGGACTGCATGGAAGCAGGACAGGGCTGAAGCAGCTTGGCTTGCTTAGCCTGCAGCTTGAGTGTCCTTGTCTTCGGGTTGTGTCGGGCAGAAAGTGGGACAAGAGCCTGATTCTGATACCCATAGATAGTCATCCTTTTTGATCACTGGAGTTTTGAACAGAGAGCACAGCATGCATGAAATATGGTTCGACAATAGTTGCCTTTCCAAAACAGACACGGTTATGAACCTGCAGCTAGGAAATCCCCACGGCATGGGATGGGATCAGCATTAGCTAAGGAGCTGCATCTGTGGCGTAAGAATGATGAGACAGCATGGCTCACGTGCTTTGCTGACTTGCAGGTTGTCAGGATTTGACCTAGTTAATTTGTGCTGGGCACCATTTCCCCCCATCTGGACTATTCCTGGGTCAGAAACTCCTGGCACAGTTTGGGTCTGCTGGGGTGTTTTGTGTGCGTGATGCAGCAGAGCAGCAAACAGTTATGTTCAAATCTTCTGTGCAAATGTTTGCCAAACTTTGGTTGCCCACTGCTGGTTTGCAATTATAATATGCAAATATGATCCTGTTTAATGCTAATAGGAGCGGGGGTAGAATAAAAATTCTGCGCTGAGGAACTTGGGAGAAAGGCAATTCTTTGCTTTCCCAGGAGATCAGTGATTACACTGAATGATCCCAGCAAGCATGTATTGATTCAAGTAACATCTTTTGCTCCTTATGTTCAGTTTGTTCATTACGTAATCCGGGCTTCTCGCTCCCTGTTCCTTCTGCAATTCAAAACTAAGAATGGTCCGGAAAATACTTAGCTTACCAATTAAATATCCCAATGTGTTAACTACATAATTTTGTTATAAAGCAGTCTGACTTCAGACATCTTGCCTTTGTTATTTTGTAAGGCCTGTTAGTCCATGGCATGTACTGGTGTGGTGAGATTAGGGTAGGGATGGCGAGTGGGTGGGGGAGATATCAACTTTTGCCAGTGCTTCTACATCTCACGGATGATCTGGGATTTGAACAGAGCGTTTCAAAGGCCCTTCCGCTGACATAAAATGTTCTTTCTTTACCTCCAGCCTTAAGGCAGCATTTTCATAGAGGGGTAGGGCTGTCATACTTAGCCGTGGGTTTGCCTATGAGAGAAGTCTTCCCAGAATATTAGCTCACAGTGCAGCAAGCGCACAACAGCAAGCGCACAATTTGCAGGATCCAAATATGCTACATTTCCATGTGCTAGTTCAGGTCTGCATAACGGAGGGCCTGCGATGCCAGATAGAGCCTGCCAGCCATTCATTATGGTCTGGCAGATGCTTTATGCTCTCTCCCCTTCGGTTTGCTGTGTTGCAAACTGGGGCAGTCGGCAGAAACAGGAAGCCTGCAGGGTCCCTGAGGAGCCAACTTCCTCAGCTGCTGCATCGGTGACAAACCGTGAAGGCCAGCTCTAGCCCCAGTGCTGGGCTTTCTGCCGTGGTGTGCTATTGGCACAGGCCTTGGGAGGAGACAGCAACACGTACAGAAGTGCCTTGCTTTATTCTGTAGGCTTTTGGTGGCCTGTCTCTTCAGGGTGGAAGGGAGGGTTCCCCCTGAGACTAGCCAGTTTCAGCCCTAGTGCAAGTCTGCAATTTGTAAGCTGAGCACTGCGCACCTTGGGTAATACGTGGCTTGGTCAAATCTCAAAGGTGTGCATGAAGAAAGCAGCGGTGTGGTTGTCCTGCTCACACTACAAGGCTGTCCTTCCCCACCTGCAAGCCTTTGCTTGTGGACTGGGAACCATGACGCTGCATTTGCATTGGAGCTTGTCAGGCCATCCCACAAAGGCAGAGCTGCGGTAGCAGCAGCACTTGGAAGGGACCTCTAGATTAGCCCCAGTGATCCTATGGCCCCTAGACCACATCTAGGGGGGGCATAGGAAATGCCAGATCCCCTGATTGAGGTCAGGAGTAGAACTCTGTCCCCAGAGCTGGTGATCTGCTCATTGTTTCTCCTTTCTGTGCTGCCGCCATCATGAATGACAGTGATTGTGTCTCTGAGGTCATAAAAGTGGCACAGAGAGGGGATAAAAAGGCAGGGAGAGGAGGAGACTAAGGCTACCAGGATGCCAATGCCAAACTCTGGCTGCAAAAAAGCAAGGATCACTTCGACTCTTTTGCTGCTCTGCACTGGATGCTTGTGAGGTGTACTTGGTAGGACTGCACCCAAAGGAATTGCTCACTCTCACTTTTATGCACCCTTTCCAAGCATCTTCCCAGGACTGTCATCTCAAACTGGCAATACTTGCAGTAAAACAAAACGTCAAGCCAACACATGTCTCCAATATTTTGCTATTTTTAGTTTGGTGGAGTAACAAGTCGAAATCTGAACTCGCTGGGTGTAGTATTCTGATGGGGCTGGGAAGGGTTATAAATGGAAGCTAATAACAGCGGCAGTCTCCAAGCATCAGGATCTTTGCTGGTTTATCAGAAGCTCATCAACAGAGAGAAACCCACTGTAGCCAGCGCGCCAGCTGCCAAATTGCTGGCTTGGCGCCCTCTAGCATCGCCTCTTGGTAAAGGCTGCCTTTGTAAACAGAGCGGCACTGAGCCGCACTGCTAGAGCCGCACAGCTGTAAGAGGCAAAGCTGGGATTTTCTTTGGTGTCCTGTCGTGTAGGTGTTGATCACTCCCAGTCTGATATTGTGTGGGAACGGGGGAGTTGTAGAGGCATGATAGTTTGCTCAAGAATATATTATAATAGATCTGAAAACGCACCTAAGTCCATTCCCCTGATAGCAAGTGAGAGAGAGAGGGAGGGAGAGAGAGGGGCGGGCGGGCAGGCAAGTGGACAGATGGATGGACAGATGGACGGATGGACGGACAGGCGGATGGATGGATGGAAGGACATACACACATACAGGAAGCTTTTCTGCGTAGGTTCCACCAGGAGATTTCATTTCATTGTGTTATCTCATCAGCGGTTGTGTGAATGCTGGTGCTCTCTTATAATACAGGAGATACAGACATTGCAATTTTAATAATTCAGCTGCAATGTACTATATATAAAGATCATCCAATGCATAATTCATGCCAAATTGTTTTACATTTCTTTAGATGTGTAGATGACGGGCTGATTTCTGCATCACCATCCTTGGAATCTGAGCTACAGTTTTGTCTGATTTCTATGGTGCTGCAATGTAGCAGATTGCTCATTTGGAGTAAATAGAGGGAGATCATTGTTGTAGTTCTGTTAGTTCTTGATTTCGAGCCATTCCCTTTTGTCAAATTGCTGAGTAAACAATGGGACTGGTTAAAAATGAGCAACAGGTGCTCCGTGCAGCATTGGCGACCGTGAAAAGCCGGGCAAGCAATTTAGGGAGACCTGTATGGAAAGGGTGAAAAGCAGCATGCCTTGAAACCATGACAAGCCTTTTACTGGTGATCAGAGGTGTTTTATTACAGATGATGGACAACATCTTTGCAAGTGGTACACTGGGAATTAAAATACACAGCCACATAAATGCAAAGAGCATGGACCAGCTGCTTTCGGTTTGCTACTTCAGCTTCCAAAACCAGCTGCTGCCTCACTTTTTGAGTAATGCATTGCGAATATCCTGCATCCATTCACCTCAACTTTTTCTGATAACGAACACACACACTTTCCACTGCAGTGCTAACAGAAATGGAGCCAAGTGGGTACAACTGAGGTTTTCATCATGCGCCATGTTAAATTTGCAACAGTACAAATTTAACAGCCTCTCTCTCTCTCTGGAACCTTAAACCAAGGCAGGAAGGAGAACTGACTGGCTTGGCTCCTGATTTTTGTGATATCCTGGAGGCTGGCTAGATGGCTGGAACCCTGAATAGGATGACCCCTGTTGGGAAGTGCTTAGTATATACTGCGACATTTTGCTGTAGGGTCCACTGATCAATAACTAACCTTGTCTTGTAAGTACGTAGCTCAGTTTGTCAAGGGGCCAGAAACTGGAACATGTTTGCCTGGTAGTTTACCTGTTCTCTAAGGATTCTAGGAACTGTAGTTTGGTGAAGATGTGGAAAATCCCCTCCTCATGATCCCTCAGAGAAGTGAAGCTCTCCAAGATCCTTGGGAGAAGGAATTGATGTTAAACCAATTTAGGGCCGCCATTTTATGCACACTTATGTGGGAGTGTTTTTTATTTTTATTTATTTATTTATTGGTTTATATCCTGCCTTTTTCCCACAAAGGGCTCAAGGCAGCTTACATCATTCTCCTCCTCCATCTTATCCCCACAACAACAACCCTGTGAGGCAGGTTGGGCTGAGAGTCTGTGACTGGCCCAAAGTCACCCAGTTGGCTCCAGGGCCGAGCAGGGACTCGAACTCGAATCGACTGAGTCCCAGTGCCATGGTCTTAACTAGGACACCACACTGGCTCTCCAAGTGTTATTGGATCATGTGACATTTGTTGCTTTAAAAATGCACATGAATGCCCTGCATGACTTGAGAATTCTTGGAACTCCCATCAAAATGGGAGCCAGGTATAAAACCAATCAATATTGCATTATGCCTAGGTTAAAGACAATTTGACAACACACAGCAGCAACAACAACAACAGTATACCTATAGCCTTCAAGGTCCAAATGGCTCCCAGATTTCTGAAGATTATAACATGACAAAATGAATGGAACAATTGATTGAGGTTTGACACAGTCCTTATTAAAACTAGTAAAGCAGTCGCTCTTCTAGATCCTTCCATGAAAAAGTAAAGGTTAATACCTCAGAGTGATGACAGAATCTTTTATTAAAGTCAAGTCTTATTAGACTATCGGTAGTTGCTGTCTTGTGGTGCTTTCAAGCTGAAATAATGAGCCAAACACACAAGAGAAAAATGCCTTCTGCCACTCAAAGAGTTTTTATGTGATAGCACTCTAACTCATCTGCATTCTGGTTTATTTTAGCCATTTCTCAAAGGAAGGCACAATTCTTTGGCCCTGTATCACCCATTAGTGCTGCACATACTCCTCCTTACCTATGTCCCCAAAGTTCGTCACAAAGCCAGCTCACAGGTAGCTCTTTCAGTCACCTCCTCTTTTTCTGGTACCTGTCCCATACTGGCCTGTCTCAGATCTTTCTGCTATAGCCAAGAACACAATACTTTCTCTCTTCTACCAAGCTGCTGAGTCCAGCTTTTCACCTTAGCATCTCCTGTCACTCAGCCCTGGTGAGGCTTCCATCTGGTTTTCTAACAAGCTGCCCTTGTTGGTTTGGAGAAAACGTGTTTCGTGAGGGTAATTCTGCAGATTATGCCAGGATGTGACCTGTGTGCACTGTATGAGCCTTGTTTCCGTGCAAGTCGTTGTGAAGTGCAGGATGAGGGTGTTTTAGTAAATCTCAACAGATTACATGTGATTTTACTTGGATAAAAATGCTATGTTGACAATGAGGAAAGAAGGAAATAAATATATGTCTGGACTGGCGGTACAGAGCCAGGGTGGTGCAGTGGTTACAAGACTGAACTGGGACTCAGATCTAGTCCCCTACCCAGCTGCAAAGTGGCTCCATGGTATAACTGCAATAGAGCAGATGTTTGTCTTTTAATTTCTTCTGGTTTGTGTGATTTGAAATTTAATACCAGGTTTACCTTGCTGAGAAAGAGAGGGAATGAAAGGAAAAGGGAAGGAAGGAAGGAAGGAAGGAAGGAAGGAAGGAAAACTTTGGAGAACATGGGAGAGATCACTTCATGACAAGGCCCTGCAAACTTCCATGAGGGATAACAATCCTCATGTAGAGAAACCCTCAGGGACATCTGGTTCTGATATCTGCAAGGCTCCAGGCATACAAATAGCGTTGTTGATCGATGCTTGACGCACCAAAGAACCTAATCATGGTCCAGAAATAAAAATCAGGCGGAAGCAGTGAAATTAAGACTTTAATTGGGAATGTGAGGCATACCTAAAAGGATGATGTAGCATCGTACTTGCCGCCACTGGCGTTTCCCTTGGAATGAGGCAATCCGACCCTGAGGTCTGCTCTTGCTCTCCTGCCCTGTAGAAATCAGGCTTTGGGCAACTGTAGTGATTAAAGCAATAACAAAGCAGGGGAAATGATGTTTTTGCAGATACACTCTGCTCCTTGGAACAGCTGTACTTTTCTGAATGGGAACACAAGCATTGCTCACTGTCAGACAGAGCCAGAATTGTGTGAGTCATTTGAAAGGACTCAATTATCTTCTAGTGCTAAGCAGAAGAAGCTGGGCAGGAGTTTTGGGGTGATATATAGAGAGGAGACACAGATAAAAACAGACGCATGACTCACAGAAGGGTTCTTGTATCCTCCCATCTCTCTACAAAAAGACCTCTGCATCAAGAAACCCAATTAGATATCAAGAAGAGGTTATGTAGATTGACAATATTTGCATATATGTACCTGTTTTGCATAATTCAGATTGCAGCATGTTGTTTTCCGGGAGAGAGAGAGAGAGCACGAGAGAATGATCTTGCAGTGGGAAAAGAAAGCAGTGAAAGAGTAAGAAGTCTGAGAAATAGCATCAAAATTGATATACTCACTTCTCAGATTTTTAAAATACAGATACAGATATCTGTGAAAATGCAGATGTGGCCAGCTGCTGTATTCCAAGATGCACCAGACTTTTGGTGATTAGTTCAAAGTTTTTTGAAAGGGATGCTCAGCAAGATCAAACCCACCAAGAAATTTAGAAGCAATTTACGAAGGCTCGGATAAAATGTATAGCTCAGATTATAACAATTCCCAGAAGGTGCCAGTGTGCTTAAATACAATTTGTCAAGGAAGTCCTTAAGACAAGAAGTCTTCACATAGAAAGTGGAAGTCTTGCTCAAGTTTACAATAAGACAAACAGTGAAGAAACATGAAGAACAAATTGTTAATGGAATTAAAGGGAAAAAGCAAAAGAAATTCAGGGCACAAGCATTTGCCCTGAAGATGGCCAGCCAAGATGCCAAGATGGCCAGCTGGAGAATGTTGGGAGCTGTAGGACTTCTTCTGTCTAAACATGCACAGGATTACATTCTCAGGATGCATCAAAAGCCAGAAATCCATCAGAGAATTTGCAGAATATTTAGATGTTTTGAGACCAGCTCTCCACAGCTGGCTGCTTTCCATATGTGTTGGACGGCAAGTCCCTTCATCCTGTCCGGCAAGGTCATTGGCCATGGCAACAGGGTTGTCAGATGGGGAAAGCCAGATCTCTAATTGGGCAGTGGACTTTTTCAGCTGCCACCTGCTGGGGTAAAGGAGTTCTCGCACTTGCCCCCACTCCCATCTGAAAGCCCATCTTCCCCTTCCAAAGCAGGCAGATGTTCATGCTTTGCTGAGAGCCTCGAAACAGTCAACTCCTCTTTACCGCTTGCTCCTCCACCTCCTCCTCAGTATCAGATGCATTTATCTGACCAACCTGTAAAGAGAGAGAGGTGAGCCCCTCTCTACAGTGGAGTGGCTTAAGGGGGTACAGGACCGATCGCATGACAAACGCGACTTGGTCCCCCACAGACAAGAAGGCTTGGGAGGGGGCTGAGGTGGACCCCTTGTGAGTTCCACCACTACCAATTACAGCCATGCCCAGTTTCCATGTTCCTCTTGTACCTCTGCTGTTGCCACTCTTCTCCATGCCCACAGAACAAAAGGCATGTTCATGTTTCCTTGCATGGGATGACCTTCACTAACATTTCAGCTGATGGAAATCGGGATGAGAACCCCT
This sequence comes from Varanus komodoensis, assembly GCF_004798865.1. Taxonomy (NCBI): domain Eukaryota; kingdom Metazoa; phylum Chordata; class Lepidosauria; order Squamata; family Varanidae; genus Varanus; species Varanus komodoensis. The sequence continues at coordinate 5,406,068 of NW_025335856.1, forward strand.
TTGCCAACCTGAACGGAAAGCCACAGGCCTTGCTTAGTTCCACGTGAGCTGGACTGATGGCATCTCTGACCCCTTTGCCAGGAGAGTCTGCTAACACCCACTTATGAACTCAGTCCCCTTTCAGGCAAAACTGCTCCAGTCTCAGAACATCCTGTACCAGCAGCTAAAAAGAATATGAATGGTCCCTTTTGTCCTGATTAAATCACACTGTGGAAGAACTGTCATCAAGATACCTAAAGATATATGTGGTGTGTTTGATTAACTCCCAAGATAAGAAGCTTAGAGCATAGGAAAAGATTCTATGCTCCCCTGGCTAGAGGTTAGTGCAGAAGGGCCAAAATAATGAAAAATAATATAACAATTCAAAATTTGTATTTTTGTTGCAAAGAAAAGAGCCCCTGTAAAGCCTTTTTGTTCATGCTCTCTAAGAATAAAAGGCACCTGCTTTCACACTGCCAAAACAACAAGGGTATTTCAACAAGTTGGCATATCATTGCTTAGGAAAAAAAGGGCAAGTGAGGGAAGCATCATAGAAATGTACAGAATTGTGCCTGGTGGGGAAAAGGAGAGGCAAAGATAAGCATCTCTCTCTCACTCTCTCTCTCTCTCTCACTCTCTCTCTCACACACACACACACACACACACATACACACCCCGCTAGAACCCAGGGTCAACTTATGGAGTGTTTAGAGAGAGATACAGGAAATGGTCATGGAAAAGAAATGAGCACCGGGTTGTTTGGGGTCCAGAAATCAGATGCTGGCATAGGAACTTTTGGTCCTATGCTGAACTGAATGGACTCTCAGCTCTTCAGTATATGAAAACAGTGAACTGCTTGTAATATCCCCATTACTACCTTTATTCTCATAGCAAATATCACTCCGTGGGCCTCCCATTACACATGACTGAAGGCTTTGTACCTGCATCTCTAGGGCATACGGATACTCAGCAATAGCCCTATCTTCTCCTGATTTGCAGCTTTTTATAGATCATTAGAGAGATTCCTCCTCGTCCTAGATAGGCAGTGTGGCATACTGGTTAGATTGTTGGACTAGGACTTGGGAAATCCGGGTTCTAGTCTGTACTTGGGTGTGAAGCTCACTGGGTGACTTTGAACCAGTCATGGGCTCTCAGTCTTCCCTACCCCACAAGGCTGTTGTGAAGATAAAATGGAAAGGACAAGGACCATATAAGCCACCTTGGATGTTTTGCGAAAGGAGAAAAGATGGGATAGTTATCAATTGTTCAGCATATTCCACCACATCCACAATAAAATGGCAGGCTGCCCATGACAGGTTCTTTTTAAGCATTCATCTGTTTACCTTCCTATACACCAGACAAGACACATCACCCCAGTGAAGCGTTTTACTCAGACATAAATCCCATGCTGAGTGACTTTTTCCCAAGTAAGCATGCATAGGATGTCAGCCTTAATTTCTGTTGGTTCTGTGGAGGGAAACGGGACTGGCAACAACATGTTAACAAGGCAAACGAGGGACAGATTTTCCAAGAGAGTTAACAAAAATAAAATACAATAAAACAGGGAGTGACCATGATAACTTCAGATAGTTGAAACATATAGAATTCCACCAAAAAGTGTGGTACCTTTAAAACATGATTTCCAAGACCAGTTGTGCTACTGTGTGTGTACCTGACACACGCCAACAAAATTTTCAGGAAGGAAGACCTTGCCTTTATAAAACAATGCAGGAAGGAACAAAGTGAGCAACCAGACCCATATTGCAAAATGCCAGTGCTCTGGTCCAGAAATGATGCTAGGAAATTGCCCCGAAGGCTTGGAGCCCCACAGCTTTCATTTGGAGCCCCAAATCTCTACAGGGGGTGGGGGGATCACCTGCTCTGCCATGATGCTGCCTGTGGGTGCTTGCTGAGATAAGGAACAGGGCCGCCAGGGCCTCTGCCGCATCGGATCCCGCTGCATTAGCTGGCTTTCCCCCACATGTTCTTCAGATCCTGCCGGCCAACATGAATTTCAGTGCCTCAGGCTTTTCTTCTGAAGTCAAATGCCTCCTCTCCAGGTCCATGAGCCCCTTTTCTTCAGTAGAAGTGTTCTTGGGGGATGCCTCATTTCAGGATGCAAACAAACACGCACTTCCCAGCCTACCGCTCATCCTGTCATACTTTGAAATAATAATTCAAAGACGAGGCTTCGCTTCTTGGGGAGTGGACCAGGGAGGCTCTCGGGAAAAGCTGCTGCTAACTTTCAGTGCTGCTCCCTTCTCGCACAACACAGGTGCACAACTATCTTGTGTGCAATGCCTGAGCCACTAGAGAGCAGTAGAAGGAAAGCCTGAGCGTTCTCTGCAGAAAACACAAGGAAAAGCACAACGTTTGGGTGTGTGAATCATGCAAAAATTAAGCAACTCAGTCAATATCCTGATTTTGCATCACTGCTCCCAACTGTTCTGTCTTATTGTATGCCATCCACATTTGTGATGTCATGTGAATATGTAATTCTATACATTGCCATGTGGATATTTACACTGAAGGGCAGCATAGGGCTTTTAAGCATTTTGGTAGTTTTACACTGGCCTGAATGGAAGGAGAAAGTCAAATAGCTTTGCCAGGCTGGTCTGAATCTCCTTTTCCTGTCTGCGAGAAACCCGGTCTCGATCCTTCTGCAGTCTAAGATTCCACCAACCTCTTGACTAGCTCACCCTTGCAGTCCTTGTGGCTAGAAATGTGCTTTTGTTTAATGAAAGCAAAGATTCTTAGGCTATTGTATCCTACCCATATTGGTGTTTTCAGCCTGCAGAAAGTGAGCTGCGAGCACCTCAGTATTCGTAAGACACCTCAGACAAACTTGAGATGACATTTGTCTGCTGTCGTTTTAGAGAGTGTGGGAAGCAAGAAGACTGATTCATTCAGCTCTAGGTTCTTTCTCTTAAAATAGGGGTATTCCTGGACAAGAGTGATACAGTGCAAGAGAATCATATGGCCAAGTTTCAGTGCAAGTATTCAAAGTTTTCCAGAGCCATACACAGGAACAGGGTCAGAGCTGAGATGCCAGCAAAATGAGTTCAGTTTAGTTTTGTGGTTTTAATTTGGAGATGTAATTTGGGGGTTAATCCCTACTGGAAAGGGCCAGCTGTTCATCTTCAATACATCGCAGGTTGTACCTGCTGCTTGTCTGGATTTAATACCTGACTTTCTGCTCCATTCTCAGTTCGCACAACAAATCGGACAAACCTCCATCCCAAGTCAGCCCATACAAAAGGATATTATTGGACAGTCCGTCTTCCCTAGCATAGCCCTATGGGAATATTTGACAAATATCTTTCTAGTACATCTGAAACAATGTTTGTAACTGATGTCGACTTTGTTGTTTACATTTTCAAAGCTCATTAATACTTAATGTTAGCCAAGGAAACTCTTGAATAATGCTCGAATAAAATCTCAGTTAACCCACATGTGAAAAATGATTGTCTGGCAGCACTTTAATATTTCTAAGTGGCAAAGAATTATGTCAGTCCTGTTTGGGGCCCACTTCTCTGATACCAACAAATGAAGAAGAGGGGGAAATAGTAGCAGGCAATTTTGCTTGGAAGAGTTAGGACTGACCCTGAAACATTAATTTAGAGGATAGATAAATCTGAGACAGCGCAGCACGGAGCTCGGTTGTGCAAGTTACTGTGTGCCCAACACCATGTTTATCCGTGATGTAAAGAATGCATGACCTTGTTTTGCCAAGGCTGGGCACCAACCTATTAATCAGTGGTCATTAATTGTGTTGGTTTTGCCTATGGAAACCAACTGGATTTGAGACAGAAAAGATTGCCATGTTCCTGTTAAATCACAGTGTGTCTGCAGAACTAGAACTTTGAAAAAGTCTGGCTAGCTGCTCCGCTGAATAGGAGAACTAATGGGAATCTGATGCATGTGTTTGTGTGTGGAGGGGGAGGGTGCTGACGGGGAGGGGGTGAGGAAATTAGGAGTTTTGCTGCAGAGGTGTCTTGGATGCTGCTGCGGAGCTGGTGAGAGGACTGGTGAGAGGAGTAAGGAGGACTGAGTGAGATACAAGCCCCACACAGTGAGACACAGAGTGCCAGATTGTCTGCCAAGTCTGAATCCATACAACATGATAACCTACACTGAAGTGTTGGGCATGGGCTGAATGTAGCTTGCTGTTGAACCATGGGTTGCCGTGTTGTCTGAACACGGCTGAGAAAACAAACCTTTATGGAAGAAACTGCAGTTCACAAACCAAGAACAAGCCATGGGTTTGCTTCATGGGCTGTTCATGGTTAACAAGCCACAGCTTGTTAGATTGGCTGGGTTCAGACTGCATGACAACCCATGGTTCAAGAACAACCCAAATTCAGTCTTCAACCTGTGCTTGACTGTTGAGTGTAGATTATCATGTTGCCTGAAATCAAAGAAAGAGAAGCTACACAGAACCCCAAAGATTAAAGATAACAATTGGAATTGCAATGAGAAGCCCCATGGGGCAACTCACCCAGTGGTGTCTTGTCATTACATGCAAACTAGCCACAGAGTGGCTTCCATTACTGAATTGATTTGGGAACACCCAGAGCAGACTGATACATTGAATACGGTTATATTTGTAATTTGTCATGCATATTGAGATGTGTTAGGTAATGGAAGCCAGAGAAGGAGAATCAATTAAATATGAAGCCCAAGTATCAGAGGGCCAGCAAAGTAAAATTCTACTGCATGTGTTTGTCTGGGTGTCACTGCGTATCTGTAAATAAGTAGGTCTCTGTGGGCACAAAAAACTGGGAGACTTTTCCCCCAAGTAGTTCCAACTGTTTCCCATGTTGCTCCCTTTTGAAAGAAGAATGCAAAGCAAAATTAAAGCCCCCTCCCTCCCCGGTGCTTATCTAATGTCAGAGATTTCTTCTATCATCCCTCTGCTGGTGTTGTGGGTACTAAAGTGATGTATTTAGGGAGCAATTTCTATATACATACCAGAAAATGAGTTTACTTATTGGAGATAGGAACTGTCTGTCTCCTTTCGTGGCTGTGTGACTCCTGGAAATTCAGAAGTTTAACATTTCTACTTATTAGCTTTGTGCAGAAGGGAAATGAGAACAATGACTCCCTTATGGACACTGTGCCAGTACTTCACACATAATTTGACACATTTCCCTTTACTGTAAGGAAAAGTCCTGGCATTTGGGATTTCAGTGAAAGGAAGATGTTTAAGACTGATGTGCAGCCCTGTTTGTGATCAGCATCTGTTACTCGACATGTTTTAGGTGCTCAAGAGAGGCAAGATTACTGGAAATGTTAAAGCTGTGCAAAAAAGGAAGCCAGATTTGGGGGACAAGGAAGGGGGAAAAGTAATGTTGTCAGAGAAATAGAAAATATGCAATAGTTTTATATCCAAACTACAAACACATTACTGATTTATCAACATAAAATGCATCATTTATAACTTAGCATTTGAAATTACACCATCTGGCATCTTTGAAATATATGGAACACTTATTACTCTGTTTATTCAGAACTTAAACCTACCCTGTTTGCTCTCAAATAAGTGATCATAGAATCATAGAAACATAGAATAGTAGAGTTGGATGGGGTCATGAAGGCCATCGTGTCCAACCCCCTGCTGTTGCAAGACATCGTGTTACACCATCCCACTCAGAGGGCTGTCCAGTTTCTTCCTGAATGTCTCCAGTGTGGGAGAGCCCACCACCTCTCCAGGCAGCTGGTTCCAGTCACATTGCTCTGACAGTGAGGAAGCTCTTCCTGATGTCCAGCCTGAATCTGGGTTGTCGCAACTTGAGCTGATTATTCTGTGTCCTACACTCGGGTATCAGCTAGAAGAGATCTTGACTTTCCTCTTTGTGATAGCCTTTGAGGTACTCATAGAAGGACATCTTCCCCCTCAGTCTTCTCTTCTCAAGGCTGAACATGCCCAGTTCTCTCAGTCTCTCCTCATAGAGCAGAATTTCCATACCCTGGATCATTTTTGTTGCCCTCCTCTGGTAATATGTAAGTGCTAGTGTAAGATGTAAGTGCCCTACGTGGAACCTATACATTCAGTGCTGTTCAGAAATAAGTGAATGGGACATACCCCCAGTTTAATATTTATCAGATTGCAGCCTTCGGAGGCAATCCTATGATCTCTCGACATTGGTGGTGGTGGGCATAGGATGACTTATATGCAGCTTAGTCCTCAGCTCCAAAGCCCTGTGACGTCTGCCTTGCTTCACTCACAGCCTGCTTGGAAAGAAGTGCACTGGTGGCCTGTACAAGGCTGGGACTTCGCAGGGGATAACTGAGGATGCCAGTGGGCAGGGAAGGGCGGTGGCCGAAGCCCCTGGTCTGCAGCGCATCCAGATGCAGCCCCAGTCTCTTTCCCTCCCACCTTGTGGCGCTTCCTCCAGCCAGACTGAAATGCAAGGCACACGGTGTGGGGTGAAAGGAGCCAGCTAGATGCAATTGCGCGCCAGAGACTGCTACTACTATAGTGTGCATCCCACGTTGCACGTGTGCAAGGATCCCTCCCTTCGTTTTGTATGAACAGAATGTGAGCCGTGTGCAGGATGCTACCTTCTAGCATCTCTGGGCTCAAGGAAAGGTCACGGAAGAAGGCAAGCAGCGATTCGCAAGCAAACAAAGGCCTTTTCAGCGCCTCTCATGGCAATGGCCTTGGCACGCTGCAGCTGCAGCACTGCAACTCGGCTTTGCCTGTTGCCTAGCGCACACAAAGGAATTATCATTCTCCACCACAATGCATTAAAATCATTGACATCAATATCTTTCTTCAGGCTTGTTATACAGCATTCCACTCATTCCAAAAGATAAGTTGTTTGGAAAGAGGGTTTTAAAGCCACGCTTCCCCCAAATTCCAATCATTCGATTATAAAAATTGAAGAAAAGGCTTCAAGGAAACAATGAATGATGTTTCACCTCAGTTTGCCCCTTTTCACCCCCAGGCTGCCATTTCTCATGCCATTCTCTATCCCACTTGGTAAAGAAAACCCACCAACAGGACTTTCAGTTATGGCAGGAATGTAAGGTCAGGTTGCCTTTGCAAAGGATGGAGAGGGGAGATTTTCTGAGCAAATGCTAATGCCCCCACTTAGATAAATTTCAGAGTATTTTTCTTTAAACCCAAATGAACAAAACAGTGAATATAAAACATTGCAGTTTTCTAACAAGGGAATCAAATCAATCTGCTACAATGGATGCATATATATTATTTATCCTCTGTATCATTTATGTATAACTAAATATCGAGATAATACTGCATCAACTTCAACAAAGGCAGAGCGAAAATCCATACAGTTGCGCATTCATAAAACATGCGTAAAAACCACCCATTCAGAAACTGAGAGTTTCATCAAGAATTTGCCATACAGCCCACAAATGGCAGCAGCAGACAATCGAAGCATAAGTATAGCAATTATTTCCTTTCCTATGACTCTTCACAGTGTCAAATGCATTCCACATAAATTTTCCCACTCTTTTTTTATTAGCAAAGGCATCTGTGCTTCTGGCATGCATATCTAAATATTTAAGTCCATTTAATTGCTAATGGCCACACAGTAACTTGGATCAATATTGGTGTTCCTGTGGAATACTGACAGGTCACCTGAGCCTTGGGGAGAGGGGAGCATGCAGCCCCTCCCGGCTTCCGCAACAGGGCCCCCGAGTCCCCTGATCCATTTGCCATGGCCGCAGCCCATCATTCTGCAAGCCACACTGATGCTGCTCTGTAGCAATTCAGTGGAGTGGAGGCACGCACCTTTGTGGGCTCTGGTTCAGGCCAGCAAACCCCGCGACCCATCTGCACACACTGGGAGCAGCAGATCTGCCAGTGTGAGTGAGAGTGTCATGCACAAGGGCCCAGGGGGAGGCTTGTGTGGCCTCAGCTTCAGGGCCGAGGACTGGCTGGGATGGGACAGGTTAAGTCCAGCATCAAACCGGAGTTAGTGGCAGCAGCTGCTGCACGGCCTCCTTCTACAGGTTGGCCACTTGGTTCCTCAGCAGCCCCCGCTGTTGCTTGAACTGAGCAGCAGTTAAAGAGGTGCCCAAATCTATAAAGTGCATAAGAGGAACTGCCAGGCAGGCCAACTGGGCACTGGTTCAGTCCACTGACCTCTCTTGCGTGCTGTACCTCCAGCTTACAACATGTGTGCACATGGTTTCTTTAGGACTGGGCTCTGCTGACCTGAGCTACCAGATCAGATAATTTCACCTGATAGGGGAAAACGTGCTGTTCAAAGACCTTTTGTACTTGCAAGCTGGTTCCCCTGTGATTAATTTTCCACACTCTGAGCTGTGACCCATGATGAAAGTACTGTGCAGGTATGGAGATCCACAGAGAACCTGAGAGATGGACCATGTCCTTTCCCTCCCCACACAGCTGGGAAATAGTAGACTGGTACAAAACTCCAGGAGGGAAGCATCACCTCTTAATAACAGGCAGCGCTGTGGAATAAATATAGCATTCGGTGCTGCCCAAGTTGTACATTAGTGCTCCATAAATGCAGGCTCCAAAGCACACCGGATATAAGCAGGAGTTATCACATGTACACCATCCCTTTTCTTCTTCCTCAGAGTGTGTTTCTGGGAGTGTCCCCAGCTTCTGTCTTGCAGCTGGTCATTTTTAATACAGAAGTGAAAGCAAAAGAGAGACATCAATAACATCACTGAGTGTTCTGGCCAACAGGGGAAGATTTTGCGTGCTGCTTTCACAGCGCAGCTCATCTCAACTCAGATGCGTTTTCTGCAGTCTATGGCCATTAAAAAAGTATTTAAGATATATTTATAAAAACATGCTGTAAACACCCTCCCCCTCCCCCTGAGGAAAGAGAGCTGCCTCATCCACACTGACAGAAACAAAACAAGCTAATAGAGTTACAATAATTGCCACAACCACAACAACAAACAAGGTAGCAACTTTTCTAGTAACTGCAGCAATGACGTTGGTTACTTAGTAAAACACATAAGACAGATTTTCTTTGCCAGGAAGTTCAGATAATTAAGGCACAATATTATTATCTTATAATATCCCATAAGAAACTGCGATGTAATAAAGCATGCATGATGGTCTCTAAATCCCCTGAACCAAGGGACAACCAAGTTGCGGTGAAGAATCCTTATTTAATCCCCTCCCTAACATGGCAGAGGGTAAAGCATTTCTACTTGGGGAGCATTTCCACAACTGAAGCTTAAAACACATTTCAACCTATTTCTCGGTATTGAGGTCTAATGCTGAAGTGTAAACAGAAGAGAACTCTGGCCAACAAAGGTAGATTTTACATATTTTACATAAATTGCACATTAATTAAAAGCCTGCAATTCTGTTTTGTGGAAAACGCACACTGGGAGAAGAGTTTATGCGAAGCCCATTTTCCCCATCTTTCTTTTTTGATTATGAAATGCTATTTTATTTGAAAATAAAGTTTCCCCAAATTAAGGGAAGAATGCATACTAATAAATCAAGATAACTAACAGAATAAAGGAAGCAACTAATTATAATGGTTCAGTCCTATCCTGTCAGTCCTCAATGCATGTAACTCTCCAGACATGGAGGCCATATAAAGAAGACCCCATGGAGGGAGAGGGACGGAAGCTGGAGTGCTGTAGGAAGCCTGGAATGCCCCTTTAGCCTTCCCCAAAGTTGATCTCTGACCTAAGAGATGCAGCTGGCTGTGCAGGGGAGGATGGGATAGGCTGTGCATTCAGAGTCCCCGGACCTCAGAGCTGCGATTCCATATAATCCCAGGCAATGTTGGCCAGTGAAAAGTTTGCCCCCTTTATCTCTAACCACTATGCCTATAGAATGTTTACATTCAAATGCCCTAAGTAGGAACCTGAAATCTAATAAAAGAATGGAAATACATTTTATACTTTATATAGCATATAAAAGGCGTGTGTGAGAGAGTGGATTGTTGTTTTGTGTGTATGTGTATTAATCAGAAAATAAATATAGAAAACTGTACTTGGTTGGAATTCAATCAAAATTCTGAAGGGCTTCAATACAGGAAATAATTGGAAATCACAGATCCAAGACAGCTTTCTTGAGGTTAGGATTCCTTGTTTGCTGCACTTGCTGAGTAACTGTATACATAGCTAGAGTCTCCCAGATTTTATCAACTCACTAGTCTTTAGTTGGTTGCTTTGGAGACTTCCTTCAGGGAAAAAAGCCCTGCTCTTGTTTTAATTGGATTGTAAATGTGAAACTTGCTCATTTGCACTATAAAAGCCCCTCTGCCTTGACAACCACAACCAGACAGTCACATAAATAGCAAGAGAGAACTCAAAAGACTGAAGCCCCATGTATGAAAATGACCACAATTCGGTTCCCGAACTCTTTGAGCCAGTATCAGGTTTTTGAGGGGATGTACGTAACGTCTTCTAAGCTCTTTTGAGGACTTGTTCATATGTCCCTCACAACTTGTTCATGTGCCTCTCACAATGTGTCTCTCACAACACATTCAGAGCACACCCCAGTGGGGACAACCTGTGCCTCAGGTACTGATGAGCAGAAAGTGGGTATGCATGGAGGGGCAGGCGAGCACCTCCCAGAAAAAGTGCAAACTATAGTGAGAATTTTGTGCCACCGTCAGATTATTTGTGCTCCATGCAGAGCTTGGAATGCTCATAGCCATCCCGAGACATCAGGGATGGGACGGTATATAAAAGTTCTAAATAAATAATACACACCCTCTAGCAGTAACAAACAGTTGGCATGAGCTGCAGTGTAGGTGTCACAGGCAAATATGTGCTCATTGTTCTCCCCTTCAAGTAGCAGGACGTGCAATTTTTCCTTTTAAGAAACAGTGTCTGCAATGAATGAGAACACTGAAATCTTTTGGTGCATTTGTGAAAGTCTTTTTATTCAGCATTCATGCTTAGCAAGAGCAAAATCAGTGCAGGCCTTCATGCCAGGCTGCTTCAGATAACCCTCTGTTTCAAGCACCCAAAAGAACCAACTGAGAAAAAATTCCAGTTTAGCGTTTGTGTTCTCACTCTGCCCAAACCATGGACATCTCAAACAGCTGCCCAGGAAAAGAGGTGTGGAAGGTTTCTTGCCAAAATTAAATAGTAACTGAACAGCTACACCAGCTTTCGTGAATTCTCCTCTCAAGTGTTTAGGACTGCGGTTCGGTGTTCGTTCCACCACTTCCTCCGCCATGGAATCAAAAAGTGCAGCTTAGCCATAGCACCATTGTCCCTTTAAAGCCTGAACCTTTGCATAAACATCATAAAGAGAGTAGCTTGTGGTCTTGATTAGAGGGAGGGTTGAGGAATTCAGAGTGCTTCTACGGGAGGGAATTTCTGAAGTATCCGGAGCTCCTATGGGGAGATTTGTTGAACTTCTTGGTCAGCCTCTCTACCGAAAAGCAAAAGGCCTTTTTGCATGAGTGAAGTTTTATGAACTTCATAAAACTTTATGAACTTCATAAAAGATTGTTAGATGATTCTTATAATTAATAAGATCCAATATTGTAAACTCTAGTTCCTTCAAATGAAAGTACAATTTCTCCTGCTGCTCTGTTGCTTCTTCTGCAAACCCAAACCAACAGCTAAGAGAATACTTTTGAGTTTGCCCTTACCACATATAGAAGGAAGAAAATACCAATCTTTCCCATAACAGCAGTCCTTTCTTTTCTGCAGAGTAAGAGCAACAACCTCTCTCAGTATTTTTCACACCTTATGGTTGAGAAGGTTGTTCTGTTTCTCTTGTTACACAACTCCTGGATTTCAAAGAGCATCAAACAGGTGTCCCATGTCCTCTATCCAAAATTAAAAAGTGACACAGAATGTTATGGCAAAGTAAACGTTGCCTAGTGATAGAAGTATGTGCTTGGAAAACTTGGCATACCAAGGAACTACTTGTGTTGCTTCTTGACTTAGAGTCAATGCAGGAAATGGGGGATTATTTCAGGTACTCCTCAGTTAATCCATTTATTCTTTGACTAAGTTTTACATTTATAGCCGGCCTTTCAGCCTCATAGAAGTCCTGATGTTGTATTGTAGTTAAAATAATACAACTACAGCTCACCCACAAATCATCACATTATAAATTGATTGCATAATTTATCATTGCTTATTTATTTAAGAAGATTTGCATCCTGTTCCTCAACCAAAATGGCTCCAGGGGTAGTATAGATATAATCTGTAAACAAAGACAGCCCTGTCTGCTAGTTTACAATCTAAAATGATTCAGTATATAAGAAAAAGGGAATGGGAAATGAAGAGGGGAGAAATTAATCCACTTTGCCACGGAGCTGGTGGAATGGCTTTTCTGCTCTCCTCTTCCTCTCCTGGAATGGCTGCAGTTCAGCATACAACGTGCCACACAATAGTCTTGTTACACATCTGCCCAATGATTGCAGCAAATCTTCAGTTGCAGTACCTTATATCCTATGTTTAAAGGAATGTCTCCATCCCATCCCATCCCATCCCATCCCACCTATTTAATGCTTGTGTTTCCCAACTGGGGTCCTAGAAACTGCCATGATGAGGAGTGCCTCAATTCCTAACAAAGTTTCAGAGTATCCTCACAAAACCAGAAGTTCCGTCTCACACACCTGAAACTCACAAGTGGTGCCCTACCCATTCCGCGTGGCTATTCCTTAGCAAGTTAGGTCTTTCAAGGATCTGTGTGGGTGTCCCAGACCCAAACTGTGTTTGTGCCACAAATGTACACCATTACTTCGTAACTTTCAGGCTGTGTCTTCCCCTTCCCTTCCCTGCCACTATTATAAGGCTCTCTCCACGGTTTCCTCCCACCTTGCACTCCAGGGGCCCTTCCTACAAGTTCCTGCTTCCACAGACATACACCGCTGATGGTTATGATGCATTTTCCATACTGTGATCATAGCAAGCCACGCAGATGCCTGCTGACTGCAGAGACGCAATTAGGCAAGGGAGGAACACCAGCAAGGAGTAAGAACGTGTCAGCTGCTAGACAGATGGTGTCAGGCAGCCATAAACAAGGGCTGACCGCATTAAAACAACCCACTAATGAATCCTCACAGAGGAGGAAATAATTAGCGTAGCTGAGTTTGCGAGGCACCGAACGGGATCTGTTTCATCTTAACTGCACCCATGCTTCCCTTCGTCTGAGCCCCAGCCATGGAGGTCGTTTGAGAATTTGATGTTTATCCCTGGATGAACCTGCCTAGGATTGATTGACGGGGCAAAGTGCTCATCTGGTAGGAGTTCCATCGCTGGTGCAAGCAACCTAAGCCGCAGCCTTCACACAGGCGATTGTGCGGGTGCTGTTGTCGCTGCTGTCTTGTGTCGTTCAACCGAGTTGCATTCCTTCTCTCACTTGAAGGTGGCCTGCAGTTGCAAGGGGATCGCTCCGCCCGCATGCCGTACTCTCAGCTTCCACCTTGGCTTCTCCCGCTGCTCTCCTCTATGTGCTAGCTGTCTTTGCTTGGCTTTTGCTGGCCTTCCCTGCAGGTGACCCCCTCCCCTCCAAACTGCCATTTTGGAAGCAGCCCCCGCCCTGAAATCTCCCCTCTTGCCGTCTTTTGCTGTGCAAACTGCATCTCCCCGGCCAGGCAGATTTCCCCAGGCCACCCAAACGCCGCCTGCTCGGTTCCAGTCTCTCAGATGTTTCCCCACGCCGGGAGGAGCCTTCCGACTCGGCGCACTTGACAGCGGGGGGCGTGGGGTTGGGGGGTGCCCGGCCCTCTCCCGCCGCTCGCAAACTCCCTGGGAGGGCGCGCCAGGCGCGCAGGGGTCCGGACTTCACGTGCGTCCGCGCAGTCCGGTGGCACGTGCCGACTCCGGCATGCCGTGGCCGTCTCCGGGCGGGGAGCTCCCGCGAGACCCCCCCGGGCCGCCGGCTTGCCCCTTCTCCCTCCCTCCCTCGGGGACGCACGCGGGCGAGCGCGCCTGCCGCCGCCCAGACGGGGTCCTCCGCCCCCCCCCCGCCGCACGGTGTGCCGCCCCCCGCCGGAAGGCTGAGGCGGAGGGGAGCCCAGCCCAGCCCAGCGCTCGTGCCGCGCCCCCACGCCCCCCCGCACCCGCCGGCTGGGGCGGCAGCGCTTTCGGCGGCAGAGAGAGACCTCGTCCCGGGCGTCCGGGCTGAGCCAGGCAGGTGCCGCCGCCAGCGCCTCAGCCCCGGGGGCGGCGGGGATCCCCTCCCCCCTCGCGGGGCTCTGCCTCCCCCCGCGCCCGCCCCCCCCCCCCCCTCTCCCCCCGCGACCGCCCCGCGCCTCCTCGCCGCTCGCCGCTCCGCGGGGCGCGCAGGCGAGAGCGGCTTCTCCGGCAGCGCCGTCCCGCGGCGAGCCGCCCGTCCCCGCGCGCGGAAGGCGCGACCCCGGCTGAGCCGAGGGCAGGCAGGGCAGCCCCGGCGCCGAGCCGAGCGGGGATGCTGCGCCCAAGGGGGCCGGCCGCGCCGGCGGGGGAAAGTCGCTCCTGAAGTTTGCCGGGCGGGCGCGCTCGGCACGTGAGACCTCGGGAGAAACCCGAGATTTCCTCCTGGCGAGGGCGGCAGGGTGCCAGGCTGGGCAAGGAGGCATCCGGGCGGATCTTGGCTCTCCGGGGAGGTTCGCCCTGAGGTCGGGCCGGGGCCAGGTGGGGTGCGGGGCAGGAGGGGAGCGCCTTGAGCAAATGAGGGTGACACCGGACCTGCCGCCCGCTGCCGAGATGACGGAGAGCCGCCAGCCGCCGGCGCTGCAGGTCCCCGCGCAGCAGGTGGCGGAGGAGCGCGGCCACGCGTGGTCCAGCTCGTCCACTCCTACCCTGCGCCGGAGGCGGTTCAGGATGAGGCGCGCCAGGAACGTCCACGAGCAGAGCCTGGAGACTGCCGCCTCCTCCAGCAAGGAGTACCTCCAGCTGCCCTCCATTGAGATCACCCCCTCCAGCGACGAGGATGCGCCCTGGTCCAACTGCTCCACGCCCAGCGCCTCTCCGCGGCGCAAGCGCTTCCTGCTGCGCAAGTGGCTGAATGTCCGGGAGAAGAAGGAGTGCAGTGACAGCAGGTAGGTCCGCCGCCGGCCGGCTTCCTTCCCAGCTGCCTGCCAGCCGTGCCGAACCCTTCATGGCCCGGATGGAGGGCCCTGCAGTTACTTGTGTCTCCCATCTACTGATTAAACCCAGGTAAAGAGGGAGGCCAGTTTGGTGCCCTTGTGGCTCTCTTTTCCTAGTCCTGTCTGGAGGAGCAGCAGGCATCTGGGCTGGAGAACTCTATTTTCCAAAGAAGCAGAGGCGCCATTTGCAGGGCAAGGGTTAGCTGTGCAGGTGGTTGTTGTGATGTGCCTTCAAGTCGTCTCTGATTCATGGCGACCCTCTGAATGAAAATCCTCCGGGATGGCCTGTCCTTGACATCCCTGTTTAGCCTCCTGAATTCAAGGCTGCAGCTTCCTTTATGGAGTCAATCCACCTCTTGTTTGGTCTTCTGTTTCTACCACTGCCTTCAACTTTCCCTAGCAAGAGTTATCTGTAGTATTTTCAAAACACGGCTCATGACAAGCTTGATCCCACCATGATATTGTTTCCTCTAAGTGTGATATGAACATGTGTGTGCACACCATTCAGATGTTGAAAACAAAGAAACGGACAAGAGGAATTAGCTGGTTGCAGGGTGCACTGGTAAGCAGCAGGACCAGAATGTTCTAGCCACACAAATATTCGGGTAACCGGTGGAAGCATGCTAAAGTGGTAGTACACAGAGGCCTCCATTCTTTCTGTTGGACTGGGCATCTCTAACGAAAGCATGTGATTGTCAGAGAAACCTGAGAGCCATTGGAAGACATCTTTGGCTTGCCTGCTCATGATCCCTTTTTATTTTTCAAAAGATGGAGAGTGAAACTTAGCAGTGGTTGGTATGGGTATTAAGTGGAATTTGATGATCAAACAGTTCAGGTCTCAAGTTTTCTGGAAAGTAAGTCCTATTCACTGAAATCAGATTTACTTCTGAGTGCTTAGGATTCCAGCCTTGGAAAGATGGCTTTTCTAAAGAGCAAGTGGAGCTCTCTACTGAATAAGGATTAGTAGATGATTAGCTTAGCTTCCTTTAATCACTTTATTACTAAATTAACATTAAAGTGCCACAATAGCTAAACCTAGGAAATATTCCTGAAGAAGTTAAGTGAAAAAAACATGCACTTTCTTAAAATCAAAGTCCAGATCAAATCCCACAATTAAACAGTTGATCAAGTTCATCACTTCGTACTGTTCTTTGGCCTCTGTCCCCTGCCTGATGCAGAAGTTGGAGGCCAACCTTGGAAACCTGTTCTGAGGGCAGAGCTGGGAGCTCAGAGTGTCCTTCCATGCAAAGAACTATGCTGGCGGCAGCTCCGAGCTTGGAAGACTGACCTTGGAAGGTTCCAAGAAGCCGCCTTGGATAAGGCTGTTAAATTATTTTCTCTCTTCCCCACTGCACACACAGACACCACACAGTACACTTGATCTGCATCCTCTTCCTTTCTGTCACCTTTCTTCCATGGCTCACAGCTTTTCACAATAATGAACTGGCGGTTCTCGTCTACTCGTGGGTCTTCAGCGGGATATAAGGATGCCAAACGATGATCTAGGTGTGAGGCATGTTCAGTGCATGGCAAAGGAGCAAAGCAGTAATCCAGGAGTGCAGTAATAAGAGCAGTAAGTTGGAGTGTGTAATAAAAGCCCAAATGGTTGCCAAGTGGCACGCAATAATTAGTGAAGTGTGAATGCCTAGTTTTAGTTAGAAGGCTGTGCGCAAAAATGTATATAATAAGGCACAAGAATCAGGCCCAAAGTCCAGCCATGTTTTTCCAGAAGAAACTTTTCTGGGAAGCCCACAGGTGTGGAGTGAAGGTGGTATGTTTGCTTGCACCTGGCATTTCATCCTCAGAGGAACAGCATGGCCCCTGCACAACCAGAGCTCTGTGAGAGTTGTGCGGAGTTGTGCTAATAGTTTCTCACTGGTTAATAAGTGTCCAAGTCATACTCCACCGTTGTGTCCAACAACTGCATTTTTGAAAGGTTGTTTGGAAAAATGCTGAGCGTATTAGCATACCAAAGCCACCGTACCAAATTGGCTCTTTGTGTATTTCAGATTCCAAATCTCTCTTGCTCTAGTAATGGACTTTCAGCAGGACATTCCTTGCCTCCCAAGCAACTGTATGTTCCACTGTGACTGCTGCCTTAAGAAATATTGAAAGGATAACAGGGTTTCTGAGGCTCAGAGATGAAGGAAAAGGACCCAGGGGCAGCCAGTCATGGTGTGTTATCTCTGTAGAGATCAGAAACTTGCCTGAGCAAACTTGAGCAAAAATTGTATGTATGGGGCATTAAGTTAAAGAAATCTTGATCAACCAATCAGATTACTGTTGACTGATTGGTTAAGTCTTCACAAACTTTGCATACGAGTAAAAAGCTTTCAAAAGGTGGGGTGGTGTCTTTGACCTTAGCTGATGCATTCATGTGGTACATCAGGTCCTGTCTTAGAAGAGGCATTCCCTCAGGTGAGAGAAGGGGGAATTCCTTTGCAAAAGATGCCCAGCTCCATGGTTTTGTAAAACTACTGACACTAAAAATGGTTTAAAATGTATTGAAAAAGTGCTACCTGATTGCTTGGGGGAAAGTTTTCGGTTGATCAAAACCCTCTGAAATGTATTGCTCTCACCGGCCAAATGCTGAAACTCGGCCCTTGTGTTCCTGGCAGGCCATGGGCTGTTGGAGGGCTCTGGGGTGGCTTATTATCCATGGCAACAAGCCACCCCTGCTGGGTTCACACAGCACGGCAAGCTGTGCTGCTCAGAGCAAGCTTGCAAATCCCCCCAGCCGGACACACCTTGCTCCGCCCTCCTCGATCATGCAAAGCGTCTGGTTGGCAATGCCTGACTTTGCTCTAGCCTTACCAGAGGAGACACTGGGAGGGATGGTTCAGTGCCACACAGCTTGGGGCAAAAAGCACACGGTGTCTCCTGTGCTTTTTGCCCCAAACCACCAGAGCCCTTTCAGACAGAGATGGGAGGAACCATGGAGCCTTGGACTGCTTCTTTAACCTCATGGTTGAAGGCAATACATGAGGAATTAACAGGGGAGAGACTAGTCCTGTAACTTTTGCAGCTCACGCTTCATTGTAATCCACTTAGCGAGCCCTTGGGCCAATATAGCGGAATATAAATCTAATAATAAACAAACAAATAAATAAAGCGTCCTCCCTAAGACTTCCTCAGCCATTTCTGTGAGACACTGGCTACCCCCTTGGAGGTGTCCGTCACGTAGGGACAGAAAAACTGAGACAAAATAACAGCATGTTTTGTTTGCGTAATGTCAGGCCCTCTAGTTAAAGGACAGTAGGGCTAATATCCATGTGATGAAGAACGCAGCACTGTGGCAGTGCCTCTCCGTCTCTGTTATTGGCTCTTGTTTGTCTGCCATATTCTGTTCTGATGTCAGAATAGCATCTTTTCAGTACTTTCTGGACAGGCACTGGTACACAGCAGCAGGAAACTGGTCAAGTCTTTTCCCCCACCCAAACTTTTTCACCAAACTAACCTTTCGAGACAAGACATCGCAAAACCCGGTTTCTGTCAACAGGGGCTGGGAGCAGCCCAGACAGAGGTGAGATCAGCGGAAAAGGTGGAGGTGAGGCGAAGGTGAGAGTTCTTTTTTCCCCAAGAAGTTGTCTAGGTAACCTTTTTTAAATCTTTTAAATCTACTCGATCTCTCACCTGGAAGAGCAGAACAATTCCCCTTGTGAACAAGAAGCTTTCATAGGAAAACTGTTTGATCCAATCCAGGCTTCCTTGTCTCCCCTCTGCTTTGGCTAGACTTTCTGCCCAATAGTCTTCTGCTCCCCCATTCAGGTCATGGTGAAAAACCAGTTTTACAGAAGGAAAGGAGCAATGTTCTCTTGCTTTCTCTTTGAGAAAAGCAACTGATTTGGAGCTCATTAAAGGTGCATTTGAACCCTGTATTTTCTGACAGAGCCATGGGATCTACAAGGATGTTATCTTCTGTTGGCAAATGTAAAGAACTGTCACCTTGTTAGAATGCAGAGCAAGAACCAGGTGATTTAGAACAGGCATGGAGCAGTCTTGTGAATGACTGACGGAGAAACGTCTTCAAGCACTCAAGAGAATCCAAAATGTTTCAGAGGAATCTTCTGTACCTTTACATCTTGTGTCAAATGCCTAGCTTCGCAGCTCATTGTGGCATGGTGGTAGTTAGGGTGTGTCAAGAGGGTGCAGTGAAGCAGCTAAATCAGCAGATGTAGGTCATGGCCTTTTTTTAGTCATCAGCATGACAAGAAAGTGAGGGGAACAACAACTCTGTCTCCGGTTTGGGAAGAGGAGGAGGGAAGGAAATGTGGTTCTCTGATACCTTTCAACTTTGCAGAAAGCAAGCTCCAAAGTTTCTTTCCGTCCCATGTAGTACCCCCCACACCAAGACATCTGTGGGAGCTGATGTCTAAAAGTGGAGGATGGGGAGCAGCTTTCCCGCTCTTCCGTTCTAGCTCTGGCAGCTTTTATTTATTATTTATTTATTTAGGAGACTTCTATGCCGCCCCATTTGCCGAAGCCTCGGGGTGGCTCACAACCTTTTCTGTTGGAAGTTCTCTCCTCTTGTGCAAGCCAACCCTTCCCCGTACAAATATCAAAGCAGACGTTTGAGTGAGGTTTACAGGGAAGTTATAGGATGAACACATCTGTGAAGACTTGGATTGTTGTAGATCTTTAAACTGCAGTTAATTCTGTTTTGCATGGATGTTTTACTGAGGCAAATAAATTAAGCATAATACGCACATTTGGCATTTAGTGAAAGGAAGTATTTGAGACTCAGGTGTGGAGGGAGGATAGATTAACCTGACGGCCCTCTCACCTGATTGGGTTGGAGCATGTTGTTTGACATGGTCTGAGATTTTGGTTTCTGTTGGTTTTATTCTAAACACTGGAAGGTCACAAGGCAAATCGATTACAGGTACCATCTTATGCATGCTTTGACAGAAAAAAAGCTTCCAACTCCCAGCATGCCCCAGCTAGCTAGGGGAGACTTCTGTCTAGAGACTTCTGTCTAGACATAGCATCCTGAATTAATTCAAAGCAAGTTAGTAAGTTGCACACTTCATTTAATAACCAGCATGAAATTCTTGCCAGCAGTTATCACATGATGCGCCAGTGTGGAGCATTGGGCGCAACAAGGCCTTCGTGCACAGGGACATGTTCCATCTGAAGGCTGCAGCCACAACTTCATTGCCTGAGCTACCCTGATGGATTGTTGTCACTTCTCAGATAGCACAGTTTTTCCCAATGTGGCACCCTGCAGATGTTTGGGAAAACAACTCCCCCCATTTTTGGCCATACTCTCGGAGGTGTGCAGTGAGAAATAATCTCAGAAGAGAAAAAAGGCTATTGTGCCTATTGCCCATGCAGATAGTATCTGTCACTTAAGAACGGAACATGCTAAGAAATATTTGATTTGATATGTGATTACAGAAAGGTTATTCTGCTAGAAACCATCCACGATGAACACAGACCATCAGCCCTTTGTGTGGGACAGCTGACCTGGTGGATCATTCAGCCTGTTTTTGCTGCCCAGGGCTCCAGCTCTGGGCATCTGTTGACCAGCAGCTTGGCCACCATTCAGAGCTGGTCATCGGTTCAAGGTTTGGCAGGTCATGAATTGCACGAGCCTGAGCCGTTCTCCGAAGGAATGTTGCAGCTGTCTCCCGTTTCACTGTTATGGAAGGCTATGCTTGGGTGGCAACCTCACAATCCTACTTAGGATGGTCAATATTTCTCTCTGGCACTGCTTTTGAGCCTTTAACAGCTGACTGTCGAGTCAAAATTCAGAAGGCGAATCTACCCAGGACGAGGGCATACAGGTGCAAGAATCAAAAAAAGGAAAGGAAAGTTGCGTCCTGTCGAATTGGCTCTGACTTATGGCTGCCCTAGGAATGAATGCCCCTCCAAAATGCCTTGTCCTTGACAGCCCCTGCTCAGTGCTTGTAAACAGACAAAAGTTACTGGCAGGTTGCTGACCGCCAGCTAGCAATGCTCCTTACAGTGACAGCTGCACAATTAATGGCTTCTTGTTGCCTAAAGTGGGCTTTTTCACCCTTGAAGGCAAGTCCTTCCGACCATGGGCAAGTAGTCATTCTCTAGTGTTTCCATGTGTGTTTTACAATGCATGTGTGCTGTGCCCCCTCCCCACACACACACATTTTCACACATTGCTTAGGATGCACTGTGCGTCTCAAGAAAAGTGTAGCCTGCAGCATTGGTCCATTAGGAAATAATTCCAAAAGCATGATATGGGAATCCAACTGGGTGGCACTGTAATTCTGGTCCTATTTTGTTGAGAATTCTCTGAAGGTGGTCCTGGGAACTTTTGCTCAGCCCCTGTAGAATCCTGCAAGGCTCTCGTTTGTCTGTAGGTGTTTTAATGCCTTCATCTGGTAGGCAACTTCAGAAAGTCCCAAGGGTATTTTCACCCCCAGAACACTTCTGCAAGCCCCTGAGGGTGATCATACTAGAAAATAATATGCTGTCAGTAGTGGCTAAAAGCGTAAAAGCATTTTCTTTTTGCACGCTGTAGCCATTATGGGTGGCATGAAAGGTAAATAAGAAAGTGTAGTCCTGGGCCACCTCTGGCTCATCCCGATCTATAGATAATCTGGAGTTTTAGGGTTTAGTTTAATCAGTATGCAGAGGTTACCCAGCTTATCTCTCTTTTCTGAGTGATGCCAAGGAAGCTCTGGAAGACTCGAACTGCTGCCTGGGTGCAGCAAGGGACTGGATGTTGGTTAATAAATGACATGTCAATTAGCAATGAAAGGTTCTCTTGGAGACTAGACAGGACGTCCTGGGGTCAGAAGTACAAGCTGCTTTGGACGGTGTTGCACACCCTCTGAAAGACCAGAGATCCCACTTAGGAATCCTTGATGGACCGGCCGGCCAGGGGTGCCATTGGGCATCTTCAACATGTGTGTCAGCTGCATCCCTTCCTAGGAAAGGTGGATTAACCCCCAACAATTGATGTTTCAGTCCCTTTGTTCCTAGATTACTGTAGCACCAAGTGAGGTTGGTAGGGAGTCAGGACAGAGGATTCTCCATAGCAGAATTCCAGTGGTAGAATATCATGGATGTAGACTGGTTCCCTCAATATTGGCTGGTAAAAACTGCACTGGACTCTTTTAGTGTCTGGGTCTGCAGATGGAGCAGAGAGTACAAAGCAAACTGTTAAACCAGAGAAGGTCTGGGGGAAAAGTGAAGGCTTATATACTTGCCCCTCTTCCTCCTCCTCCTCAGGAATAAACTCCCCCTTCCAGGCAGATTCTTCCCAACAAATCCTGCTTCTTCTGGCATCCAGATCGGTGCTCCAACAGTGACCAACCGTTTGGTCACTGCTGGTGCTCTGGAAATGCACAAGATGAGGGACAACTGTCAGGAACTGCAATAGGGCTTGGGTGGAGTTTGGGACCCAAGGAAAGGCCTCTCCACAACAGGAATCCTGCAACAGGACTCTGTCTTCCATGGGAATGGGGTTTGCTGAGCAACCCAAATCCTCCGCCTCCAACACCCTTCTGTCAGCCCAGAATATGACACCTGCCAATAGTGATAATGGTGTTCTTTGATTTTGTCGGGCTCCCCTGCTTTATTGCACTGTCTTTATTAGTTTTGTTTTGGTATTTCAAAAATGCATTTTACTGTTTTTTATGGTTTTGTTGTAAATAAGTTTCAGTGATGGAGCCATTCGTTACTGTATACTTAAAAATATTAGAACCAACCCAAATGTCACAAAATCATGAGCAAGGTTCCAGTGTAATGTGTGTTTATTGCTTCACTCCACAAAATAGCTGAAGATACCCTACCAGTTTTTACTATCAGGTAAAATTTTATTAGAGCTGGGTATGGCCAAATTCTTCAAAGCAAACCCAGATCAGAGGTCGAGCTAGGACATGAGATTGCATTTCCAGCAATCAGGGCTATAAAAGCATTGTGCCGCCCATTACATCCCATAAATGCCTATCAAAACCTGGGGACAAATGTAGCTGAGGAAGATGTTCTCATTTAATCTAATTCCAGTTGGCACCAGGGCCTGCATTGTGAGACATTTAAGGCAGATCCTTGGCCTTGCTTCTCAGGTTACGAAATTTAATTGGCCACTCCAAGAAGAAGCAATGCTGCTCTCCAAAATTAAGGTGACAACATTAATTCAAAGTTCATTACGTCCTGCTTATTAGACACTCCAGTGCCATCTTCTGACAGCTTTTTAGATTGCACCAAAGCAGCGAATGCTTATATCGTGCCTTCTTTTCAGGGTGCCCCAAATGGCACACACAGCCTCTCCTTTTATGCACACCCTGTGATATATGTTAGTCAGAGAGAGGGTGAATGGCCCAAAGTTACCCGATTCAGTCTAATGACTGAATGGGAATTTGGAGTAAACTGCAAGTCGCCAGAAGTGGCAATTTTACTAAATGTCGCAGGTGCTGAAGTTGTTTCGTTATGCAACAGCTTTCGGGCACCATCCAATGCACGATCAGGCAACTGTCACCATTCTCCAGCCAGCTATACTGTGAGACTTTCCTTGATCTAAACATGCACCACGTTGTGTCCTTCATCTGGAGGAACTGCAGCTTTGTGTCCTGATATTTGTGCATGCATCTTTTATTCTGAACTGGTCTAAGGGACCGGAACAAAGAGAGAAATTTTAACATTACCCTCCTTTATCTCTACCTCACTTCACAACCCATCTGTATCTTCCTGACAGTTGTGAAGGGTTTGTTTGGTTGGGTGCTACACAAAGCCCCTGGCAACCTGGTTATTAGGAATTCTCTACATGAGGCATTTATTGTTAGCTCACAGTCCTTCAGTCATAGTAGCTTGCAGGGATTTCCACAATGTTGTCAACCTCCAGGGCCTCTCTCCGGTTTTCCAATCATTTTCATAGCTGCTTTTCTTTAGAGTGAAGAAAGTCTAGTCTGTTTCTCGATGCTGCCGTTGTTCTCTACAAAAGCTACTGTGTTTTTACAATTCCACTCTCCACTCCAGCACCATCTTGTGTGGTGCAATGGAACATATAGCAACATATAGAAAGGGAAGGGAAATGTAAAAAAAACTGTAATCCTCCAGCAAACAAAACAGAAGAACCAGCCTCAGTAAAGTGTTGGACTGGATGCCTTGTGTAGACGAACTGCTGCTTCTGTCTGGTGTGTTTTGTAAAATCAAGTTGCACACATGCTGACTACAAGCATCTTCTGAATGTGACTCTCCCTTTTCGCTTGAAATCGGCAAAAGCCCGTCTGTAAGGAGCTGCTTGAAATATTCTAAGTAGTGATGCAAATCCGGATCTGCCCAGAATCCAGCTCTTTTGCGCTTTTTGGACTTCGTTCCTGCACTCTGCCATGGCCTAGGAAGCAAGCCAAGCTGAGATCAAGTCCATAAATGCTGAGGAATGCTAACTGGCCCCTTCCTTCCACTAAATTGATGGGTATGCGAAGCCCACAAGTCACACATGTGGAAACAGCTCTGCTTGCACAATGGGTACATGTGTGGCCTGCGCACAACCTAGCCCTGCTAGTTATACTTGCACATCTGTAGTGCAATCTGCAGTGGTTGGACACCCATGTGAATGCTCAGAATAACATGGGCTTAGGACAAGGAGAAAGCGGCCTGGAGTCTGGGCAGCTGAGCTGAGCAAATCCAATGGATTTCCACCCCAAAGCAGATGTCTCACACATTATTAATGTCAATTTGTTTGTGGCAGGGTTGGCTTCTGGCAGCTGGGGCTAGCCATTTATATGTACTTCCTGATGGTCAGGGCCCCTAGGGCATGGAATGGGCTTCCACAGGAGGCAGTTGAAGCCCCATCAATGAGGGTGTTCAAGGACAGGCTGGACATGCACAGGGTAGGCATGTCATGCATGGACCCGGCGGTCAGACTAGATGGCCCGGGAGGCCCCTTCTGACTCACTCTGTTTCTATGTTTCTATGTGCATGATCTCTTCTACCAGCAATGTATATTTTCTTATGTTGTGTTCCTGGTCATGAGGATGGGGCAATCTTGATATCCAAATCCACAAATCAAAATTTGAATACACCATGTCTTAGGAGAGATGGACAGGGGTCTGCTAGGAGCAACTGACATCAAATGTACATATAATCTTTCTCCCCCCACCCCAAATAACACATTGAAGTCTGTCAGCACTAAGGAAGAAAAAGTAATTTCATAGTAAATTTCACACAATAACATTAACCTCAGATTTATGGGCACAAAAACTCTTCTGGGATATGAGTACAATTTTTCATCTCATGTGAATAACATTTTGTGTGCCCATAATTGAATTCCAGTACAAAAATTGCACTCTCTGTTGCTTAACAGTAATCACCATCTGTTCTTTTTGTTGTCTTCCCCCTCAAAGAGGGGATTGGAATGCAAAAGAAGTAAGTCATCCAAGTGTGACTGGATTTCTATATTCCAAGGCAGGGAAGCAATCCTGCTGTGGAATCGTTGCTTCTTAAAGTATGCAAACATTAACACAACCTATTTTGCTTTAAAGAATCTGCATCCATTTTGTTTTATATTGGCCTTCTATTGCCAACAGAGCATACTCGGCCAAGCACTTTAACATTAGAGAGAAGATATTCTCCTTCACAGACATCTTTTATTTTCATAAGGCTTTATGAGCTACTGCTCCAAAATTTCAAGGAGGAATGTTGGGTAGCTAAGCTCTGAGGGTAAGTTCTTTAATGAGCTTCTGCTCTTCGTGCTTCAGTAGCAATATTTTGCCCAGAACTAGGCAGTTGTCTAGTTTCGACTGCTTATGCCTGTCCCAACAACACCCAATGATGAGAAAGGGGGAGAGCTTAAATTTGTTTTCCCTAGATCCCAGTTGAACTAAATCTCTGAACATCAACTAGTTTTCCTGACCTGTCACTGTGAAAGGATCAGAGCTGATGAACACACTTCCTGGATTCACACAACACAATGACTCACATTCAAGGACTGAGGATGGGTTGTGGCTGCAAGTGTGGATTATTGTGTTTTCAGAACCCAGCTGTACTAACATGCCATGGCTTGTTAGCCATGAACAACCCATGGAAAGAATCCATGGTTTGTTGTTGGGTTATGAATTGTGTTATTAATAGTGGTTTGTTATCTTGGCTGGGTTTGGACAACTTGATAACGTATGGTTCAATGAGAACTTGCACTCAGCCTTTAAGAGTGCCTAAACATAGTCACTGAAACACGACATAAAAGCTAGGAAGTCTGTTGTTGGTCAAGCACACTCCTAGTCCTAACTGGAAGCTCTGGTAGCCACTGCAATGACCCCCACCAGTCCAAAGTCTGATAATATTCACTGCCCCCGAAGGAAGTTCCAGTATGAAGTTCTAGCAGCTAACTAAACTGGGGAGCTTCATGAAGAGTCGACCCTTCCTTGTTTCTTGGTGGCTTGTGACAGTGATGGTAACTTACTATGCGACCAATAATGTAATTGTGTGTATGTGTGAGTGTAGGTAAGTGCGTAAATTGTATAGGTAGGAAAACTGAATTTTCCAGGTGTTACTTCAGTCTTTGTTGCACTGAGGATAATTTTAAATATTGTCTGGGAATAGCTTTCAGAGAGAGCTTAAATTATGCCAGAAGTGTCCGTCTCCTCTGCGGGGCATACATACAGTGTAAATGCCAGATCCTGTCAGTAACTTTCACCCCATGAGTGACCTTTGTTATATGCATGGTCCTGGACAGCCATCAACTCAAGAGAAAGGCAAAGCTGAAAAAGAAATGCCATTTGGAAGGTTTAATAGTTACTTGAGCAGGTTAATTTTTTCTTACACTTTTTGCAACTTGTGACTCTCTTAAAGTGCTGTGCAGAACTTGGGCTGTAGTCTGCTTGTGGCCACAGGAGATAAGTGGGTCCATTTGTCACTAAAGAGGGCTTGAAATGATAAGAAATTGCTCAGAGTCTACTCCAGTGCTCCACTGACCAAAACAGGAGGGTCTTGCATGTCACTGATTCCACTGTTTTGAAGGAAGGAGGTAAGAACCCTGTAGATCAATAGCTCTTTCTGATCTGTGCATTGCGGAAGTATCAGTTATACTTCAGGTCGTTTAGCTATATGTGATGATGGCATAAAGCGGGAATGCGCATTCTGCAGTTTAAAAATAATGCTTTGTTGTCCGTGTAGCACAATAGCATACTTGCCCAGAATTAAAATTGGTTATAAGGATACAGTATTATTATTCTTAGGAAATCTTGTGCGCTACCTTTCTTTCCAAGAAAAAAAAATGTGTTGGAAGGAGAAAAATGAGAGGGAGAAATATCCATGCATTGTGTGAAGCTAGGAGGCTACCAGAAAAGGTTTAAATCAATCAATCAATCAATCAATCAATCAATAAAATAATCCTGTGATGAAGAAGCTATCTAGTGTATCTTCCAAACTGTCTCTCCAAGATCTAGAGACCTCTTAGGTGCCTTCTCCTGAATTCCTTCTTAAGCTCCCTCTAAGCTTTCCACAAATGACCACTGAACAGGAGAAGCAGGGCAGTCTGTAAATGGGAAATCTTTATAGCAGTGGAGTGAACAACAATTAATACCCTACCTAAATGGAAGATTATCTTGGCACCTTCCATTCCGTTCCGTTCCATTCCTAATTAATCCTAGACCCTGACCCCTAAGCCCTAAGATCTCTTTCTGGATCATTGTGAATGAATAGACAGATACAGCTCAAGATGAGGGAAAAACAGACAATAACATAGTAGAAATCAGAGAAACTATCTAGGAGTTACAGATGTGCACAGAGCTACTTTTGCAGTTGGATTATATCCCAACAGGAAGGTAGATATAATATTGGCAGCTGATCGGAAATGAACAGCAGTAGCCCGTTGGACAGGAGAGCAATAGAATCTCCCCAGCTGTATAACAGGGACAGCAGGGGATTGCAAACCACAGGCCTTTCCTGCATAGGAAGGTTTATGTGTGCATAACGTATTAGCAGCTGAAAAGCAAACTTATGCCATCGTGTGGACAGAACATGTAACATCCCAATAAAAATTCCTTCCAGCTCTATTTACAGTTCTTGGATTCTCCACTGGATGTTCCACGTCCACAATATAAGTGGAATAAGTTATGTCTTCTGGAAAATGGCAGTGGTTTGAGGGAACTGGGACAAGGCCAGATTTGGAGGGCGGGGGGATGTTCAGTGCAGCATATTTTGCCCTTTTGATGTACCATTTGGGAAAGTTTGTAGAGGAACTTAGTTCTGTGGAGGGGAAGCTGAGCCAGGTTTCAGTAAGAAAGATACCGAGACGGTGCCAAATGACAGCTTAAAACATTAGTATTTCGGTAGGATTTCCCCCCTAATTGTCTATGGATACCACAGGTTCCTGGGCTCTTTACAAGTGTGCATTTGTCAAAGATGACTTGCATGAAAAAAGTGCAAGAGCTAATGGGAATTTCCCGGAATTTGGGACTTCAAATTCTTGGTGCCTCTAATATGTGGAGCTGGTGAAGAACTTCCTCCCATTCCACTGCACAGCAACTCCGTTCAATGAGCAGAGCAGTCCTTGCAGTCTGGTACCCTCCAGATGAGTTGGACTACAACTCCCAGAATTCCTCAGCCATTATTCATTCAATACCTTTCTACACTGCTCAGTAGCTCTGTGCGTTGATCAGATCTGTCTCTCCATGCAAGGGAATAGTTTTTCTTATTAATGGGATAGAAATACAGGACCTTGTTTGAGGACTGAAGATTGCAGGGAGTACAGTAAGAAGTAATGAATCACCCACCCAGTCTGCAACTTGGAACCTCCATTTCTGCTGGCAAATAAAGTCCTTATCCCTTTAAAAGCTAATACCAGTTCAGACAAGATTCCAACAGGCGTTTAGCAAATATCTGTCCTGTATCTGGTAAGACATGGTGAGATTAAACCAAGATAGAGTAATCCAAGATCCGAAATGTATTTTTGCTATGCTAAATACTGCTAGAATAATGTTGCATGAGACTGCTGGCGTTGCAAGCAGCCTGTACCCCTGGAAGTCCTAATCACCGGCACCTCACCTTTGCTTCTTCTTCCAGCAGCCAGCAGAGTAGCCAGCAAAGCAGCCATGAGGACGATGCATCCCGCTTCCTGAGCCCGCGACTGCGTGATGACAGGTAGGTTACTGGCAGGAGTGACAGCATTGGTTTGGTGGAGGGGAACGCCCATCGCTGGGAGGATTGCTTGATGTTCCGAAGAGACCTGGTTCTGTATCTGTCCCCGCCAGTGGAAAGGATTCCAAGTGGGAAAAGATTGGAGGGTGATTGAAACATGTTCTGGTGTGATGTTGCCTTCAGGCCTCTGGTGTGATGTTGCCTTCAGGCTTCCAAGAGTCATTGGAATGATTAACATAATTTATTATATTTCATATCTCACCTTCCTCCCATTGTGGAACTCAAGGTGGCTCCACACAGTTCCCAGGTGGTCTCCCTTCCAACCTCAAGCCAGCCCTAGATCTGCTTAGCTTCAGCATCAGGGGATGCTTATGTGCCTCCAGACCATCCTCAGGGGAACATGGAAAGCACAATATCACATGGACCTGAACCGATGGGCAGAAGTGGGCTGAGTTTTGGCTTTTACAGAATTATTTGACGTATTTATATACTTGGATCTAAGAATGGTCTATCCCTACTGCTTTTTGCCTGAACTGGAAATTGGGTAAACTGAGTAAATATGAGCTGACTCAGTAGATTCAAGTCATTGTTGTTCTGGTAGCGCTGAGCATGCGAAAAACGGGACCATCCACCTTTCACTGTGTATGCACGCACTCGGCTTGCTGCTTTAATTTTGTGACAGCTAATTTGGGCAAAAGTGGGGTCATCCACCCCAGAATTTGTGCAAATTCACGCAAGTATATACAAATTTACAAAATGTGCACAATTGTACACAATGGAACTAATCTATGGATCAAGGGCCCAAATTCCATGTTAATTTGCCTGTCTTTAAAAATGTACACAATTGTGGACTATTTTAAGAATGGAAGTTGGCATGCCGGCTCAGCTTGCATTAGATCAAGTTGGCCCCAGCAGAGGGTTGACAGAAGAGAATCCGCTGGGCCCAGCTGAGAAAATCCATTGGATTTTCATCCCCTGTCCGATGCCACACACATCTCTGCTTCTTAAAATTTGTAAAGCACTTAAACTTTTGGAACTTCATAAAGATAAGAACAGTAAAGTTTTATCTGACAGGTGGTACACATTACATCTGATGTTCCTAAAACTAGTAATGGAAGTTTAACTTGGTAAGATGTATGCTGAATATATTTTTACTTATCAGCAAATATCCATTGCTCCCCCAAGTAAAGAACTCCCTTCTCGCATCAGCATTTCCAGAAATGTTGTACCTCCAGTGTGTGCACTGCCTCCTTTACTTTTAAGAAATAATAGAACATCTGGTTGGTGGAGGCAGTTATTGTGCAAACTCAGTTACTGGTGCAAAAGTAATTATCATTGCAGGTGGTTTTCCTTAGATACATTGTTTAACATAAATCTAAAAATGCCAGAAAAAAGAAGGTGCAGACTGGAGCAACTGCACGAACGCCAAGTGCTTGTGAAATGTTGTTGACTTTGCAACAATAAGAACTTCAAGTCTGCTAATAGTGTGAGACAAAGGTAACTGTAGTCATTTTGTCTAGCACAAGGAGGAGCCGATGCCAAGGTTGCATCTGCAACAAATGGTGGCTAAGGTTTTGTTCAGTAAAAGGAGCACATTGTTGTAAATGTGTGCAACAGAAGTTGGTGTCTCTGTGGGTGTGCAAAGGTTAGGATGTGCATTGCAGCTGCATCTCTGAAGAAGGAGCAGTGCCTAGGTTGTGAAAGGTGACAAGGAAAGGGATGATGCAAGACAATGACAACTGCCTTGGTCACCTCAGCTCAACATGTGGCTTTATGATCTATGTCAGCTTACGGCACAGACTTCATGAACTACGGTGGGTCATCACAGCCAGAGATGGGGGATGGGGCATGATTATCCATCTTTATTCACTATAGGTTTCTGTCCAAAGCATGCACGTACAGTATTTATTTATTCAATTTAGATCCTGCTTTTTTCTTATAATGAACTCGCTTCGATTGCCATAGGATATACTAGGAAGAGGCCTTGCATGGATGGGTAAGCTAAAGGGCCATATGCGTATGGTGGAATGCCATATAAGCTTGAATGCTATGGTCTTTGCTTTCTTCTCCTACTAGTCCAAAGAGCCACTTTTTCTGTAGTCCAGCAAGCCTGGACCCATTACTTTTGCTGCTACTTTGACTTTCTTTGGTAGCCCACCTCCCAATCTGTGCGTGCCAAATGCATCTCCTTCTTCAGCCAGTCCAGCTCTCCTTCCCTTCCTCCATTTCTCAGCCCACAAGCCTTGGCATCCACCCATTTTTGGTGCTCCGTCAATTGTGCCAACTTCCGTATACATTTTTCACTGGATCCCAGTCAGCATCCTGCGGGCAAGGAAGGAAGGTGAAAATGGGCAATGGCGAATGGCACAGACTAGACTGGCCTGTACTGGTGTGTTCAGCTGGCATTTCCTGAACTACAGTTCAATATGCCAGAAGTTAAAGAGCAAACAGATTTGTCTGTTGTTAGCTTTTGGCTACCCTGTCCGGTTTTTTAACAGGTGCACCATGTTTGCAGGTAAAGCTGTAGGAGCTGGTGCCCTAGTCATGGTGTTCTTGCCTGAGCTTCTCCACCACTGTGCTTCTCTCTCAAAGAGTGGAAGAGAGAACAGTGAATTGATTCGCCATAAATCAGGCCCATGTTTTTCACAATTAATGTAAGCAACTGCTCTGAAAAGAGCTGCTGCTGCTCCTGAGACTCGCTATGACACTCTCAATTTTAATGGCATGAGGCTGGCCTGACAAAAAATACGGTGTCATGTGCTCTTTGCAAATTCAGCAGGAACAGAGAAATGGGTGACGAAAGCACCATTTATGTGGAAAGGGAGACGATTCTCTGGAAGTCTGTTGGCAACTTTATTGGAAATGAAGGATGTTGCTGCCAGGTCACCACTGCTGTCTTCTCTCTCCCCCCCCGCCACCCCCCTCCCGCCATGCTTTATTTTCTCATCTTAGATGCAAATTGCTTTTGTGCCATTTAAGGCTGATGGTTCCTCTTTGATTAACTAACTGGTGTGAAAGAAAAGTGTGCACCTACATACATACATTTTAAAGCTTTCTTCCCTTGTAAAGCACAGGGGAACTGTTGTGTGCAACTGCCTGCAAGGTCCTTCCCCTCTGAACTCCAGACAATCCTTTGAAATGCATTTCCTGTACTGAAGCTCAACAAATAACAGAAGAGTTTGAACTCTAAATAGCATTATTGCCCAAGTTAAAGGAGAAGCTTCTGCTCTTGTAAAGAGCTGATTCAACATGGGAACCTTCCCTTCTGTCCCTCCCTTTCAATAAAGCTTCTGATCACCCTTTGGGTGGCTCTTGCTGCAGCTTAGCAAGGTGGAGCAACCAGCAAAGTCCTTCCAACTGCGTAGCTCTTGCTCCCAATGTCTCCTTGCTGGGTCAAGGACTGGCTCTCACTCATGCTCCCCCTTCCCTCCCAGAAACCCTTCTGCCCTTTCCAAAACAGGCTGTTTCTCATGCTCTGCCCAAGAAACCCCACTAGGCCACCTGGAAGGAGCCCCAGGGCTGTTCCCTTTCTTTGTTCCTGTCCAACAATGAATCCAACTGAACATTCTCCAATAGGTGGCTGGCCCGCTTTTGACGCCTGTTCTGATTGTGGGCTTCTCAGGACCACCTGGTTGGCCATGGTGGGAATGAGGAGGCTAGACTAGATGGACTTTTGCTCTGACCCAGCCAGGCCTGCTCTTGTGTTCCCAGCTGCAGCCTGCTCATGTGCCCAGGGCCATCAGCACACAGGGATGGAATGAAACTTCCTGGAGGGGGTTTCTTCAGGCTTCTGACCCCCTGAGTTTGCACCAATGATTTGTCTACTGTTGTCTGCTGCTGCTCACCAGCCTCAATGGACCTTGTTGTGCTGACTGGGCTCCATAGGCCCAATGTCTCTCAGCGAGCATTGGGATACGGGTGTCTGAAGGCAACGTCACTTAGTTCTACCTTTCTGCTTGCACGCTCCTAGCAACCAGGAGTGCGCAAGGCCCTCAACCTCAGGCAGTCCAGGCTGCCTCTCCTGGAGCTCTGCCTCGTCCAAGATGGTAGTGCAATGCTGGGAACTGGTTTGCCAGGGGATTTCTGCCCATCAAGCAGCTGCTAAAGTCACAGTCTTCCTGGACCAGTCTCTAAGCTTCTCTGTCACATGATACGCCCTCTTCACTCGGCTTGCTCTGTTCTATTGGTTTAGTCAGTATCCTCCAGACTTTTCACTGTTCATTATGCTAATAGAGCACCTGGGAGCACAGACAGTGCATAGCTGATGATTCTGAGAAACAATCATATACTTTGCAAGGCAAAATAAGGCTCAACTTTCCCTCTAAAAGCTTTGGGGCTTTTAGTAGGTCTAGAAATCATTTTAAATGCCACACTGTCATCACTATCCAATGTTAATTGACTATTGTCTTTCCCCGCCACCAAAGAAAACTCTTGGCTGGCCTTTCCTTCCCAATATTCCCATGAACGATCGAAGTGGGTGGAGTGCAGAGAAACAAAGAAAGTGTAATTTGAGGACAAACTCGGACGCGTACCTTTCTGGCTCTCTCTGGCTGATTTATTGCAACTACAAACTGCAGCACTGGCACAAAGAGGATGAGGGGGGAAATGAATCAGTGAAAGCGGTGTGCATGATTTCTTTTTGTTGTTTTGTCCAGCCCAGCAAAATCCGTTGTATTGCCACTCCCATGCTCTCTATAATTGGTAGAAGAGGTCTTACTGCAATACACCGAAAGTGCACGTTCTCCGCCATCACAGCCTTCAGAATCTGAATGTCCAAACTTTCTGGCTGCAGCATCTGAGAATGATAGTACCTTTTTCTCCCTTAGCCTGCGTAGAATTGCACCCTTGCAGAGTCAAGGGTAGCCCTGTGCCTTGATTGTTGCACTGCTGCCGTAAAGGTGTGCTTTTCCTCACCCTGTTTCCCAGTGATGAACACAGGCCGGGTTGTCTATTTGTATACAGCTGTGTAGTCGGTTGCATATTTGCCTCAATTATTTAATATTCATACTATATGCACTTGAGATAAGTGGTCTTACTAGGTTGGGGGGAAATGGAAGTCTAAACACCCCCTTTCATGTTACTGTTGGGAACCACTTCAAATTGCCTCTTTTTACTCTGTTAGAAGATCTGGGCCAAGTGAGGAGGAAGCTGGGCCACCTTATCTTTGGCTTCTGGAAGGTGATCTCACCCTTCACAGCCCATTCCTGTTGACGGCACAGCTCTTCTGATCCCGCTGCAGTGCGGAGGGGCACAATGCTGCAATTCTCATTCCCCAAAGGCAGCCGTAGAAGGTGCCTTTCACTGAGCCAGTGAGCTCTATACGAACATGTGGAAGCACCATGGAAAACTCTTGTCCAGCATTCCCTAGGCGTGTATCGGGTTGTTTCTGAGTATGCCTGAGGCCCAGTGTTCCTCAGTATTGCATTGCTGAGTCCCACATCCTAACTAACAACTGTGCAGTAGGTAAAATTCATTCTACAGCCACATGCTTGGGAAAGCCTGTTGCAGATCAAGGGTGGGAATGCTTGTGTTCTCCTGTTTAATCAACTGTAGAAAAGTTCTCACCCTCTTTCTTCCCACTGAACCCGAGTTCCTTTCTTTTCTCTGTGAGACAGCCCATTCCTGTTCATGGCAGAGTTGTAATTATAGCTAAGTGGATGGAAACAAAAGCTGGGGAGGCTTTGTCTCCATCTGAAGAGAACAATGTATCCCTCTGAGGGCCAATTATTAACCCAGGAGAGGACTGGCTGGGAGGAACCATTTGGTAGCTTAGCAGCTTCAGCTTTCTACCAGATGTTTCCCTCCAATTATCCATGCCTCTGTAGTAATGTTGATCCTGGAGGTAAAAGAAAGTATGGCAGCTAAACCCTGTTGTTAAAAGTTCAGGGTGCATTTTGACCACACCGTTGCCTCCATGCTAGCGGCTTCCTTGCGGAAAGAAGGCCCATCCACTCTGCTGGCAGAAAAGGACACGGCAGTTCCTTATTAACATCTCACTCTTTCTGAAACAGGTAAGCAAGATTAGTCCCTCCAGCAAAGGCAGGTAGGTAGGGTCAGGGGGGTGCCTGTGAAAGGCAGAGGGGAGGATAGGTATAAAAGCACAGTTGCTAGTTACTTGCCATTGGCCTCTTCTGGAATCATACTGCTGCAGGAAGGAAAGAGGAGAATAGGGCCAAAGAGCAGGGAATGCCAAGCCAATTTGCCCAGAGACCAAGCAGGACCAACACGGGTAGGGGCAGAGTTCTACGGAACACCCGAGCCAGGGATGATGGAGACAGATGGTGAACTTAGCCTTGCTCAGGAAATGGTCAGAGACTTTTCAAGATGTAGTGGGGCCAGAGGCAAATGTGTAGAAACATGTGAAGATAGTGCAGGACTTGAGACAGCCACTGAGTCAAGAACAGAAAGCTGCCACCATGTTGTTGTGGCAAAGCTGAGCAGGATTGGAAAGCACTCAGAGCCCCTTGTGGCTTCCAGTGGTCTCTGTGATTGTACCGACCCCACTCCTGCAAGCACTTACAGGTTTGATGTTTATCCTGCAAGTACTTACCAGGTAAACCAGGCTGCCTTCTCTTTCAAGCCACCAGGGGGAGCTGCATCACTTTGCACATCCATCATTCAGTCCCTTTATGTATCCATCTTTTAAAGATCAGGTGCTCAATTGCTTTTGAACAAAGAAGAAAACAAATGTAACATACTTCCCACAATCAGTACCCCAGCTAGAGCTGAGGGCTCAGGTAGAATTAATACCCAAAAACATAAAGGAGAGTTTCCCGCATTATTTTGAGCTGTGGAGGCAGACCTACTTATAACAGGTAGCTGGATACCAGAGAAAGAGAAATGAATTATGTTATAAAACTGAAAAATGCTTGCGGAGAATGCTGCCTTAGAAGGGGTCAGATGACGATTTGGCTCCAGGTATAATGAAGCACTTAGTTATAGGCAATGGATGTGAACTTCTTTCGAACTTTCTTCCCCTTTCACATTTAAGATCCAGGTTCAGTGTTCTCCCGTGTTTCTAAAATTATCAGCTACATTTATAGTCTGACCTTCCCCAAGTGGGACAAGCGGCATTTGTAGGATTCTCATGTGGCCTCCCATTCAGGTATTGATCAGCACCAGACCTCCTCAGCTTCAAAGAAGGAACAGTTGCAGGTATCTTCAAACCACTCTTGGGTTTTAGGAATGAAAAACCTAGTAAAGTAGTCAGAAGTGTTTCTGCATAATATTAATGTTAATAATAAATAACTGACTTTGGAAACCTAGGTTGCCAAATGTACTTTTTCCACATTTTGGCCACCATATTGTCAAATGGACACATTTTCCAGATGTTGTTATGGAAGGTGATATGATATTTGGGGGAGAATGAATGGAAATTGGTGTTCCTTACTGAAATACAGCATATTTTTTCCCATTAAGGAACACCTGGTTGCTATTAATCCATTTTTCCTCCATATGCCCCTTTCCATAACAATTTTTGGAAAACAGCAGCCATTTCCCAAGATGGTGGCTCAACCCCAACATATAAAATAGGGTTTTTCATAGATTATTAGATGCAGTGTGCTTTTTTTTTTTTTTTTGTTAATAAAAATCTGATCACCCCTACTTCCTCAGAAATTTCACCAGGTTTTCTAGAAGCTTTTTCTGAATTTTTGATTGTGTATATGTCTGGGCATACATTTCTTATTTAGGTTATGAAACCACCCTAGTTCAAGTCAGAGCATCAGTTCATCTAGCCCAGTGATACTTGGTTTGGCTGGTGGCAGCTCCTGGGAGGGAAGGGATTCCCTTTTCAGTCTGCCTTCCTAAAACCCTTTTAGCAACTGAATTGAGGGCATTTTGCAATAAAGAGCATGTGACTTCTGCTGAGTTATGCGCTCTCTGCATGCAAAAACATGTGTGTACGGGTAAGCCAAGACCTTCTGGTGCCTTGCTCAGGGCCGTCTGAACACATGGGCCTGATGGGCACTTGCCCGTGGGCCCCATAGTAATCTGTGCATGTTAACCCTTGGAAAATTGGAAAACTTCCAAAATTAACAGTAGTTGTAGTTGTCGTAGGGGCCCCAGTACACTGCTTTGCCCGGGGTCCATAATGCTGTTAAGACGGCCCTGGCCTTGCCCCAGATGCTGCTTGCCAAAACCATGTGCTGTGCCAAATTGGACCAGCAACTGAATCTTACTTCCATGCTGTCAAGAAGGTATCTCCCTTTGGGCCACCTGAGGACAGCAAGGGCTGATGGGATGCAGGTGGGGTGGTGGGACACCTGCACTCTGGCACCTCAGGAGAATGGCCACAGGGCTTAACATGGGTTTGCTGCTTTAATTGAGGTCTGAGTGAGTAGGGAATAAGACGGGGCAGTGCTGAGAGCAACCCAGGTACCAGGGCTGCCAGTTTTCATGGCATAGCCATCCTCTTTCTGAGAAACATCCATATGTCTCAAGAAGGAAACGGTGGCTAGTTTGCAGCAGCAAAGGAAATTTAACACAAAAACAATTATTCTATCCTGAAGGGCCCCCCTGCCCTCAGCTGCCTTCCTGCCTTGGAGCAAAGGTGTGTCCTAAAGGCTTGGATTCCTGACTAGGCAGGTGCGTGCAACCTGCAGTTTGGAGTTTCTTAGCTGTTCCCACTAGCAGCTCTAAGAGGTCGGGACTTGATGCACCAAATGCCACCTGCTCGGTTCTGAGAATGCAGGTGATGTAAGGAGTGACACGGATGGATGGCCCTCTCTGGGCATGTCGCACCTGGGCTCCCGTCGAGCGTGTTTGTCCACGTGCGCACGCTCTCCACCGGGCCTCCGTGTTCTCCAGCACACCAGCATGTGCCACTCAGGTGCTTGGGCAGCCTCTCGCTGTGCTGATGGCAGCAAGAGGGGAAAATGTGCACTCCTCGGGGGAATCAGTTTTCTCAGGTGCTGTGCTGAGATCTGAGGAGTGAAAGCTTTGCCCCTCCCTGCAGCACACAACACCTGACATCACTTACAGGTGGAGCCAGGCAGGCAGGCAGGGCTATTTTGTTTCTGGAGAACTGGGACAGAGCGGACCTCCCCGTGCCAAGACGTGCTAGCGAGGACTGAGCACAGACCTTGAGCAGCCTCAGAGCAAGAAGCCACGGAGGGCTGACTGGAATTCTGCAGGGGAGGTTCTGGGCCACTGGCATTGAAATAGTGGCTCAGGAATGCTAACGGAGATAAAGTTATTTTGGGGACTATTGGAATCGTGGAGTCTTCCAGCTTGTCCTTGGCACAAAGTTGGAGCAAAACCGTATCTTGCAGACAGAGCTAACTTCTACATAGCCTGGCTCAACAGAAAACCTTCACACGCAGCAAGCGACAGACCCACTCAGTGCCCTTCGGACCAGCTTCCTCGGGGTTAGCAGCTTGCCGGCTCGAGGTTTTCTATGGGCTGCAGGCGCCCGAGTCGGCTGGTGCCTTGCAAAGCACGGCCATGGT
The DNA here is from genome assembly GCF_004798865.1 of Varanus komodoensis. Taxonomy (NCBI): domain Eukaryota; kingdom Metazoa; phylum Chordata; class Lepidosauria; order Squamata; family Varanidae; genus Varanus; species Varanus komodoensis. The sequence continues at coordinate 5,444,574 of NW_025335856.1, forward strand.
CCAGAACTTGCATCCCAAGGAGGTCTCCTCCAATATAGCAGTGAAGCAGGTCTGCCATTTCCGTGTGGCTTCCCTCAAGAAAAAGCTCTCCTTCCTCAGAATCATGTAAGTATCCTGACTGAGGGGTGGTTGGGCTGACAGAAAGGCTTCTGCTTAAGCATTTATTCTCCCATTGCTGAGCCTTAGGAAAGGAAACTAATTCTCCCACTGCTGAGCCTTAGGAAACTAAACTGGCACTGTCCCCACAGAAGAGTAAGGTGTCAACAGGCATTGGATAACCACAGGAATGAAGGAAATAACCCCCCACAAATGTATTTGTGCAGTCTTGCTCAGTGTTCTTCATCTATCTAATAAGGATTTAAATCTTCCTACTTGATAGGTATGATGATAGGTTCCATTGGCAGGTTTTGCAGGTAGACCAAGGAAGATGTGGACACGCACATGGCGGGCATGTCGTGAACGGAGCCGGCTGGAGCCAGGGGTCAGACTAGATGGTCCAGGAGACCCCTTCTGACTCGCTCATGTTTCTATGTGGACAGGCAGAGAAAATGCCTATTTATCAGATCTGTCTGTTAAAAGGAAGGAGCGTGCAAAGATGAAGGAGAGCTGAGCTAAGGAACCCAGGGAAGTGATACAGGAAATCTGAACAGCACAGAACAGCACAGAACAGACTTCTAGTGCAGTTAGCTCTGTGTATGTGGTGATGGTACTAGAAGCATTCGCTTCCATTGGGTTTTTGTGTTGGGCTTAACTAAGGGCTGCAACTTGACTTCAAGTCATACATCAGGTTTAGTAAAGCATAGCCTTGAATTGACCAGTAAATGCCACTTGTCTTAAAAATAGCAGGTATGCAGAAATCCATCAAATCATCTGTACTCCATTCCTAAGTGTGGCTGAGATTTTCAGAGGCTCACTTGGTCCATGTCTCTCTTTTACCCTCACACCAGCCTTGGGGGTCAGACGGTGTCTGTGACTGGCCCAAAATCACCGAGTGAGCCTCACAGCCAAGTAGGGAGCCACCACTCTAAGAGAACTTCAGCTGCTGGACATTATAGAAATCAAAATAATAATGATTAGGAATGGCAGACTTGCATTTCAGATTATACCCTTTCCATGTTTCCTCTTCTTCCCTCTCTACACAGCTGAGTTTAGGAGAGCTCAGGTTAAGTGATGCTCTTCAGAGAATGGAAGCACAAGGCGAAGGTGCTGGGCTGAGCATGGCTTCTGGTCAGCTTTCATGAACATGCAGCTTCCTGCGTGCAAGCCCTTGCAGCATCGACCCCCTTTGTGGGCTGGCCTCAGCACATGAACACCCAGCCTTCCCTGCACTCCATTCTGCCCCAGCCTCTGGCTTGTCCCACTTCTGTTTGGGAAGAGGCCAAGAGCCCCATGGTGGAGTTCATGCGCCGTGAGTCTTAGATTCCAGTTGAAAAGCCCTTCCAGTTGAAAGGACTGCTCAATGCAGTCAGCAGTGGGGTAGAAAGATCTACGGTCCAATTCAGTACAAAACAGCTCCTTCTATGCGCGGAGCATTCTGCTTCCCTCCCTCTCGTTATCTGCGCCCTTTCACATCCTTTTTTGATTCCCTTCAGTGCAGAATTCCCAGTTCCCCAGCTTTGTTCTTCCCTCCAGAGATTTCCAAAGTGCCTGAAATTTACAAAAAGAGCTTGCATTATAGTCCATGCTGTTGGGCTACAGCCAGCGTGCTTCGCTCTTCCCCCACTTCACATGCTCAGCTGGGTCCAGTTTTGGAACGTGGCTGCAGATGACTGCCAGACGAGTCTTCATGTTGGACCACTAACATGAAGAAACGCCTCACCCTGTACTTCATGCTTTTGAACTGAGTTATTCTGGAGGCCTGCTTGAAGACTTCCTTGAGCAAGTGTACGCAGCTGCAAAGCCATGAGGAGTATGTAATTAGAAGCCTCCAAGGCAACTAACAAAAGAGTGGCACATTCATGGCATCTGGGGGCCTTATGGTTATATATAAACTTACTCAGCGGGAGAGGCAAAGACAGAATCCTAAGCATAAGGGAGCTATTATGGCCCATGTGCTCCATGTATTTCCTGAATTGGAGCCTTTCAGGATTTTGATTGAATTCCAGCCAAGTGCAGTTGCCCATATTTATTTTCCGACTACTACACATGTATGCCACACATGTTCATTCTCCTTTTATGCGCTGTACAAATTGCATTTTCATTCCTTCAGCAGATATGGGGCTCCTACTTAGCTCCTTTTATAGTAGATGCCCCCAAATACGGTAGCTATTATAATTAGTGAATTCCTTTGTTTCTTTATTAATCTTGATTTATTATTTTTTTTTCTTTTTGCAGACTTATTTATTATTAGCAGTTTTTATAGACCTTTCTCTCAGCACATTCAGATGACATTCAGAACGCTGGAGCAGAAGAGTAGTTAGAAGCATGTTTAACACTTTCCCTTCCCACCATTTTTCCTCTTCACTTTCTGCTGCCCCAAGAAATCTTTCCTGAGAAGGTTCCAACATGCTACTTGCTAGGGTAGAATTACTTTAGGAAACCTGGGTCAGGGTGCCAGGTCTCTGCATTATTTTCTGGACATGCCTGAGTTTAAATTGGTCCTTGGGGAAAAGGACACTTTACCTACTAAATGATACTGCTTTCATTAGGCTCCCCAAATATTGGAGGGCCGTAGTCTGTGAGGGGAGCCAACGGTGCGTAGCTGAAGAGGAAAATTTGGACTTGCATCCAGGAGAAGCGGCTTCAGGGATCGCGTATGTTCCAGATGCATCGCATGGCCTTGAGCGATTCTCATGTTCTCTCTCATCTGTGGCATGGAAATAGCAAGTGATTAACAGCATTAGTCAAGCAAAGATGAGTGATGTTGTAAAGCTGGATGTGAAATGAGCGTTCCTTTGAAAATGATAATTCTTTATAGTGACATCAGTGGGAGAATTGCTCTACTTCCAAGAAAAACCGTGTCCCTTAGCAGAACTCAAAGCTGTTTCACATACTGTGTTTTTCAGGTGTGCCCATCAAATTTTCCCTTTGAATGTAGAAATGGAACATGTGCAGGTGATAAATGGGTCCACTCATTCAAAAGTACATGTGCTAGAAACCCAATAATTGACCAGGTGGTAGTGCTAGCAGGGTTGGCACTGCTTTATTTTTATTTTTTCTTGAAGCAAGCCTTTTCAGAGGCTGTTCCAAAGGGCCAAAGCCTCGGACTTCTGTCGGCTTCTTCTGAACACCCAGTGGCATCTCATGCAATGGCATTTCACCTGATGACCTGATCTAGCGTTCACCCTGTTGGGACAAAGTCCGTGGATGGGAAGAGGCTTTGGATCTTTGGAAGGTCTTTCTTTCTGTGAAAATGAGAAGTGGTGGAGATGGACTGGATTTGGTTAATGACACTTCTTATGCTAAAGGCCTCGTGTGTGCATGTGTGAGTCTCCACGTCTTTTACTGACAGTGTTTTATGTTCTGCACCATGAGCTGTTTATTATTTCTATGCTACAAGTAGAACAGCAGGGCTGACAACGAAATGTTTGGGAATGAGGCTGGAGCAATTATTATAAAATCGCATTGTGATGCTCAACTAGTTCCTCCTAGCATAGGTTCTCTGGAAAGGGCTCTCCAATCCTGAAAAAGTGGGTCAGTCAAAAGGGGGCGAAGGCATTGCCTTGAAACAGACATTGACAAAGGACTCCATGGAACAGTGGTGTATTGTATAGGCTGAATATGTCTTTGCAAAAGGAGCAGACAATGCCTTCAGATGCTTTTCTCTTCCCCTGGACTTTCCTCTTCCCATATAGAAACTTGGCTGTCCTTTTGCCATGCACCACAGTGGCGTGAAGGCATTTGTAAAATCATCTTTTTAAAAGGAGTGGTGCCCTCCTTTTCTAGCAGGGACTATTGGTTTGCTGTGGTCCAGATGTGGATGTCAGAGAGAGTTGTGCCGGACAGATGCTGCTCCCAAATCATTTGGTGCATGCTGGGTGTGGCCCAGAGAACTAAGAACGGCATAGAATTACAGGGTGGGCTCATGGGACGACTTAACCACACTGCAATTTTGCATAGCTCCAGAAGCCAGAAAGAGGAAGGGAAAAAAGCAAAAGGAAAGAAAAAGAAAGTGATTATTTTGTGGTGGAGAAATGCCTCACAGAAAGTAAGACATGCAAGTGGGTGCTGGGGAGAAGTGCATGAAGAGGGCACAGAACTTCTGTTGCAGAAATGGGCGGCAGGACAAATACTGTAAGGCAGTGTCGTGTGTTGAAAGGGGATGAGCAGTCACAGGATACCAAAGGACCAGGGTAGACAACCACCACAGAATTTAGAATAGCTTTTTGCAGCAAAACAATTGCTCTCCTTCCAACAACCGGCTTTAAATTGCTGGCTGATTTATTCTTCTTCGCAAACCAAGCCTATAGGGACATGGCAAGAGGGAGAAGGGTGTTTACCCGAGTAAGATGCTGTGCTCTTCCCTCTGCTGGTGTTTTTCTTCACCAGCTCCAGCCCTCACCTCCTCTTTCCCTTCCCCAGATTGTCAACCCATGTTTCTGTCACAAACACAAGTCTGGAGCCCGGGAACTTTGGAGGAGAAATTGGTAGGCAAGGAAATCTCCTATCTGCCACTTCTTTGCTGGGAATTGAGCCTCCCAGTCCCACTTTGCCAAAATGAACCAGCAGCCAGTCTTTGAACACCGATAGCCTGAGGTGTACTGCTCCTGAGCATGGAGGTTCCACTCTTCACAGAAAGTTAATTGAGTTAACAGCCACTTACAGACTTGCCACCAAGAAAATTCTTTCATCTTGTTGCTGCTCCCCCAGTTCCTTCTTGGCATTTCCCTATAATGCTCTTTCATTTGATGTACCAGAATTTATGCTGTCTTTGAGCTTCCTCATTAAGATGGCATTTTTCCTTTTCAAATGCTGCATTTGCTTTGTAAAGAACCCTTTTGCACAGTTGTTCAGCTCTGTGGGTATAGATTACTTTGGGCTGACTTATTTTCAAAAACGTAATAAACATGAATGTGAATCCGTTTGGAAGGATTTTAGTTTTAAAAAAACCGCATGGTGTTTCCATGAGCAATGGTGCACGCAGCCCAGAAATTTCACTTCTGCATAATGTTTTCCCAAAGACTCGGCCATGTGGCTCTGTGTTGACAGATGACATCTTAGTAGCGCATCGTGGCTAGAAGGAGCACGGTTTTGGGGAACTGGCTGCTAAATCCAACATTAATCTGATTGCGGCTGACTCCTGACAGAGTCCCCCAAGGGGAATCTGCCAGCCTTTGAGAGAAGCTTTTTGCAAAACGTTGAGTGTTCTTGAGTGTCTGTGGAGACTGAATGGTGATGCGCGGAATGGCTTTCTGATGCTGCTGAAATCGTACTTGTTTTCACACACAAACATTTTAGAGCAATGAGTTTATAGAAGAGCTTTAAAACTCCCCAAACGTTTTGGACTTGTCCGGGGGGGGGATGTGGGTGGCACCGCCCATCTTTCTTCAGATGCTCTCACCTGCTTTTGGCATCTTAAGTGGACTCAGCAGGGCAGAGGAAGGAGTTACCCTGAACAGAAAGAGTAACCCTTGGTCCTATGGGGTGGGAGAGGCTGACTCCCAGCTTGGTCCTGATTGGCTGATTGGGATGGGGAAAAAACTTGCCTTCTGAATGAGTCAGCAAGCAGGAGATGAGAGAAATTGCCGAAGGGACACCTGCTAAGCACCCCCGACACCGCCAAATACTTTCTGGGGGAAGACGCAAACCCCCAGGGATGGAGCAACGGATCGGCCGCCTTTCAGTTGTTCTCGCTTCCCCAAACTTGCGCAGGCCTCTCCTCACGCTTTACAGCATCCTTGCTCCTTTCTCTTACCCTTGAAAGCAACGCACCTGGATTAGAGAGCCGAGATCGCGCTTTCTTTTGGTCCTCGATGCAAGTGCGCTCATGGAGGGAGGGGACGGGGGACAAACGCGCTTCCCGTGGGAGCGGCGTCGTGACGGGACGGGGAGGCGGAGCCTGCGCGCAAGGAATCCTGCCTGTCGGCTGATCCCGCTCCTGAGAATTTGTTTCTGATGATCAACTTGCAAATCCTTTCGGATCCGCTCCGGCATTCTCTAATCTTGCCGGGTCCCCGGCCCTCCCGCCCCCTCCGTTTGCATCTTCTCCTTCAGGAAAGGAAGCGGCGCATCTGCGTGGAGCAACGCGAGGGCCGCTGTGTCCTTAAAGCCGCTTCTCCCACGAGGGAGGAGATGAGTGCGGAGAGAGAAAGGGCCAGCGCTCCCCGCCGCAGCCGCCGCCTCCTGGAGCCCGCTTCTGTTTCTCGCGCTCGAAAGGAAGCCGGCCGGCAGGCTCGCGTCGGCGCCGCGCCGCATCTGCATCTGCATCTGCCCGCGTAGGACGCCGGCTGCCCCGTCTGCGCGCCGGGCACCGGCCCTGCGCTCTGCCCGCTGCGCGCCGGCGCGGCGACGGGCGCCCTCCGCTGCGCGCCTGCCGGCGGTCGCCCCGCCGCCGGAGCTCCCTCGCCGCCGGGGCCCGGCAGGGAGGCCCAGCCTGAGCCAGACTCGGGGTCGCTTCTGCTTCCCTCTTTTCCCGCCACACTGGCTGCCCGGCCGGCCGGAGTCTGTTTCTGTGAGTTCTGGTGATAAGATGGCAGCATGTGTAACCCCAAACCACCATGCACCATAACAAGGTCAGCCTTTTCAGCCACTACTAATCACTCGCCTCCGCTCCCCGTTGACCCTCGCACGGCTGCACGCCTCCCGCCTGCGATTCCCTCGGCCTCGGCATCCTCCCTCGTCGCCCCGCAGCCCGAGCCCCCTGCCGCCGCCCTCGGCGCCGCGTCGTGCCTTCTCCCTCCTGTGCCCCTTTCCGTGATTTTGTCATTGCTCCCCTGGAAGAGCTCAGGCTCGTTAGGAGAGGGATCGCTAGAGCTGCAGGGGGACATGCTCCACCTTCCTTGTAAGGGCCGGCCGGGCTGGAGAAGGGGCGCACCCAAGGCTCTGGGGCCCAGGCCCGGCATCCTGGTGGGGCAGAAGGAAGATGTGCCGCAGGCTCGCTCCTTCATCCTGTGTTTCTCCCGAGCAGGAGCCCCTTGGGCCTGATCTGACTGGCCAGACCAGCTTGCACAGGAAGAGGGAGTGACCCTGTGCCGAGTTTCTCTTCTCTGGCTGGCCCCAGATGAATGGCGAGGCGGACCAGGGTGAATCAGCATCACCACTCGGGTGGAGAGTTGTGCTGCCACTTTGCTCTGCACTTGACATTCAGGGTTAAGCTGTTGACCTGGCAAGGAAATTTACTTTCTGCTTTTCCTTTGAAGAATAACAGAATTGCCTTTATCACCTGGCCTGATATCATGATTACAACAGCAGGTTTGCTAACCACGATTGTGAAGCAAGGGAACCAACAATTTCTAACTTTATAAGGGTCATTATAGTTTCTAACCATGATAGACAACATTTCTATAAATGTGAGCAATTTGGCAAATGTTGCTTCTATTCGGCTGTTCTCCTGGGGCACTCAAGGTCAGTCTATAGCTCAGATTATAAAACAAACACCAAGGAGGAACTCTCTGATTCCGGCAGGAAGCAAAACAGAACTGTGCATGAAGCCAGGACTTTTGCCTTTTGTGATGGCTTTATGTACCTTTGGCTGTATGGGGAGGCTACAGTGGGGGTGGGGGGGCAAAGGGAAATGCTCTGCTATGTTTGCTTCTGAACACTACAGGGCTAGGAGACTAGCTTCCCTTGCTCTGTCCTTGCTAACAAATCAGGCTGTGACAGAATTAGAAAGCTAGTGTGGTGGAGAGGTTAGAATGCTGGACTGGCATGTCAGGAGTTCTGGGTTTTAATCTCCACCTGACCATGATACCCACCTGGTGACTTTAGGCCAGCCATTAACTCCCAACCAAACCTACCTCTCAGTTTGTTCTCAGGATAAAAGGAGGAGGAAGACCAGCTCAATTACCTTGTCTTTCTTGCAAGAAGAAAGAAGGCAGTATTAAAATATAAAAATGAAGGTAAACTGCTAAGGATACCAAGAGACCTTCTTGGAATGATACCGTTTTCTACAATATTTGACTGGCGATCATGGATAGTGATCAAATTTGGACAGCCTATGGGCCAACCTGGTGAGAAATGGAAGTCAGAAGAGATGCCAGCTGAGCTGATGGAGAGGCATAGTTTTGCCAAGCCTTGGAGAGAGGAATCATAGATTTGGATCATATCCCCCACACACACAGAGTACAGCATGGAAGAAGATCATGAGGGAGGAATTTGCTAGGAGCAGGTCTGCCAGAGGATGAACAATCAGATGTTAACACTGAGGAAGGTTGTGATAAAGGCTGATGAGATGGTGAGCAAACTTGGAATACATCTGACCCGTGACTCTCTATTTGCTCATGCTGGGAACTACAGCTCCCATCAGGCACTGCAGGTGAATGATGAATCAGCTGCTACTAAAGCAGCACCACCCAGAATCAGCCTTTCATATAAGCCACCCCCAAAGGAGGGAGAGGAAGTTCCCAGACGAAAGATGCTGTTGCTGCAGTCTTTCTCTTAAAGCTTTCAGGATGGATGAAGTGGAGTTTAGTGAAGATGCTTCCATGGCTTCCTTCAAGCATTTTCCCCAGGATTCCAGATTCTTTTCAGTGGCCTTTCTTTCCATACGGGTCTGTTTTTTCCTGTCATTCTAATTTTCTGCCTCTTGAGCTATTCAAAGATTGCATTGTGTGCTTTTCTTCTGTGCCGCTCAGGTTCTATTTTAAAGATTTGTAGACTTCTCTGCCACCCTCTTGTCATTGAAGGAACAGGACCACATGGCATGGTTGCAGTGCTGTGGCTTGACGATACTTCAAGTTCTTATTGGGTCAATAGGGTTCGGAATGCTCCGATCGTGGCTCCTTAATCACCCATCTCCATCACCTTCCCGGACTCACTGAAGAGATGGAGGCAAAGGAAGAGGGTTCTCTGTCAACATTAGGTTGCGGTTGCCAAATGTACCTGCCTGCTGCATTTCACATGCTTGATCCTGTTCCGCTTGTGGATGCTCAAAGGATGATGACACTGGAACAAGGTGTATCATGCAGATGCAATTTCTCTAAAGGGCAACAAGGGGCAGGAGGGATCAGAAAGCCTCCAGAGCGTCAGAGGTTTCCTCTACTGTGCACACTTACTGAGGGACTCTTTGAGCTGAGAACTAGGAGAACGTGAGGAATACCTCTTTGCAAAGGCCTGTGAGCACCTGTGAGCACCTCAGGACATCATGCTTGACTGCATCACCCAGTTTGGTGGCATCTCTGACCTGTGTCTTAAAATGCAGTTCTGGAGTGAAGGGGTGAGCGGGACGTGGCACTTTTGCTGACACCAAATTATTGAGGGTGCTTAAAATAAACAGGTTTATTTTAATGGTTCAATGGAAAGTGTCAAAAGCATCACTTCCACCTGGGAAGATGGATGTTAAGCTCACAAACATAATCCTATCTTAAATGATGGAACATGATGCGCATGGGTGAAACATCCTAACTTCACTTGCGTGGTCTGAGAAACAGTGATTGTCTAGAGAAGTATTGGGGTTGTGGCGGACAGCTCAGTGAAAATATGTCCTATTGTATAGCTGCTGTCAGGGATCATTCAGAAGGGAATACAAAAGTAAAATGGCTAATATCATAGTGTCTTCACACAAATCTATGGTGCATCCACTTTTGGGGTACTGTGGACAGTTCCGGTTGCCAAGACAGGGATATTGTGGAACTGGGGGAAAAGTCAGAAAATAGCAACCAGGGACAGAATCAACACTCCTACAAGGAAAATTTGGCTCATCTGAGCTGAGAAAAAGGTGAGTAAGGAGGGAAATGATAGTGTTGTGTAAAATTGTGCATGGAGTGGAGAAAGTGGATATGGAGAACTTTTCTCACGCTCTTCTGATGCTAGAATCTGGGGTTATCAAGTGAGGCAGAGCAGAAGATTCAGGAAAGGGGTCATTCTTTGCATAGTGTGTAGTTAAACTATCAAATTAGTGTCACAAGCTGCAGTGATGGCCATCAACTTAGGTTGCTTTAAAAGGAAACCAGGCAGGTCCTTGGAGGATGAGACTGGAAACTGGTCACAATGAGTATCGCCTTCAGCTGTAGTGGACATCAGCTTTGCACACTGGTTGTTGGGGAACTTCTATGCACGGGGCAGGTATTGTGTATGCACAAGGCCGCATTCGTCCAGCATGTTCATGACCTGCTCTTTCTCCAGGGCCTCTCCCAAGTTTTCTGGATATTTGTGTGGCTTTTTTTAGAGTGAGGCAAGGCAGGTGTGTAGCCGGATGCTACCAAGTTTTGCTATCCAAGCCCTGTGTAATTTTTTTCCATTTCTGCTCTTACCGCAGCAACGTTCTATGTTGCGTAATGGTCTGATTTACCATGGCTCTTCTTGTGTTCTTAAGTGGCTGTCTGGTGTGAGAACAAGTGTAACTTGAACATTCAGTGCCCAGGAAAGTAGCCAAAGACTGTAGAGAAGCTGTGGCATATTACCTCAAGCTTCTGAATGGACTGTTAGCCAGGATTCCAAATGGGTCTTTGTAGCAATGCTGTTTACAGTTTGATCCGACCCAAGCAGTGGCCACATGGTATTTGAAGAGGGGTACAGTGTCTGATTTTCTTCTAGTACATGACTGTGCATGAAATGGGGATTTTCACCTATACTGGTGTGTGTGAATAAGGTGCTAAAAATGGCAATTACGTAGGCAGATTAAACTGGATTAAGCAAATGGCATATGCACCCATGTAACTCTGGGCCGGTTATCTGAAAATGTGTGTGATGGAGTCCATTATGCTCCCTTGCTTCTGTGCAAAGGCACCCAACCTTGGGAGGTCCAGGGGCCGTTTCTGAATTCTGCACCCCTTCCATGCACCGCCCACATGTGTGGCACTGAAAATAGAGTATATCCCCTCCAGATTTTAGTCTGAATGCAAAGGGGCTAAATCCTACCAGCAGAATAGGTTGAGCACCATGGACAGCGCCTTAAAATTTCCAAATAAAATTTGGAGTGGATACACAGCCCCATGGAAATTGGAGCCACTGCTCTGGGGCAGTTGTGAGCTGCAAGTTGCTTACCCCTTTTCTGTGCTTTCTGTATCATGTGATCTCCAGAGGTAGCCCCTGGCCAGTTGTCCCCTTGAAGGTGCTGTTCTCTCTGACAACTGCACAGAACCAAGCTTAGCATTTACCCAGGGCGTGGTGGATGTTACATATTGGGAACTCAGTGGGGGTTGCAACTGAGCCAAGGAGAAGGAGGCTTGTCTTGCGCCACCTACTACGTTCATGGCTCCAGGACTTAGTAGCTCACCCCTCCCTCCTACGGTTAGCCAGGGCGCTTCACCATTTTTGAGAAGCAGACTTGCAAGAACCTTTTCCTGGGAAGGTAACTGAGGGGACTGAATGCTTTGAGCCTACTAACACAAGCTTTTTTTTGAGTGGTGATCTGAATTATATGCATTTCTTGGACAATAGAGATTTCTTTTCCTTGCAGGTGAGAAATGGCAAATGAGCTAGCAGATTGCATGATAAACACTGGTCTTGCTCACTCATGCCAGAGCATGACCTCCAGAAGAAATATTTATAAGGTGGGCATTGCACAAACATGCTTTTCTCTGGAAACTTTCATATTTCTTGGCCTTTGGTTCAAATGGCAGCATTTCCTCTGTGCTGTATTTCATCAAGTATTATGTAGGTTTGGGGACTGGGTATTGTGCACTGGAGAATGAGCATTGATTGCAATGTGGTTATGGACACCCACTGAGCTCTTATAATTAGGTATAGGGACATTAAGGCTGGCCTTTGTCCTGGTAAAAGCATGCTTTGTGACTGTAAGATTTTGGGGGCCTGCACACTCTTATCGCAATGCTCCATCATGGTAAAAAGGAGGTGTGAGGAGTAGGAAGAACAAGGAAAACATCAGTGCAAATAGGGTTTTACAGAGTAATGTAAGAAAGAAACAATTCCCTGCCTGACAGAGCATCCATTCACAATTTTGGCATTAGTGGGAAACACAAAGAGAAGAAAAGACAGGAGAGGCCAGTCTGGGTACATGTATTCAGACCTCGGTTTAGTTTCTAAGTGGGACTAAGGGATTAAGCCGAAGGGTTCAGGGAGGGATTGGGAGGGAGGGAATATGATGGAAGGAATATGTATTCTGTGTGTGTGTGTGTGTGTGTGTGTGTGTGTGTGTGTGAGAGAGAGAGAGAGAGAGAGAGAGAGAGAGAGAGAGAGAGAGAGAGAGAGAGAGAGACCGACCCTCTTCTGCCATCTCCCCTGGCTGGAGCACTATTTGCCGTCTGGGTTTGCTCCTGCTCTTCTGATCCATTGAACTCAGCCCTTTCTGAGGCTGGCAGTGCTGAGAAGCCACATTGATTTATGATAGTAAAGTAGGCCAGGAAGGAGAGCTGCAGTGTCATGAACGAGAGAAGCCATCCCGGCTGGGCAGGAAACCTTGAATGATGAATGGGGCTGCATGAAGTCATCTTTGCTCCTCCAATCAGCAGATCTGATTGGCTGGGGAAGGCAGGGCCGCCGCTGCAGACGGCGATGCCTGGCAGTACTCAAGTTGGTACACATTTACCTTGGAGGATGACTTGATGTTTTCCTCTTGCGAGGGCTAAGTGGTTGAGACAAGAGCCTCAGGGAAGGACCAGACTTGTTCCAGGGGGCTTTATGTGGGGGGTGAGGTGAGTGTCTTTATCCCCCTCCCCTCCAGGAGCGCAGATGATGAAAACCTTGCCTCTGCCCTCTTTTCCTGCACTGGATCTCTGATTAAGAGCATCTCCGAATGATCCCTGCACCCTACAACACCCATGTCCCCAGCTCCTCCCTGGCTTTGACCTCGAGCCCCCTCCTTGCTGCCCCATCCCTGCCACGTGCCTTTGTCACACGGAGCATTCATGTGCATCCTCTCCGGCTATCCTGTTCCTACTCCTTCCCACACACACCCCTGGTTTTCTGACGTCCATTGCTGAGCAACGCCTGGCACTGATCCTTCTTCCTTCACAATGAAAGGAAGACAGGTCAGATGCCAGCTCCCTCAAGAGGCTGCCGCTGTGGATGTGGAGGGAAATGAGGGTGACTCTCTTGCTCATCACGAGGGCTCTGTTGAGAAATGGTGTTTCCTGCCGAAACAACTTCTCTGGCTCGTGCCGAGTGTCTCTCTCTGGATCTCACCGCAGGACTGTCCGCATCCCCCCCCCCCCCCCCCCCCGGAGTCTTCTGTGCCTTCTCTACAAGTTGCTTGAACGGTCGAGGAGAGCCGCTCCCTGACTCCCACGCCCTTCCTCTGGCCCTCTGCCTACCTGTAGAACTGTGTGTCTTCTCCTTACCACCACCTCATGTTTTATTTTCCCTTCTTTCCCACCCTCACCCCTTCTCAATGACCTGGTTGACTGATAGGCCAAGCAGAAAATATGGAGGCGTCTGATATGGCGACAGCAAAGGTAGGATGGAAATGCTGCCGGCCTCTTTGTGCGTAAGTGCCTTCGCTTGGCAAATTCTTCCTTTTTCTTACATAGCATTACGTTCTTTCTGTCCCGCCCCTGGGAGCTGTCTTGGGCCCAGAAGGCACAGCACGATCCGCTCAACTCTGAGCGAGTGGATGTTGTCCCCGTTGCAGAGAGAGGGACCCCCATCCCTCCATCTCCCCACACTGCCCCCATATTCTCTAGCAGAGCTGGACACTGGATGCTGAGCCGATCTGGGCCAAAAGGCTGCAGGACAAAACACGCACCAATTTGTGCAGGACTGTTTGCAGATGCACTGAAGTTGGTGTGTGTGTTAAGGGGCTCTGTCTCCTAAGGGCACCCTTATTTGTAACAAGGGATCTATGGAGAGGTGAAAGGAGGGCTTTGGATTTCAGGAAGAACCCTCAGGCAGAAAGATTCAGGAGATGGGGGCTGCAGGAATTGATGCACATGGGGGGTCAGACGCCGCAGAGACTGTCTGGGCCCCTCACCCTTTATTTCATCCAGTACCCGTGAGCAGCTGGGTATCTCAACTGCAGGCTCGGATTATGCCAGTGGGAATGGGGCACAAGCAATGGGGAGAAAGAATGGACTTTCACCACCTGTTTACTTATGCTATTGCAACGGCTTTCCTGCAGCTGCATGTCAGAGGAGAAACAGCTTTGATGGGGGGTTTGCTTGCATTGCCAGCGGCCTGGGATGTAATGTAGCAGCAAAGCACTAGAGGGTGTGGTGGAGATGCACTTCCCATGTCAGCGAGATTGCTTGCAAATTGGAACTTGGAGGATTTCTAGGGTGTCTTCACTTCCCTCGGGTAGGAAGGTATATGGGAAGTGTGGGGACTAGGCTGCATCCCATTTGTCTGTTTCCTTCAGTCTGTGGAAGGCAAGCATCTCAGGGCCACGACGGCGGAGAGGAATGTGAAGGAAGGTCCTGCAGATACTGACCTAATGTGGCCCACTCTCATTTTGGTGAGGCCCGTGTCTTCCATGGCAGCGACACTCTCCAAGAAGCTGTGCAGGCCTGGTGAGGCTTAAGCAACCCAACCTGAACAATGCTGAGAGTGTTTACCTGTCCATGATTTAGGACATGGGATCAAGAGTTCAAGCACAGCTGGACTTTAGATGCAGGTTTGCCAACTTGTTTTGTCTTGCTTCTTTGACTGTCCCTGCTCCTGTGCTTTTAACAGCTTTGTGATACACAGTAAACTATCAAGAGGAGGTTTTCCCAGTAATCATGTCAATGCCTGCAAAGAACAGCTTGCCTTTTGCATCTTTCTTCACACAGAAGTAGGACCAGATCAATAGGTGGGGATATTATGGAGACTAAGGTGACCAAGTATTGTTTGGCCCTGGCTTAGGGAGCAAGAAGGAAAAGGGGGGGTTCCCCATATCTCTTAGTTGCCCCACATCTGCCCGCCTTTTCTTGGGGAACTTCAAAGCATCCAGATCCAATGTACACGTTTTCTTTCCTTTGTTCTCCATTTCTAAAAGTGGAGTTTGTTTTTCCAAAGATGTTGCTAGAATTGTCATTTTGCACTTTTTCACAGTCTTCTGTGTATTTTCTGATGTCTAATTTCTTTCCTCTTGATGCAGTCTTTGAATTCTCTTATTTCAATGGAATGCAGCATTCAGACACTGCTGTTCTGGGTATATTTGGTCCCCTGTATTTTCTGCTTTTAGTTCATTATAAATGGATGTATCATAGTTACATTATAGGGAGTCATCTAGGATAGGTTCTGCAAGAGTACTTTACTTAGTAATGTTCTTTGAGATCATTTCCCATCACAGAATTCGACGGTCACCTGGCTTACATTTAGTGCCTTTCCATCCCAGAAAGCAAGGCTATGTGCTGGGTTCCAGATCCAGTTTTAACTGGGGGTATTGTGTGCCCAGCTGTTGTTGTTTAGCATTTATAGGCTATATACAAGCAACCTTGCAAGATAGAAACATGGAAACAGAGTGAGTCAGAAGGGTCCTCCTGGGCCATCTAGTCTGACCCCTGGCTCCAGCCAGCTCCACTCATGACAAGATAGGTCAGTGTCCTCCCCATACTGCAGATAGGAGGTTGTGTTGAGGAGAATTACTTTCCAAGTCTGCATAGTGAGTTCAGGGCAGAGGTGAAATGTGTAATTCCTGGTTTACACCTCTTTTGTATGTTTCATAAGCATCCTGAATGTCTTCAGGAAGCACTGAGCCAGGACTGTGAGAATAGCTCCTTTTGGATGAACTGGAAATAACTGCGAGACCATTACCAGCCCTTGGTAGTCCTGCTGTCCCCTTCCTTACCTCTCCTGCTTCCTTGATGAACATTTTGTAGCATGTTTTATTGTGGGCGCAGCTTGCGTCGTCTAAAGCCTTCCTCTGCCTTTCGCTCCATTTCCATTCACAGCCTCTGCTGGCTATTCCCCTGCCCTCTGTGGCACTCTTCTGCTCATCTGCTCCGTGCCTGAACTTTCCTTGCCTCTCCCTCTTTTTAAATTTCTGACTGTGTGATACTGCAGTACTGCTTTGTCCCAAATTTCACTGGGCTTGCAGGACACCTGACCCACTCTGCAGCACTGCAGTCTCCCCCCCCCCCCCATTTCAACTGCCACACCAAAGCAGCTCGGCTTCCCAGGAAGGCACCAAGGTTAGGAAACAGCTGAGGCCAGATGTGTGGATTCAGAACTAGGAGGTATTTGGGGCTGAGACGGTGGCAGGGTGGATTCGGTGTTTGCTGCTTTATCCTCTGAGAAAATGCTGCTGCTCTTCAACCATCGGAAGTGCTCCACTCATTTACAGTTGAAGATTACAGATAATGTTCAGTTGCAGAGTCAGCTCAGTATTTAGCACGATTATGGTTCAGCTTCCATGTGCATAGTATTTCCATAGACAACAAAAAGTCTCATGGCCCAATGAGGTTGCAGTCCATTAGCTGATAAAGGCAGGCCATCAAGTGCATGTCTAAAATGGTGGAGACACTCCAGTGTCTTCTGCTGCTGTTTTACACAAGGGCTGGATTTTCAACACGCGCAAACTTTCTACATAGCTTTGTGGGTCAAGTATAGAACACAGCGCCTCAGTTTTGAAAGTGAGAGGAGGATGAGCTCTCTTCCTTTTAAAGTTAGAGGGAGATGAGATATTCATGACACCCCCTTCAGTTTTGGTTATTTTGGACTGCTGTTGCTGGATTGTGGCACTCCGTGGGATGCTATAAAATTAACCCAAGGAATGTGTCCCTACTTTACATGGGGTCTTTCCATGCTCTTTCCATGTCAGAATGTGCCTCGTTCTCCCAGAACATTGGAAGGGCCTACTTGATTCCATGCAGTTCTCCCTCCCTGTCTCTCCCTCCCTCCCTCCCTCCCTCCCTCCCTCCCTCCCCCTCTCCCCCCCCCCCCCTCCCCCTCTCCCCCCCCCCTCTGGAACAGCTGCCCAGTGGCATGTGCCTCAGAGCAAATCTGGATTTAACAAAATGGACTTTGACTTGTGATACCTGTTGGAAGCTTTAGATTTTTCTTTATTTCTGCAGTTCTAACCCACCTCATTAGCCACATGGTTCTGTAGCATAAATATATGCATAGTATGTTTTGAATTTGCTAAATTCAGCACTGGGTTGTTGAATATTAGGCGGTTTTAATTCGGAAGTCCTAGAAATGGGAGGGGGGAATCTGAGCATTCCTGGGCCGGTGACACCCTTGTGAGCCAGTGCAGCTCCCTTGCACCTTCTGTGTGTCTTGAGCATGAATTCTAGGCGATTCTAGAATTCTAGTCTTCCCACTATGCTGCTTTGATTTAAATCTTGCTCTCCCCACATCTTGGCTAGTTTTGAACAGAGGTCTCCCTTCAGTGTCAGACCGTAACCCGGAGCATGTGGAGTGCTCAAAAGGCAAGAGTGCCCCTGCTCTTATGCAGAGTTTGTTTCCTTTCACTGTTTGGAAGCGAGGGTCTCGCTTCTTGCTCAGTCACGCCTGGGGCCTTGCAGGTGAGAGCGCGCCAAACTTAGGGGCTGCTTCCCGGCCCCAGTGCCCCATCCGAACGACGTTTACTCGGAAGTCAGCTTGCTCGTTCCCGCGGGAGACGCTTCGTCGGCAGGCGCGCCCAGGACGGCAGCCTGGGAGACGCGCGGGCGCCCCAAGGTTTTCGCGGGAGGCAGTCGCGCGGAGCCGGGATGCACAGGATCGCGCCCTTGGCGACCGATCCTGCGCCTCGCGCGGGCTCGGCAGCGCGCCCGCCGGGGCTCCCTCCCGCGGCGGGCGCGCAGGGCAGCCGGGAGCTCCGCAGCGCAGGCGAGGGGCGCGCGGGGAGCGGAGCGGAGCGGAGCGGCGCGCGTTCCGCCCCTTCGGCGTGGACCGGCGCGGGCACCGTGCCCGCCCGCCTTGCCGGCTTTCCCTTTCGGCCTCTCTCCGGCAGGCGGGCGCCTTTAAAGGGCGTGCGCAGTGGCGGCCGGGCGAGTGGGCAGGGGAGTCGCGCTGCGCCGGGGTCGCCGCGCTCAGAGGACGCAGCCGGAGGAGCAGGAGCCGCGGCCGGAGCTTTCGCAGCGGCGCCCGCCACCTCGGGATCCCGCGGGGCCCTCGGCGCTGACCCACCCGCCGCCGCCGCCTGCGGGTGCCGCCCCAGCATCTGGGACGCCGCCGCCGCGGTGGGCGGGCGCCGCCAGGCCATGGCATGATCCCCGCCTCGCTGGCGCGCCCGGCTTGCCTGCGCCCCGAAAAGCCGGTCCCGGGGGGCGGGGGGGGTCCCCCCTGGGCCGAGGCCGCGCTCTCCCGCCCCGCCCGCCGCGCGCCCGCGGCCGCCGCCCCCGCCACCTTCCACGGCGGGACCGTGCGCCTCCCCAGCAGCTTCCGCCTGCCCGGCCTGCTCCAATATGTCTTGGGGGCCGCTCCGGACTCGCCAGTGGGCAGCCAAGGACACGGGCCGCCGCGGCTTATCGTGACTGTACTCATGAAAGGCTTCAAGCTCGCCTGGTAAGCGGGGAGGGGCTGTGCGCGCGCGCGTCCGCGCGCCCGGGGGGCGACGCCGGCGCTGGCCCACTCAGCTGGCCCTCCCAGGAGCCGCGCTGCTGTCCTTCCATCCTTCCT
Organism: Varanus komodoensis; assembly: GCF_004798865.1. Taxonomy (NCBI): domain Eukaryota; kingdom Metazoa; phylum Chordata; class Lepidosauria; order Squamata; family Varanidae; genus Varanus; species Varanus komodoensis. The sequence continues at coordinate 5,463,111 of NW_025335856.1, forward strand.
TCCTTCCACCTCCCCCCTCCCCAGTCCCGGGCGGCATCCCGCGGAGGCAGAGCGGGGGGAGGCGGCGGCGGGAGGACCAAGTTGGCTCCGCTGCAGCTTCAGCAAAGGGACAGCTGCTGGCGAGGGGCGGGGGAGGCGGGCGCCGAGCTGCACCGCAGTGTCTTAATGGAGCCCAGGCGGGAGGGGGGGGTAGTTGGGCCGAGGCGAAGATGCTCCATCTCTGCATCGGGTTGCGGGCCTGGAGCCCCTTGGCAGCCTCTCTCCCCGGTTCCCTTGCCGGCTGCCACACCTCTTTCTCCCCAGCTGGGCGCTGAAGGTGCGTGACGCCGGCAGGCCGTGGGTTCTCCCGTGGGTGAGAGACAAGGGAAGCTCTTTCTCTGCCATTGGAGAAGGGGACGCGCGGGGTGCGGAGGGGCTGTGAAGTCAGCCATGGCTGCCTCGCCTCGCCGAACCCGCTGGTCTTCCCGGGAGCAGGATTTAAGTCTTGCTGTGTGTGCGTGTGTGTGGGTCGTTTCTTGCTGGCCAGCGCTCTGGGGCTGGTCCCACAGATGCGCTCCGGATGCTTCCGCTTTCCGTTCCCGTGTGAGCATGCAGCTTTCGAGTTACATAAAATTCTTGTTGGAGAGGCCGGCGAGGTGGCACCAGCCCTTGTGCGTATGAAGTGCGAGATGCTAGCCTGAAATGCAGCACTTGTGACTAACCTCGATTTCTCAGCGTTATGGCTGAGATTTAGTTATCTCTGTTTTCCTGGAGAGAAAGATACTGTTACCCTTGAACCTTGAATACTCCCCTAATGCTCACAGAAGGTTAGGCAAGCTTTCCTGTCCTGAGCTTGTTTTTAAACTCACCCTAGGAAAGCGCATAACAGCCATAGCCTGTGTGATGTAGTGGTTAGCAGCACGGAATTGGGACTCCGGCTCTGGGTTCTAGTCCCTGCTCAGCCATGGGGTAACTCTGGGCAAGTCCCAGACTCTCAGCCCAACCTACCTCCCAGGGTTGTTGTTGTTGTGGGGATGAGATGGAGAGCAGCAGGAGCAGAATAGTGCAAGGGGCCTTGAGTTCTTTAAAAGAAAAAGGTGGGATAGAAATCTAACAAATGACATCCATGGTTTGTTTATTTCTGTATTTATTGCATTTCTGTACTGCTCGATAGTCGAAGCTCTCAGGGCAGTTCACAAGAATGAAAAGCATAACATGCAAAATCAAATGCAGTATAAAAGATTAAAGCTGCAGTATAACATAGAAACCAAGCCCCAAGGAAAACAGTTTAATTGCTCGTTTATCTGACTTAGAGATTTAGAGTCTGATGATATCCAGTTTGGGAGCATAAAGTGCCAAACTCTGAATTACTGCTAGCCACGTTCTCGGCATTGTGCATCCGCAAGAACTTCTTGAAATGTTGCAGAGGGTGGTGGGTCTAGCGCTTTAATGGCAGGGTCCTTCTGACAGTAGTCATAAGCCACTGTTCTGCTTGGCTGGATTCCTGCCCTTGTTTCTGTGAAATGAGCAGCAATTCCAGGTCCATATTAAACAATAATATTAAAAGACTTAAATGTATTGAACAAAACTTGATTGCATGCATCTAGCAGCATGCCCTAAAGCCACTTTATAAACTGTACAATTTAGATGAGTGCATTATTAAAAGCTTTTTTCAAAAATAAGTAGAACTTGGGTAGGAGGGTATCACTAAAACATGACACCACTGAATCTGTAAACTTGGGTGTACTTACCTACAAGTACACCTTATTAAACTCATTGGGTCTTCTGAAAATGTATAGGTTTGCACCTTAAGGTAGTGAATTGATATTTAATCTTCCCGTGCCTGATAGCGATATCCACTTACTTCCACGCGTAAGGAGGACTCTTTGCATTGAGTGACTTCCATCAGAAGGAAAGGGTTAGAAGAAGAAATTGTATATGTTGCAAAAATAAAGTGGGGCGGCTATTTATATAAATAGAGCTGAGTTTTATATTAAAGGCTCACTCAAATGTATGCAGTAGGCACCAGCTCGAATTGGGCATTGGAGAGAGCAAGAGCCTGATTTCCAAGGCCTTTCTAGTCACTGGCGGCTTGGATCCTCCCAGTGTTTACAGAAAGGCTAGCTGGAAGAGCGCTCGCAAGGACATAATGCAGAAACTTGGTAGATGATGTGATATTGCAACCTGTCAGGCTGTGTGTGTGTGTGTGTTTCCTTTCTGATGGCGTGTTTAAGTGTGGCACTGCTCTGCTCTGCTCCTGAATGAATGAATACATGAATGAATGAATGAAGCAGTGCATAGGGATGGGAAGTTGCGTAACAGCCGAGCAGTTCTCCTTGGCCTAGCAGTCCTCTGCTCCGTAGCCTGTGAATAGGGACACTACGGTGCTCCCACCAGGCATGTTTCCACTTAGGAAAAATACATTTCTCTTAATTATGTAACAGTGCTATGTGCTGGCATCGGAACAGATTTGAAATGACTGGTGCTGCAGAAGGACTGGGATTGTGGCTTCCCCACTCCTACCCGGTCAGGCACAGAGGAAGACCGGGCAGGGAGGGCAAAGCCAGGACAGGCTGCCTAGCTGCAGACTCTGCATTTGAAAAAAAGGAAGGAAGGAAGGAAGGAAGGAAGGGATGCTGGTGGAGCTGCTGGGGTGCAGCTGAGGTGAATATGCTGAAAGGCTGCTAGAGGGCGCCATGTCACTGGCGGTGAAACTTGGGTCCGCTTTGTTAGGATGAAAAGCTTTCTTCTCTCTTTATAGAATTCATTCATTTGGTCAGGTGCCGCTGTGCTCTGTTGCTTTGCTTTTGCCACTTTCGGGAAGGGAAGATGCTGTGTTCTTACGTGATAAGCCTGCACCGAGAATGAGGAATGGCTGAGGTCTGACTAAGTACAGCAGGCATTTTCCTGGAAAAGCTCTATTGAAAAGGATCCATACTGTTGGTTTGGTGTATTCAGGTTCCCAGCAGCTATTGGGCACTTAACTTTTGTGTGATTCCTTGAAATTATCTAAGGGCACAATTGTCTGCAAGGTTAGGCCCTGGAGCATGCTGGGTATTATTTGTGAAATTGAATGACTTTGATGAAGTACAGCTATCTCTTCCTCTCAGCATTTCTGTGAACTTAAATACTTAATTCTGTGTGTGCTAGTCTGAAATTTGGCTGGGAAATAAATGTGACAAATCAGTGTGCCTTAAAAAAGAAAACAACATTGCTTCTGTGCTTCTTTTCTGTTTATGCAGTGTTTTTTCAGTCTGCCAGATTCAGAGTATTAGTTAATCATATTGTGCAGAATACATTTCCACAGCAAGCACATTTTTTTGTAAATGAATGCAAGTTTTACAACTTTTCAGTGGAATATACTCTCTGATGCCTCTTCTAAATGCTATAAAGTAATCCAACTTTTGAAGAAGAGGAATAGTAAATTTTCCAGTTTAATCTGCTTATGCTTTGAAATAATTTATCTGTTATACCCTTCTGAATTTGTGTGGGGTATCTTACTTCACAGACCTGTTAAAATAATAATTTTTAAAAGTTAGCCGATCTTGAGTGCAGAATTGTTTCTGGTGTTAGAAATGCACTATGGACCTCTTTGGGGTACAGGCCTTGTCTTTCCAAGGTTGGCTGCTCATTTGGTTGCAAGTACGGCCAATAAGGCCAAAGTCACTGCTTTAAAGAATTCTGATAGATGTGGAAGGAGCTTTCCATTTCCAGACCAAGGCATTTTCCCACCTAGCCTCAGCATCAACAGATAGAAATCTATATTTCATCCACAAGGAACTTGCCCATTATTTTTAGATGCATGAATTTCCTGCCGGTTTTATAAAGGCACTAGTGCGTGCCTGCATGAAAAATGTTTGGTTTCAAGTAAAATAGTTGGCGACTGGCCTCCCTTGAGAAGAACCTCTGAGGTTTCAAGCAGGCCTGATTATATTTTGGGTAGCAAAGGAGAGGGGTAATTAAGCATTAGGTTTCAGGTCTTTCTTCTAGTCATGGCAGAAGCTCCTGGTTAGCTTTGGCAAAGTGCAAATCTCAGTTTTTGCAAGATCAGGGCAGGAAAAGTTCAGAATGAAGTACGTAAATGTCTACCCTGAACCTGCCAATGTTAGTCAGTAATTGCTCTTTTCAACATCGAAAAAGAACAGCAGCCTTGGCTGTTTGGGGTAAGCATGATAAATGTTGGGATAACATGTAGACTTGCGTTTGGAAAGTGTCTTTTTTGGGGAACAGCATGGTTTATTTGAAAGGACCGAACTGCCTTGTCATTCCTGAAGCTTCTGGTTAATTGAGACACGCTATCAAGCGTCCACACTCAAGGAACCTTGGGGAAGGGGTGGCCATCCCAAGTGAATGGAGAGGGTTCCCCCCGTGAGCAGAGTGAACTTTTCAGTTGGAATGTGGCAGTTGGATCTCAGGTAAGCCTAGTCCCCAACTTTCACTCCCCATCAGAAAGAGGGCTCAGTAGAGTCTTTTATTTCAAAAACTCTTTCTGATCTCAAGCCCAAAAGAATAGTACCTGCTGTAGAGATATGGATGTGGGCAGTGTATTTTCTCTTCCTAGGTCAAGCGTGGCCTAATCACCAGGCAGCCTCATCAGAAACTGGTTGGCCATGTTGTTGTAAGAACCTCTGAGGCCTTTCTCTGTGGATCCCATCAAACCCAGATGAATGTTGATGGGGTGGGGGGTGAGATTTGCTCTGTTGGCCCCCTGTCTATGGAATGCCCTCTCCAGGCATGTTTGCATTGTGCTGTCCCTGTTGGCTTTCAAGCAGCAAGTGAACACTCTTCTTCAACCAGACCTCTGAAAGCTAGGTTTGTGTGTTGCGGCTTCTGTCAGTGTTTCTTTTTCTGTTTCTGCTACTGTTACAATAGATGTGTTGATGTTTGTCTTATGATTACGTGGTTCTGCTCTTGTTTGTTGTGAGAGGCCTCAAAAGCATAAAGCTGAAAGGAGGATTTTAAACAAGGAAACATGGTCTTGATTTGACGAGGAGGGCCAGGGCGAACTGCACTCTTGTCCATCAGCAGCAGATAGTTTCCTTTGCACGAAAGCAGCAGAGCCAAGCTGCTTGCTCCAAGAAAGGCAGGAGAGGGACTGAGGCCTTGGATGCCCTGCCAGCCGTGCTGGCTCTGCTAAGGTCTATCCTTCTCCCTGAAGCAGGGAGGGGCCCACACACAGACACACACAGAGAGAGACACACACGTGGTGGATACTCCTCCACCTTTCGGTGACCTTCTCCATGGCGTGTTTCCTGCACCACTGGACAGCTGCGGCACTTAACTCCTCAGCCCAGCCTTTCTCCCCTTACTACAAGAATGTGGACCTCTGGTTGCTTTGGCCTTCAACATGCAATCTGGTCTCACCACTAGCTAAGCTGGCTAGAGCTGATGGTAGTCATAGGCCAAAGTGGGCTTGGGAGTCAGCACCTGTAATGGTCCTGCCATGGGTTCTTCAGTTTCTTGGCCACCCTCAGGTTCAGAAATGGGACTTGGCTCGTTCCTTATCCCAGATTTTCCCAAGTTAGTGCCCTCCAGATATTTTGGGCAACAACTCCCATCAACCTTGATCAACCATGCTAGCTGGATCGTGTATGGTGTATGTGTGTCAGAGAGAGAGAGAGAGAGACAGACAGAGAGAGAGAGAGACAGAGAGAGAGAGAGAGAGAGAGAGATATTAGTGTGTGTGATATGTACATGACAAAAAATTCTAATCCTCCCCCCCCACACACCCCCAATGATCCCATGCGATCAAAGTGTGTGTACACATGCAGAAGGCCTTTTCACCTTTTCTGGGCACCAGGACCCACAGGCCTAGACCTGTCCTCTTTTTGCACACTCAGTGGGCACGTGTGCGAAGGCGTGAAAGGGGATTCTGTCATTCCTCCAACAGGGGCAGGAGGGAAGCCCAAGAACATGGGGGCAGGAGGGGCTGGGCATCTGGAGCACCCACTGCAGGACAGAGGCTGGCAGGGCTTTGATCCTTTGAGGGATGCAGCTGTGGGATGCTGCTTCCAGGCTGTGGGTGGGACCGGGCTCAAATGCCCCCCCCCCCCATTCTCTTCCTCCACAGGCTGCTGGCAGAGGAACGTATTGCTTTTGCTGGCGGTCTGAACAGATCGATCACACGGCACTTCTCCCCTCCTTTTTCTCCTTCCATCTGTTGGGTTCCCCACACCTGCATGGGTAAGGCCAAAGAGCACAGCCTCCAGCAAATGGAGACAAGGATGCCTTGGGCATCTCCTTGCATGGTATCCTTGCGTGAGATGGGAATAATGCGTGCCTCTCCTTTGAGGATATGTGAAGGCATACCCTTTCACGCTGCTCTTCATTTCAAGCTTCAGTTAACCGAGCATAGAATATACGGGCTTTCCTCTGCTAAAAGTCACACAAAGGCTGCAATATTTTGGTGTGGGATCACAGGTGCTTATACTTAAGGGGCAGAGCAAATGCCTGAATGTGAGCATTTGCTCTGCCAGACCTGCCTGCTATGTGCCGGGATGTCGCACCCACATGGAACATTGCTGTTGTTTCCAGGGGTTGAATTGGTTCAGTGAAGAGAGGAAGAATCTTGGCAGTTTCCCTCCAGCACCTGGCCATTAAATACTACCGAGCTTGCAAAGCTTTAAGGCCTGGCACTTCTCTCCCCTGCCTTTTCAGAATTGTGGCAATAATTTCAGCCAAGTGAATTCCGGTTGCTTTAGCTGCTTAAAATGGCAGTGTGGGCTTTGATCTGATGGCATGGCCATCTCTGCCCAGTCAAGCAGAGGGCAGGTGTTAGGAATTCCAGAAGCTTCCACTCCAGTCACCTTTAGGTAAAGATGTCATAGGATATCTGGCTGGATCCCTTCACCCTTTCCCCCCGCCCCACCACCCTGTGCAGTAGCAGGACACAGAGAGAACTGAACACACAAAGGTATGTGACTTGAAACACTGCTCTGCTTTGTACTCATTGAATTTGGCTGAAATGGGCTTAGAAACAACGCGAGTCAGAAGGGGCCTCCTGGGCCATCTGGTCTGACCTCCAGCTCCAGCCAGCTCCACTCATGTAATCCCCAACATGTGGTTGACCAATCTTTCCTTGGATGCCCTCACAGATGGGGCCTCCACCACCTCCCTTGGAAGCCCACTTGACCCTGAAGCTCACTGGGGGACGATGGACCAGGCACTGGTTTTCTGCCTAACCTGAGAATCACAGGACGGCTAGTGAGGAGCATCTTTAGGAGGAGAAATGGTAGCATATCAGTGTCCCCAGTAATGAAATAAAGCAGCTTTGCATTTCTGGTTAGCTTGGCCATCACGAGGGGTCAAAGCAGTAGGGAAAAGGCTAGTGCAGCCTGCAGCTCACGTGCAATAAAGCAGGATTTGGACAACACAATAAGCCAAGATCCTGGAGAACGTGGCCTTTGGCTTCCTCTTCCGTGACATGGAGAGTGAACGCTAGCAAGATTGTGTTAACCCCACCTCTCATGTTGTGGACTGCCCCTTGTTTGCCTTGTACCTTTACGCTTTGAAGAGTTGTCACAGACTGACCCTCCTACAGATGTAAACAGCGCGATCCTCTGTTTACATCTTTCCCCATGTGGAGGTGTTTGCGCAGATCATCTGCTAACTGAGGATAAAACATGCTTTGTATGTGATGAAGTGGATTCTAGTTCAATAAATCTGTTAAGTCTTTAAGTGCCACTAGACGCTTGGTCATTAAGAGGTTAATGGTTCTGTTCTAAGCTATAGAAATGTGGTGCTACCCTGGACCTAAGAGAAAATTATTCCTGGTTTATCTGAGAAGGTGAGAAATCCTCTGTGTGTGTGTGTGTGTGAGAGGGAGAGGGAGGGAGAGGGAGAGAGGGAGAGATACTGCTTTTATGTTTCTTCTGGGAAACATGGGCAGTGCAGGAAACTGAATGTTCTGTCTGCTTGTTTTGTACATCTGATTTCCATTTTGACCATTCTAGGGTTGTGCTGGAGTTACCTACTCAGCATTTTCTGGTTTAGCAACCTTTGCTCTACAAGGCTATGTTTTCTCTCTCCCTCTTTGTCCTCTCACAAAGCTGTACGGGGCTGTAAAAAATTCAGTGGGCCTAGTAAGCCGCCACTGTCTCTCTTTTAATGAGCACCACACATGTGGACTCTGGCACAAGCTCAGGAAAATCTCCCTGCTTTGTTGCCAGACCTATTTTTTGCTTGTGTGAAAATGATCTTGCGAGAAAAGTGATGCAAGATACACAGGCTCTTGCTGCTCCACAACATTCACGCAAAGAACACAAGGTGAATTTCCGGGGTGGGGTGGGGTGTGGGGGGGTTCTACTTGCCCAGGGTACCGATGGCTCATTTTCCACAGGCCCATCGCCTCCACTCTGCCCGCCTCTATACACAGATTATTTCCCTTGCAGAAAAATTATCGCAAGGTGACTGATGCTTTCACATGGCAGAGCTGTTTTCCAGTGATGCCCCCCTGTGGTGAGATAATATTTATCATGTTCTGGCAAGAAAAGGACAGTTTTCCATGAAGTGGAGAATATGCCTAAGCAAGGGACACAGTGAGAAATCCAGGTTGACCTTCTGGAGATGTTGCATGAAAGTGCTGCTTGGCAGCGGCCGCTTAAGCAGAGATGCAGATGCAGCGATGATGCCCCAGCCTTTGGTGACGCCAGACTGGGCAGATGGAAAGCCACGAGGAAGGGTGCACTGCCTGTCTCAGCTGAGGTTTCATCTGCTAGCCCCTTGGCCATCATGTGAAGCTTTGCCCAGCTTTGCCTGGGGGGGTCTTTGAGGTTTCTATCTGCTGGAAGAGGAGTCAAGAATTGGCCAAACACTTCAGGAAGTTTGCAGCTGGATGAATTATGGTAACACCCAGTGAAAGACCAGCTCAGCTCAGCAGCTGGTGGGTCCCCAAGTGGCTTTTGTCCTACCCTTCCTTTCAGGCCCCCGTGCTCTCTCCGCTTGTGGAACAGAAATTCACTTGCTTACAGAACGTCCTGCTTGCTCAGCACAGGTCTCCTGGCACACATTTCTTTTGCGAGTAATTTCTGTTTGTAACCCATGAGCTGGAGAGGGAACTGGAAATCTGTGCTCGCCGTGTGGGTCAGCATCCTGGGAGCTGCTTGCTGCTGGCTATTCCCTTTCCTTGGACTGTTTGTGTGGGCCGGGCAGGACACAGCGAGGAGACCCATCACGCGTTGTTGCTCTGGCTGGGTTTGCATTTGCTAACAGACCAAGGCGGACTTGGCTGGAGGGATACCAGGACTTCCCACCATCTTGTCGTCATGACTGGACAAGGGTGCAAGAGGGAAAAGTCAGGGGTCCTGTGGAGGATGCAGCTACACCCTCCTCCTCTGCTGGTCCCGTGCAATGGGCATTGGCCCACCCAGATGCCAAAACAGTGTGAGCTAAAGGACATTTAGCAGAGCCAGGAAGGCCCACAATCTGACTGAGACCCCCCATTTCCCTGCTGTTCTTCAGGTTCCATCCACTGGTCCTGTGCCCCAGCTGCTGTATTGCTCCCTAAATGAAACCTCTGTGAGGTGAAAGGATAGATCTGCACTGCAAATACCTCCCTTACCTAACCTGAAAATGAAGCATTGCTAAATTCGTGCAAGTTGCAGCCGTACCAGATCTGTTGTGAGATTGAACCCAAATGTTCCTTTTCAATGAAGTTATTTATTTACTTATTTCTTAAAAGCTTTTCTAACCTGTCCACCACCAGCATCTCGGGATGGCTTACATTACATGAAAAAAATGAGTAAGATAAAACAAAACAGCACAGCATCCAAAGGCTTAAAATAATAAAACCCCAGTTAAAATCATCTAAACATTAAAATGATGGGCAAATAAAAAGGCCAAGAGTTTGTTCAAGAGTTTCATTCTAGCACAGCCTTCTTCAGGAGCCAGTGTGGGGTTGTCTGTGGCAAGGTGAAGGGAATACACTGGGCAGCAGGCAAAGAAGAGCCGTTGGCTGTGTGTAACAGTGGAAGGGGGTGGCTCAGGTGCTAGTGGGTGAGTTGGGGTGATGGCAAACCCAGTAGTTGCACTGGGTTTCCAGCAGTTGTGTGAACTCGGTTTCATTGAGCCTGGACTTGCATTCTGCAGGAGGGCTTACGCTCTGTCAAGCCCAATGCCCAACTGTCTGTCAAATGCTCCCTGCATTGCATGCTTCCAGCTGCCTTGAATATGTCTCATTGCCGCAATTCTGTCTACTGTTTTATACATTCATGATCTGCCCCCTTCCCTCCATCTGCAAAAGAGTGGGAGCATTTGCTCTGTGGAATTTTTTGCAGGGAGGAGGGGAGGTGTGCCTGCAGCATCACAGCCAGGTTTGTCTGCAAACTTGCAAAGGGTGTTATTTTCAAAGCTTCCCCTGGAGAAGCCTGCAAGTAGGTGGAACTGGGTCAAGGTGCTTTCTACCAGCCGTGCTTTTCTAAAAGCATCAGGGCTTCCTTCACCCATGCAAGTGCACAAGGGGGTGAACTTTTGCTCGTGAAATACTGGAAGGATAACCTGGGAGTTGACCCTTTAATTTTTAACTGTGGGTTCAGGGCAGCTAATAGCATTCCACAAAGAAAGTTTAAAATACGCACACAAGCAGTATACTGAAAGGAACTCCGTATGAATCAGCAGTGTTCTAGGCGAGACAACTGGAGAACTTGCTGTGGTGATGGGGGGGCCGTAATCAGTGGGGTTACTGTGAGGTTAATGGGGGGGGGGTGTCTATAGAGCTTATAATTTGGAAGGGCCCTTTCTTCCTTCTCTCTCCCTATTTTAATGGCAGCTCTTCCCTCTCCGTGTCTTTGTTCATCCCTGCTTCGCCTCACCTTCCTTTGTCACAGCAGTGCTGGGTTGCCGTCCCACATTCTTAGAGATGCTCGCATCCTCTCAAAGGCCTCCCTTTCAAGGCACGCAATCTGGGTTCCCCTCAAACCCCCCCCCCGTGTCACCTGTGTGATAGCTCTGTGCGATGTCTTTGCATAGGGCAGTCTTTGCCGCCTGTGCGCCCAGCAGTAATATGCGTATCCTTTAAATAAAAGGTGTAATCACAGTATACTCAGAAGAGCCTCTGTTAGGGAATGCGATTCTGAAATGGGCTCTTGCGCTGTACTTTGTTGTGATATCGGACATATGCAAGCAGTGGATCTAGTTGGGGTTTGTTCATTAACAGGAAGAACTTAGGGGACAGTGGAAGTCGGTTTTATATTTATGTTTGGGTGGGAGGGTGCAGGGACTTGGGGAGGCACACAACTCACACACACACTCAAGTACTATCTATTTAACGTGAAAATTATTGCAAGCCTAACCAGTACCCCTGCCAATTCTGATGAGCCACTTGCAGTCCGTCTCAGCCCTTCTCTTACTGGTTTCATCGCTCAGACACAGCTGAGAAAAGCTGCCCTGACACCAGCTGCCGTGGGAGTGGTCCTTGCTTTTAGGGTATTCATCACTGCAGGTTTCCTAGCTCTGTCTGAAAACAGATCTTCTCTATAGCTACTGACCCATGATAGACACGTTCTTATTGTAATGAACCCAGATGGAGTAGGTATCTTTTTTGTGTGTTGTTTGCTAAAGAAAAGGGTCCCCCTCCCCACTCCAAATACACAACACAGAGAGAGAGGTGTGAGGTTTTCTCTTTAGGAATGAGGACAGTGCAGTCGAAGGCTACGGGTAAGATTAAAAAGCAAGTGATGCTCATCATGTGTGATTTTCCATGTCCCTCCCATAATCTAGATCTCATAGCTTCTTACCTGGACCTTTAGGTGGACCTCCATGTTGGTTTTTGGAGGGTGGGGGTGTATCGTGGGAAGTGTGTGTGTTGCACTAAGGAGAGCTAATTAGGGTTTTGTTTTGGGTTTTTTTTAGTGCAGTCTCCTTGTAGAGGTAGCTGACCTTCCGTTAATCCTAGATTAAGTTCTTAACTGAGATGGGGCTCTTTGTGTGTCCCAGTTAAGATGTTGACACTCTGCTCTGGAAGGATCTTTGTCTCTCCTTGCTTTCCCTCCTAGGACTGGGGAGAATAGTTGCCTTTCCTGTCCGCAGCTGCCATAGGAAGTCACGGGTGCCAGCCCAGCCTGCCAAACTACAAGGTGAAAAATCCTTAGGATTGCCCAAGAAGAGGTCTGCAGAAAGCTTGCAGTCTTCCTGTTCTGAAGCCTCACTCCGCATTGGAGGCAGGGCTTTCGATTCATTTGGGGTATGCCACTGATAAAAGGGGACCTCCAGTCACAGATGAAGGCACAGTGGTAGAAAGCAGAGATGCTTTTAAGCTTCAGTGAAGCGAGATGGATCTCTCAGTCCTTTCCCTTTGAGTCACGTCTTACCCTCCTGTTGAAGTGTCTTGTAGAAATGTCACCAACTTGAAAAAGGAAAAGAAAACTAAACACTTCACTTTCCCAGTCTTTCCAATGGAAGCTTTCTGCGGCAGAATGTCTTTATGCTACAAAGTCCTATTAATTGCTTTATGGGACCCTCAGAAAATACTCCTCAGTCCATTCATTAAGGTTGCCTCTATGGCAGTGTGAACTTGACAATTCTGGCAGCTGCTGGCTGGCTGGCTGGCCTTGCACTCTTCCCTCATCAGCCCCAGGCTTTAATTACCTGGACAGGTGAGTCATTTCCCATCACCTGCAAGATGCAATATTAATGCAGGCACTTGGGTTACAGTTGAGGCAGCCAAGCAAAGGCTGGGAAAACAGGGAGAAAATTGACTTGTAAGGTATCCACAGCCTCTGTGCTACCAAACAAAAAAAAAAAAAGGCTTTTCAAACCCCAGCACACATTATAATTATTATTATTAGTAGTATTGCATTCCATTTATTTTCTGCCCTTCTCCCTCTTTCCAAGAACTCAACGTGATTTACATACTCCACTCCATTTTATTCTCACAACAACCCTGTGAGGTAAGTTAGGCTGAGAGTGAGTGACCCAAAATCACCCAGTGAGCTCCTGTGACCCCCGTCCACTGTTCTAGTCACCTTGCCTCACTGACTTTCAGAAATAATGATAGTTAATAATAATAGTTTTTGATTTATTCTTTACATGGCAGTAACTCACGTGTGCTCACATGCATGGTACTCCCCAAAGGATTAGTTGCTTGTGAGCTGTGGAAGAACAACAGAGAACAGCAAGTGCATGAAGGCTTGTTATTTAAAAACAATTCTGCCGTGTTTGGGGCCATAGCTCTTTTTCCTTGGGGAAAAGGGCTTCAAAATTATGGAAACCCAATATGCATTCCCTCCTCCCCCTTTTAAATCCAAGTTGGAAACAAACAGTGAAGAAAATTGCTGAATGTAATTACAGTTACTCATCCAAATATTGAATGAATCACATCTATTCCTTCTCTCAGTTTTTTGTTGCAATTGACTTTGCCTAATCCTAATAAAATTCAGCAATTCATCATTTTGGCTGCATCTCCCCCTCCTTTAAAACAGGCGTCAATAACGTTGGCTAATTGTTTTCCCAGTTAGCTGTAACACCAGTCATCATTATGTGTAAAAAATTATAATAAATAGCATGTCGCACATTTTCTGTTTTGCTTTTCACATTATTTAGTGTGGAATTTGTACCTGTTACATTTTCGGTCATAATTACACTTACCCTAAAATAAAGCAATATTAGCTAAGAACATCCTATCTCTCAGAAGACATTTAGTTGCTTCCCTTCGGACAGAAAATGGCAATATAAATATTTTAGTAAAATCTGCTGATTGCGCATTGCAAGCGCAGCATCTTGAATTACTTAATTTTTAGATAAGGTTTTCTTATCTACTTGACACTGAACATTAGTTAATAACCAGCTAGCATACATCTCCGGCCACTGTTAGTTGTAGAAGGACAAACACTGTTGACATATATAAATAAAGATGGTATTTATTACAGAATGGTTCTATGCATACCTATCTTGAAGTAAGGCCCATTGAATCAGATGGGGCTTGCCTCCCACCAGGCATACTTAATTTATTTTTTTAATTTAATTAAGACATTTCTATGCCGTCTTTTGCAACAAGCCTCAGGATGGCTTACAAACTTATATTGCCAAGCCGTCTGAATTCCTAGTGCCCCTTGCCTTATGAATTCCATTTGCCTGTTTTTTGAAATGGATAAACATATAGAGCTTTCCATTCCAATTGATGAAAGCTTTTGATATGTCCCTTAATGCACCCTTGGATCAAGGAATCCTCAAAAGTAAACCCATTCTGACTTGACCATATATCAGTACTGCACCCGTGAATAATGTGGTATATCTGAAAGTATGGGCAGAGAAGATGGCAAATAATGTTAGCTGCAAATAATAAATAAGATGGAAACAGATAATGTACATCAGCAATTAGTATATTGCCTTGTACACTGAGCGATTCTGTGGTCCATAGATGTTGCCTGGGGTACTTCACAGATGCAGAGCTCTGACCATGGATCTGGGGACTGGAACTGTAGCCTCTCCCTCCCAGTGGTGTGGAGAGAAATGCATTGCTCACTAAGGTTGGGAAAAATGACCCCGGAGGGTGGTAGATGGGGCAGGAAGGAAGGAGACTGGAATGGGGTCCTGGCCCTCTCCAGCCTTCTTCTTCTTGTCAGACCGCTGAATGTGGCCATCTCACAACAGTAGTGGTGGGGCAAGCATGGAGGTGAACCTCACCTCTGCCACGCCTCCTGTTCTGCATGGGTTGAGCATGAGCCTCCAAGTTGGCGGAAACAAGATCCCTTCTTTTTCATTTCAGAGCGCAGGACATGGAATGACAGACTGGGGGAAGTTGTGGGCTCTCCCTTGCTGGAGACATTCAAAAAGAAACTGGACAGCCATTTGAGTGGGATGGTGTGAATTGGTGCCTGCAACAGCAGAAGGTTGGACCTGATGGCCTTCTGGCCCCTTCCAACTCTGCTATTCTATGATTCTGCATAGAATCGTGCCCTTAGGTGGAAGTCTCTGAGATCTTCAGTGGAGGTCCTTCTTCATGAACCATTCCCCAGTGAAGTGGCTATAAGTGTCTTCTCTGCGGACACCTCCCCAAAGATGTGTGCTTGGCACCAGCACTTCCAGCTTTTTGGTGTCAGGTAAAAACATTTTTATTCGATTAGGTATTGAGACAACGTACTGAATTTGCTGGCAAAACTGAGCCCCTAAGTAGATGCTTCCAAAAATATCTATGCAAGAATAATGAATAGATACCAGTCCATGAACATGTCAGAACATTCTCACTGTTTTTTAAACCCACATTGTCCCAACTTGCATTGCTGTCCTTAATGTTTGTTTTAAAACTTATAATACTTTGGAATTTAGAACTTCCTGACATGAAGGACTGAACCAGGTGGTGCATGGAGGCTTCTTGTGGTTTTGCTGCAGAGGAAATATGGATCCTTTACGTGGGTCTTTATTTTGGGGTGGGGGGTGTATCTCTGCCTTTCTGTATGTTCCACTAACCAGGCACAGAGTGCTGCTGCAGAGCCTTCCTCTGAGTGCCAAGAAGCCGGGCTTTCTTTATGGTGGCGCCTATCCCCATGGTAGCTTGCCCTGCACCAGCCTTGTTATCTTTTTGGTACCCAGCTAAGATGGTCCTTTATGCTAAGCTGTCGTAAATATGCTTAGTTATTTGGGGGCTTGAGGGGATTAGTCATTCCAGGAGTTTTTCTTCTGCAAGATATTCCTCACTATATGATTTTAATCATTTTAAATGTTGTATGTTTCTTTTGATAAGATTTTATGGCATGTTACTGTGTTTTATTAGATTGATTTTATGCTCTGTTGCGGGCCTCTGTCTGTCTGTCTGTCTGTCTGTCTAGAATATTTGTATGCCATCCTTTCACAAAGGCCTCAGGACGGCTTACATAAATAATTATTCACATTCTTTTCACTGTTTCCAATGTTTATAGAATTCATCATTTGCTATAACTCAAGCCCCAGTCTTGGCTTATGTGCTCATCAAAACAAAGCAAACCACCGGTCCATCTTCCTTTGCTTTTCCAGTCAAAGGGCTGATGTTTGCTGTGTTTCATAAGGTTAAGGGGCTGAGAGCAGGCCCTGTACTCTCATTTTTTCACCCTTCTGTTCCAGGAATCCTTTGGGTTAAGATAGTACTGAGGTGAGATCAGAAGCTGGTCCTTCTGACCACTGGGCCGTCTGCTCAAGATGACTTCTAGTCTTTAACTGCTCTTGAACTTTCCCACACATTTGAGGATTATGAATGTTTTCCTTCTTTAAAAAGAGATTAGTTAAATTTCCCAGATTCCATACTAGGTGGCACAGAAGCCTGAGATCCCAAGTCGCCTATTTAAATGCGGTGGGAGTCCTCATTTCAAAGCCCACCGCTGTGCACGTATTCAGAGGTTGCCGGGAAGCTTCTGCGGTTGTCTTGGGTTATCTCTTGTTACATTTCACCAAAGCCACTTCTTTCTTCTCTAGTTGGAGATCTGTGTTTGCTACTAATGTTGCTTTTCAGTGCTAACTTACGGCCTGTCCTTTGCTTGCTCTTACTGGCATAGTTGAGATCTGGCACAAGTGTAGTCTGTTCACCCTTTTCTATTCTTCCCTTGTTGTCAGTTTGTACTTGCTTACTATAGCTTTGCTTTGCTAAGGCTGGTCAGTCCCTTTGCACAACAAGAGTGCGCCAGAGTTATCTTGGTGTGTGGGACGAAGCACTGAGCACTCTCTGTGCCTTCAGAGGGATTTTGATGCCAGCTCTCTCTTAAAAAAAATACTGTGTCAGGAGATTGGCCTTGAAGCCACGGCATTGAAAAGAATAATCTTCAGATTCAGACTTTTACTCCGAATGTCCCACAGGCTCTTTCTACAAACATACATGTTTGTACCATTCACAGCTGTTGCATCTGTCATGGTTAGACTAGGGGGAATGGTCACAACGGTGTGACTAAGTGATGGGCATCCTTATGCTGACACGACTTCAGACATGCCAAGTTATTTGCCATGTAGGTGTTTCACTTTTCCAGTCATGTCTACCAGGAAAGGAAGTCCAGCTCAAGTGATGGAGCAGGCCCAAAGTGGCTGCAGTCTAGAAAGCCAACCTCTCCCAGTTGGGTATCCTCTCCAGTAGGATGGAGTTTGTGTGTGTACGTGATGGCAAGGACCAGAGGAAGGCATTCTGTCTATGTAGCATCCACCCCCCTGCCCAACCCTCTCTCCACCTGGAGATGTTCTTGGATGCAGTACTGAAGACCTCCACTAGCAGAGGCAGGATGTCTGTGCACACCAGTTGCTGGGGAACATGGGCTTGGATCCTGCAGGCAGCTTTTTTGCCACTGCGGGTGAGCCACGGAATGCTGCACTAGGTGGACTGAGGGCCCAGTCCAGCCTGGCTTTGCTTATATCCTGATGTTCTTAACATGTATAGCAGGTCACATAGTCACCTTTGTGGTGAACCCTTCCTTGAGACGGGGTATAATGCCAGCTGCCTTTTAAAAAGCAATCACAAAACTGAAAACAAATGAGATTTTCATTTTATGGTCCAGGACATCCAGTGTTTCCGTGTTTTGGTAAGGTCTTGGCGAATGCGTTCGCTTCTCAACTCCAGACTGCCTTGAATGAGACTGATTATCTAGATCCATCCCCATCCAGTTTTGCTTGGTGTGTAAATGGCCATCCTGCCAGATGATGTAATGCCAGGGATTGGACCGGAGTGGTGTAATACTGGTTTTGTAGAACGTTTCCCCATCCTCAGCTCCAGTGTCTGTGGGATCCGACTGGGCTTGGGCTTGTTGGATTGGTATTCAGCTTTCTCCAGGCTGTCCTGCTGTCAGCAGTGCTGAGAGAATGATGTTTTGCCACATGGTCTTCAGCCTGCTGGTTACTACAAGGCTTCATTCTGTCCCATATGCTCTTGTATATTTACATGGGGCCAGCAAAGGAAGACTTTCAGAAGGCTGAGCTTAAGTGTCCTCAACCAGTACGCCATGGACACAACAGTGCCTTGGGTTTCTACCTCCTGGTCCCAGGGAAGCTCTGGAATTCCTGAACAGCTGTCTAGAGGGATATAAGAGGACAAACTTAATTCAAGGGAAATGTGATCTGGACGATGGAAGGCTTGTGGGTGCAAAAGCCAGATTTGGTTAGACTCCCGAACAGTCCTAGATGTTCTCTCTGAAACCTCCAGTGCAGTTTGGTGGTGGTGAGTTTTTCCAGTGCTTGGAGCTGCCCGTGAAGGTTGCTGGTGGCTGTGGTGCCCTGCAGTCCCTTTTCTGAGCTGGGGTGTGAGTGACTGGGATGCAACCCTGTTTGAATATGGCAGTTCTCACCCCAGTCCCTCGTGATCAGAGTGCATCCAGACTCGACAGCCACAATGTTCTCTAGATGGGGCTGCCTTTGATGACAATTTAGATGCTCCAGCTCCTGTAGAATGTGTTTCTTCATGGCTGAAATATCCAAGACACTTGGGTCCACCGGTTTCGTCCTGGCTAAACTGGCTGCCGGCTCACTTCAGGCTCAACACAAGTTGCTGGCATTGCCCTTTGAATGCCCTAAGGCCATCTTGGTCTGGGATGGCGGCCTACAGGGTCCTGCTTGTTGGCTTTCTGCTTGTAGCAATTAGGGAGCTGACATTGTTACCTTGTGTGTGGAACTCCCTCCTCCAAAGTATAGTTTGGATTCTCTAGCCCCTGCTGTTTCAGAAGATCCTGTACGTGCTTCCTTTATCAGCCTGCCTTTCTTTGAGATTGGTTCTTGGTTTGGGTGCTGATATGGCTGCCAGATCAGGATGGCCTTGAATTCTTTTACCTTTTGAATTATGAAGTTCATTGAGGTTTTTTTTTTTTTTTAAAAAAGATGCTTAGTGCTGCCAGTCTTGTATTCATTTGAATAAGTTTACTCTGTAAAAAGGAAGTTGCTCTGAGAGGGCTCTGTTTTGAAAAGCAGCCTATAGATTTGAGCAGTACGTAATTATATTTAAGGACGTGCACCTGTTCATCCCAGTTCATCTGGCCATCTTGTTTGCGGGGGGGGGGGGGGGCGCGGGGTTACACAACCATGCCAGCTAAGCATGGGGCTGCCCACAAAAGATCCCAAAAGCTCAGGGAAGTGGAGGGAACCTTGCAGGACTGGGCACTGGCATTGCCTCTGGGTATGGTAGCTGTGGAATTTATTTGGTGAGGCACTGGTCAGAATAGGAACAAGCTGGCCCCTATCCTGTGAAAGTCTGGGTGAAAAATATCAGCCTAACACAAAGAAGGGATAGGAAGAAAACCGAACGAAGGAAAGCAGCAGCGACAGTGATTTCCTCCTGTATCACTGCTCAGAGTCGTATGACGCTATGCATCCACGAGAAGATGCTGAGACTGGGTTGCCTAAATGCGCGCGAGGGGGAGGTGGTCCTTGTCCCCTTCTTTGAACTCCGCGAATCCCGACAGAAGCGGTGGAAACGGGCCCCGGCCACCCTGCTTTCGGAGCAGGCGTGAATAATTGAGGACGCCGAATGCACCAAAGGGTTGCATTATGTAAACTGGCAGCTAGTGGGTTTTGTATGTGCGCGCGCGCGCGCGCCTGTGGGGGAGCCTGTGTGCATGCGTGTATGTGAGAGCGTCCCTGTGTGTCTCTGCCTGTGTGTGTGTGGGGGGGGGGGGCTGGCAAGAGCCCTCAGAAGAGGCTAAGCGAGTGGAGAGAGCGAGGAAGGTACCTCCCCGGGAGAGAAGCCGCTATGGCTGAGGCTAGGCAGCCCTGCAGCGGTGCAGGGGGAGGGGGCTCCCTGCAGGCGTAAGCCCCCGCTGCCTCGGGGAGAAGGGCTGCAGGATGGTCCAGGAGGGGCATGGCCTTCTCACCTCCTGCGCGGCCCACCCCCCCGTCCCCCGCCGCCCCGCCGCACGCACGCACGCACGAACGAATGAATGAATGAGCTCCCAGCTGCTCCGGCGTCCGCTCCTGGCCCCTCATGGCTACCAGGTCAGTGGCGCTCGCTCGCTCGCTCTGCGCCGCCGCCCCCGCGCCGTGGCCGCCTCTCCCGCGCCCAGCCGGCTGCGCGGCCCGGCCGCCGAGCTGCCCGGCGCACGCCGTCTCCGCGGGATGGATCCGGAGTCCATGTTGGCGGCGGCGGCGGCGCCTCTGCTCTCCGTTGTTCGGCGGTGGCGCGGGGAGGAGGGATGGGAGGCCGGGAGGAAGGCAGCCCGCGTGACATCATGCTGCGGAGATGCCCGCTGCCCCGCGCCCCTTGGGCTGGGCGGACTCGGCTCTCTCCCCCCCCCCCCCGGCGCGCACACGCGGCCCCCCTCGTCCTCGGCGGACGCCAGCCCCTCCATCGAAACGAGTGGCGAAGCAGTGATTTGGCGCGCGTGCTTTCGCCCCGGGGGAGCGGCAGGGGCGCTTTTCGCGGGGCCCTGCCGGTGGCTTGCTTTGCTTCCCACTCGCCGGGAGGAAAAGTGGCGGATCCCCCCGATGCGCCCAGCCTTTTGAGCAGGGAGGAGGGGAGAAGGTGGATATTTGGGTTGAATTGGCAGTGCGTCACGCGGTGACCCTTGGAGAAGCTCTCTGTGCGCGCGCGCGCCTGTGCGCCCCCCCCATGTGTTCTCTGGCTACAAGCCCCCCCCCCCCCACACACACACTTGTTTTATGCAGTGCATTTCTTTTCAGGATGGCAAAAAGAGACAACCAGCATTCCAGTCCATCCCCTCGTTCTTTCCCCGGTTTTGGACTGGCAGCAGCTGGTGGTGACAAAGGGGTGGCCTGAGAGGGTTAGAGGCAGTGAGAAACGGGGGGGGGGGGGTGAGGTGTGTCGGTGTGATTTTGGCCCACACCCCCTTTGCTCTGTCTGCTTGCTTTTTTCCTGTTCTAGTAACGAGGAAACGCTAGAAAGGCCTTGCTGCCCATTTCCCTGTCTGCTCTTGTAATACACCGGTCTAAATAATGACGCTCTGCTCGGAGGAGGAGATTCTTAGAGCAGCTGCTCAAAGGGATGAGATTGAACGCAGACCTGGCATGCCAAACCTTCTTGGTTTGTTTGTTTGTCTGAGAAGGTCCTCTTCTTGTCTAACAGCCCACGCTGGATCAAGCCCTTACAAACTGAATATGTGTGAATACGCCATCCCTGGTGGCCACGGGCCCCTCTGAGCCTGCATGGCTATTCACAGCCCTCCAGTTATCGGCCTCACCAGTGTGCATTTAATGTGACATGAACACGGGGCGAGCAGAGGGCTCCAGAGGCCGGAGGGAGGTGGGAAGAAGCAGGACAGTAAATGGAAGGAGTGTTGGATAACCCCTGCAAAGGAAATGAAGCTGATCCCACTTGCTCAACACTGAAGATCAATGTCTTCCTTTAGCCCATGAAAGCTGATCTCCCTTGGACAGCAGGTAGGGAGTGTAAGGTTGTCAGGTGCTTGCTACATCTTCCTTCTCTGGGAAAAATGATCTGCCTGCCTGCCTCCCTCTTCTTGCTCCCACCCTGACACCAGGTGGATGTGGCATGGTTCGCCTTCCAGCTCCTCACTTTCAGCCAGAGAAGGACCCTTGCCTTAAAATTGGAAGTGTCCTCAGGAAACCCCTTAGCTTTGCAGGGTGCCCAAGCAAGCCCTGGCCTATAATATGGTCTGAAGGCATATAAGGTACCCACTATGTTGAAGCTAAGCAGGTCTGTGGCTGGCCTGAGCTTGGAGGGAAGACCCTGAGAACCACCTGTAGCCAGCCTGAGTTCCACCTTGGGAGAACGGTGGAGTATAAATATAATACATAAACACTGTTGCAGTACTACCCATGGGGGGTCCCCCCGTGTAGCCAGCACAATGTACAAGCTGACTTATAAACAGACTTCTTTCCCAAGAAACACGGAACAGGTGGAGAGCAATAAAGAACAGCCTTGCATTTTTATGCTATAGCAGTGAAATTGCCCCTCCAGCTAACTCTTTAAAAAGTTCTTTGATGCTTTGCTAACGTCCTCGAATTCCCCAGCTGAGGCTGTTACCTGTATGCTGCTTACATGGCTTCAGTACCCGGCCCTTGTCTATTTATAATCACAAAGAAGAAACCTTGTTAAAGATGCAGTGCAGCTGTACCAGCTATAATAGACATTTCCACACCATTTTGCCAAAAGTCTCTCTCAGGAGATGAGACTTGGAAAGTCATATGTTTCAGGGTTCCTCAAGCCAACATCCTGCATTCCTTCAGGTGAAATTTACCCACAGTGGACTTAAACCCCGTAACATACTGTTGCTGACATGTTCTCAATACCTTTATCAACTGGACAACTATCTGAGAGGGATGGTTGAACTTGGAGTCCTGTGCAGAGCAGGGGTTGGGACCCGCTGGCCCTCGGGCCCCTTCCGACTCCGCTAGTCTATGATTCTGTGAATAGAAGTATTGTAGGTCAGCAACTGAAATCAGCAGCATGTGCCATTATCTGTCCAAATGCAGCTGTATAAGCAAGTAGCTGGTAAAGGGATGGTTGGGACAAGCAGCAATGCTAGTGGTACATGGCCAATTTTGCAAGTTGTTGGTTTTATATTCCTATCAACCATTTGTCTTAGAAATCACAAATCCAGAAGTGTGAGTGTTTTGTTCTTATCCTCAATTGGCAGATAGGAAATATAACGATTCCCTCGGCTTTGTAAGGATAATCCCTAGGAAGACCTAATATGGGAGACTACTTAAGTATGTGCAGTAGTTCAGCGGCTCTTTGAGAAGTAGTGTTACCATCTCTGAGGATGTAGAGCAGAATGCAAAGTGCTGCCATTATCCCCCCCCCTTTTCTCTTTCTCATGCACACAGACACCCCCCCCCCCCCCCCATTAAACCTATGCTATTGTCTGTCTCAAGCTTCCAAAAGCCTTTGGGAAGTATCTTCTGATACAGCTCCCAGCTTGTTTCAGTTTAAATTCTACAGATGGCAAGTTCTTCTTGTTTGTGTGCTGTCTGTTTCTTGTTCTGAATTGCACACCACTGAAACAGTCCTGTAGAATATCCCTTCAGATGCTGGGAAATTATGGAAAGCTGTGTGTCTTTGGGCCTGTGTCTTCATATGCTGCAGCTCTTGGCTTCTTTCTGGAGTAACTAACTGCAGTGACAGAGTAGTAGGCAGCAGAATTCTTTGTTGCAGTGGCTGCTTCCTCAGGCGGACCTTTGGGCATTAATTCTGATGTGGATGGATGGTCCTCATAAATGTTTAAGCCTAGCTGTCTGCCTGTATGTGTACCTTTGTAAAGGATCCAGCAGGTGTATTGCTATAACTTGAACATTCCTTCAAGCTTCAGTTTCAGAAGATAATCATGCCAAGCTTAAAACCTATGTGCACGCCGAGGTCCAGTGAAAAACAACTGTATGTCATGGGCCTTTATTAATGATGTAAATGTCCATGGTCTGTTTGCAAAACATGTTCCTCTGCACAGGCAAGAATAAGAAGCACTAGCCCAAGACCATTTGAAGACCTGCCTTAGCATTCCTTTAGCTTCTGACCCTTCACTAGCCCTTCCTTTAAGCCTTTATTCGCAATCCTACATGTCAGTTGCAAAACCATCAGCTTGCTGAGCACTGTTATTGCATTTACATGGGATGGCATTGCTCTGTTTGTCCTACCTATTTAGCCCTAATTGCTTTACCAGTTTAGTAGCATCCCTTTTCTCCAAGTATGCAGAACATGCTCATTTATTTCTGCTCAATATCCTGTTGCTCTGCTCCACAGTGTTGACCATCCCCAGAGACTGCCCGGTTGCCCTGGCCGTGGAGTTCACAAATGCTCGCTTTCCCCCTTCTTCACTCGTTCATCAGAACACGCCCACATTCCTCGCACGAGCAGTTATAAAGCTATTTCATGCCTCCCGGAGAAGTCCCCGATCTCTAGAGATGAAACCATCGAGGTGTTTAAAACCCATTTTGATTTTTCATCTCTACTGAAGGTGGACGGGGCAGGGGGCTGTCAGTTTCCTTGCAGCTGATTGCAGGCACTGTGCATAATTAGCATCTTCAAGAGTCTGCACTTCCAGCAAACAAGTCCTGATGAGTTTCCTGGTTTGATGAGGACATGCCTGTGGGTCATCTTGTTCCTAGGCTGAAATGCCAGTAGGTAGTGGCCTTTGCCACGTATATATGTTTTTATCCCTGTTTGGAGACATCTGTAGGTGTAACTGAAAGCCTGTGAGAGAAGCCCTTTCGATTTATATCCTGCCTTTTTCCTACAAAGGGCTGAAGGCAGCTTACATCATTCTCCTCCTCCATCTTATCCCCACAACAACCCTGTGAGGCAGGCTGGGCTGAGAGTCTGTGACTGGCCCAAAGTCACCCAGTGGGCTCCATGGCTGAGCGGGGACTAGAACCCAGATCGCCTGAGTCCCAGTCCCAGTCCCGTGCTCTTAGCCACTACGCCCCACTGGCTCCCTTGGGCTGCCAGCCTTTTCCCTTCCTGCTGCAGGGCTGGGGCCAAGCTGCTCTCTCTCTCACCCTGGCTAATGTAGGATGCCATACCGAAATGGGGTGCAGTGGGGGAGTGAGGTGTCATTTGTACGTTAAAATGCTTGGTCAAAATAGGCCGTGGTGGCTTATTGACTGTTCTACCAGGCCTAAGCACTAGGATTCTGGTTTCTCTTCTGCAGGAGTGGAACGGTAATACCTGCCTTGGAATTTAAGCCTAGCAGCTTGCTACGATAAGCCCCCTGTTTTCTTATTCTGGCTCCACAGTTGCAGCTTATTGAAGTCTGGTGGAGATCTACTAAATGCCCCTTCCAAGTGGGTGGGCTAACATTTTATGGTATCAGAACACAGCCAGGGTGAACTGTGGGTTGGCATTCTGAGCGGAACAAGCTGAACATGGTGGTGTTCGTGACCAGATCCCCGCTACTGACCAGCAGGAAAGTGCGTTGGAAAATGTGTTCACAGCACAATAGGCGAAGAGGAGCAGGCTCCTAAACCTCGTGTAATGGGGTGTGTGAGCGGTGCCAGTTTGCACGCTCCCCCCTGGAACCACAATTGTAGGAATTTATGTGCACGCGTGTGCACACGTTTCTATCCGCTCCATCAGCTTAAAGTTGTCCTCAGCCATGCTTCCCTTGTGCTGTTGTGTCTACCACAATTTCTACAGACTGTTTGGAGGAGGTTGTCTGCAGTTCTGAGCAGCCTCCAAGCCAGTTAATTTCATAAAGCAATATTATTATTAATATTATTATTCAAACTGGGTCAAGCTGTTTTGCCATTTCAGGCATGGATTCCTGATTCTTTTGCAAGGCCTGGTTGCTGCAGCAACCACAGAAAGCATTTGTCATGGCTGTTCTTGGGACAGATTCAAAACCCTGGGATTGAACGGGAGAAGTGAAGAGTTGGAAAGACGGGGCAAAGGGATGTCGAGAAGGGAGGCAGACGGGAATTGCCGTACGTGGCTAAAGGCATCCTTCCCTGTAGTGGATCAGAAACATAAATCAGCTGGATAACCATGTGTCAGAAGTGACAATGAATCTGATGGGCAGCGCCTTCGGATCATTGATCCGGAGCCAGGCATTCTGGGTTGCTCATAGTGTTCTTGCCAGTGAGGTTTAGTGGCACACCACCCTAACAATGCCAATCTCATATAGACATCTGAAGACACTGAAGTAGCCATACGCTATGTATTTATCTAATTCCCTTTTAAGGTCGCCTGGGTCTAGCTGGCCATCTTCAGTGAGATCTGTGAAGGCCTGAGTGGCCGTTCCACGGCCAGCAAAGTGTTACCAGGTAATGGCGCATTAGCAGGGTCTTTTTGGTTCTGGCACCCAGTCTTTGGATTCCTCTCCCTCACGTCATCTGAGAGATGGAAATATGCCTAGTTTTTCCTGAGTGGTTCAGGCAGGCTTCCCCCTGGCCTCTGTCACCATCCTGTATTGCTGCCAAGAGTGCAACCGTGTTTTCAGTGTTTTTAATGAAGTATCCCTTTGTCTTGTTTTTGTATTTCATACTTTATTTTGTTGTGAAGCTCTCACTGACAAGTCATGGCTATTTTTGCGCAAAAACAATCAAATAAAACCTTTGTCAGTTGCAGAGAAATGAAAATTAAAAGTCGTCTGTGTATACATGTATCACATGCAATTAAATTCATGTCTGCTGAATGTGCATTTACTTTTTCAGAAGTATTAACTTGAAATTGATCACGTCATCCCAGTCGCCCCCTCTAGGATGGTGAGGGTCTTTGAGAGAGTCTGAGAAACCAAGAGCAGAGTGGCCAGGAATCCAGACGAGGCTGGTCCTCTAGGGGGGCCACCCAAGGTGGATGGGTCAAAGCGAGGAGACCAGGCTAAGATGCATCCACCTCATTCAGGAGAAATGATCACGTCAGCAGAAGAGAATGGGTCTCTCTAAGCTGATAGGGCCACTCTAAGTCAGGGACAACTGATAGCAACACCAGCTGATCCAATCAAGGAAAAAATATTCATTTCAAATTATGTTCTTGACCTGTTATTCCTTGCACCCCTGGGCTCCTCCGTTTAGGAGGTTAAATGCCTTGATTTGGGGAGGGGTCCTACAGAAGCCAGGGCCGCATTCCGAGAGCCAGGCTGTGCATGTGCTTTGTCAGCATTCCTTTGACAGACACTGATCCATCTTTCTCCCTCTCCAGCACTGCCAGTAACTCGAATCGCAGCACTCCCGCTTGCTCCCCTATCCTGCGCAAACGCTCCCGGTCTCCAACACCACAGGACCCCCAAGGAGACGCCATGGTGGAGAAAGGCTCAGACCATTCTTCAGACAAATCTCCTTCCACACCGGAGCAAGGCGTACAGCGCAGCTGTTCTTCCCAGTCGGGTCGTGGTGGGACCAAGAATTCCAAGGTGAGTGTAGGCACCTCTTTCGTCGTCCAATGGAGAGCGGTGTGCTCACAGCGGCTCGTGCATCTTTTCATTCTCACTCCAGCTGTATGTTTTCTTTGCTCTCTGCCAAAATGTTGGGGCTTGGTTAGGTCTCATCTCTACCTTGAGCACCCATACAGTGCACACATGCGCGCGTGCGTGCGCATGCCCACACACACACACCAGTGCTTTTGGCAAACTGTTCATGGTTGCCACGGAGTAATTCATGCAGAATGACCAAAGTTCCTTTCCCCTAGCTTCTGTGCCAGTTCCAGGAAACCGAATCTAGGTATCATAAAGCTTGCTAGCTACCTTGTGCAGATCTTCTGGACCACGCCTTTGCTAACCACTTTAGAAATGGGGAAGGGATGGCGGGTGGACAATAACTTAGGGGCCCGGCCAGCACCCTGTGTGAACGGAGTGCGAGCTCTAAGAAGCTCTGCAGTGCAGAGTTTTCTTGGCAGAGAAGGCATTTCAGAAAGTGTTCTTTGGAGGCAAAAACAAACAACATGGGGACATTAAAGCATAACAAGAGTGCTGCCAGCCCAGCCCAAAGGTCTTTCTTGCCCAGCATCCTGCTCCCCACAGTGCTGAAAAGGGAAAGGGATGCCACTATGCAGGGCTTGCAACCTTCTTCTGTAGATGCTCCCCAGAAACTTATCTTCAGGGGCTGGATTCCTCTGGTCATGGAGGTAGCATGTGGCCGTCATGAGTGGTAGGCATGGACCATCTTAGCCTCCATGTCTTAATATATTTGGACCCATTTGGGGGCAGAAAAGGGTAGCTTGCCTGTGTGCTGCCGAACATGTGAGGGCCCCTGTCCTTGTATCTACTGGCAATGTCACTTTGGGTCATCACATCTCCTAGATGTTATTGTAACCCACGAGTTAAGCCTATCATAATATTCCCCAGCCTTGGGCTGGACATTTCTCTCCTCCCCATGTGCCTCCAACAGCTCTAGCCAGTGTCACCAGAAGTTGGGGGTGAGGGGAGCTGGAAGCCGGAACACAAGACATGCTGAGCCCTTGTCATGGTGGACGTTTGCTAACCTGAGCCCGGTCTCGTTGAGCCCTCCTGCATCTGTGGACTACATATACTGCACAGATTTGGCCTCTCCCAGCCCACACGTGTTATAAACAGCTCGTAAAAGATAGATCTTCAGTCATGAGAGCGGTAGGGTTTATTAGACTTAATTGGAGACAGCTATTGCTCCCAAGAGGGTTTTTTTCTTCATAAGCAGTGTGCGAAAGAATTGTCATACGTTTTATGGTTCCAGCTGTTGAAGGCTCCCCATTCTTATTTTTAATTATTTTGGTGCCTTTATTGCATTAGTCAACGGGGCCTTATAAAACCCAGATCTGTGTGCCATGAATGAGGAGGACAGATTATTACAGAAGAGAGACAAAGCTTCCTGCTGGAAAAATGCCTGTTGGGATGCGATTTGCAAAGACGAAGTGTCGAGTGGTACACGAGGCAGCACTCTGGGTCCCTGGCTCAGGCTGTGTGAAACACGCTGCCAGGCTGTTGGTAGCAGAGTCTTGATCAGCCTTACCAAGACATACCTCCTCCCATTTTTCTCCACGCTGATTTTGCCAGGCTGAGTACAGAGCAGTGGATCCGAAGCATGGCAAAGGATGCCTATGCCCCTTTCCTCCGAGCTGGCATCCCTCAAGGCAAAGCCAGAGTTTATCAGTTCTGGGAGTCAGCTTTGGTGTGAACGGGTTTGATTTGGAAGGAGTTCGGGTTTAAATCCAGCAGGCAGTGAAACGTTCCATCATGGTTGTCACCATTTATTATTTTTATTTCTTTATTATATGTATATCCCACCTTTTTTCCTTTCAAGGAACTCAAGGGGGCTTATACATTTCTCCTCCTCTCAATCATAACCCTACAACAACAACCCTGTGAGGTAGGCTGGAATGAGAGCCTGTGACTGGCCCAAAGTCACCCAGTGAATGCCAGGCCTGAGTGTGGACTGGAACCTGAATTCCTGGAGTCCTAGTCCCATTCTTAACCACTGCATCATATTACATTTATATCCTAGCTTTTTCCCAAGGAAGCCAACACAGCTTATGCAGTCCTCCTTTACTCCACTTTGTTCCTTGCAACAACAACAACCCTGTGAGGTAGGCTAGGCTGAGAATGAGCTGCTGTCCCAAAGCCCTTCTGAATTATGAAAGAGAAGGGTATATCTCTCCTGTTTGATGTGGATTTGTTTCTTCCAACTTGTGAGTTTGATTTAATTTTGTTTCCTTCCCTGCATGCCTTTTCCACGTATCTCTCTTTAGTCACACAAGCGCCTCTCCAAAGTAAGCCTTCTTTCTTCTCTTTGGTGGACCCCCCAGTAGAGTCCGTCTTTGGTCCTCAGGAGCTTCCTGTGCCGTTATGACCCCCCTCCCCCCGGCATTCCTCCAGAGCTTCTGCGGGGATGTCGGTGACTCCTTCCGTCTCCTTCCTCTGCCCAGACGCTTTTGAGCCGTGAGGCTGGGCTGTCCGTGAGCTCCCCAGCCATGCATGGAGTCCTGTGCAGTTGAAAGCAGCCTTGTGCTTGGGATAAACCCTGCCTAGACCCCAGATTTCCCAAGTCCCAATGCAGCACTCTAACCACTGTGCATTGCCGTCTCCTGATGCACCTGTCCAATGAGGAATTGAATGCGGACATGCCACTGCCTCTCTCTGTTACTCTTAAAAGACACCAGACTGTCTGAAGTTATATGAAGGAGCCTCGTTGAACAGTGCATTGAGTTGGCTCTGAACAAAATTATGAATTGTGCAAGCGGGTCTCCAGGTGGCACAGTGGGTTTTAGTCCTGGCATTGCACTTCTTTGTACTTGGCCTTGAGCCCCAGAAGGATTTCCTGAGAATTGCCACGTTAGTTTGTTGAGGCGATATGAACTGCCATATGCATGGAATATACATAAGCACCATTGAAGTCTCAATTTTTTCTCAGCATAGGAGAGAAAGAGAAGCTGGAAGATATTCAGTGCTACATGATTAACTCAGAATTCACAGAACAAACAAATGAACCAAAAGCTGCCAGTGCAGGGGCTCTTGAGCAATTTTTAATTATCTATTAAATAAGTAAACATGTATCATTTTGTATGAAATTCATCATAATGTATGGGCTGTGAGAGCTGGACCATAAGGAAGGCTGAGCACCGAAGAATTGATTCTTTTGAACTGTGGTGTTGGAGGAGACTCCTGCGAGTCCCTTGGACTGCAAGATCAAATCAGTCAGTTCTAAAGGAAATCAACCCTGACTGTTCTTTAGAAGGTCAGGTACTAAAGCTGAAGCGCAAATAATTTGGCCACCTAATGAGAAGGAAGAATTTATTGGAGAAGAGCCTGATGCTGGGAACGATTGAAGACAAAAGGAGAAGGAGGTGGCAGAGGCTGAGGGGGCTGTATGGGGTCACTGGAGAGGTGGGTGTGGGCTTGGGTGGACTCTGAGAGATGGTGGAAGACAGGAGAACCTGGAGGAACGTTGTCCCTGGGGTCGTGAAGAGTTGGGCACGTCTTTGCAACTGAACAACAACATCAACATCAAACGTGTATCAAGAGCTCTGCAGACTGGGAGAAGAGTTTGAATATTTTCAAATAGGCTTTTTTGTTAAACCAGGGAAATGTTAATTGAACTTAAAATAAGCTAGAGCTCCTTTAGGGAGAAGAAAATATTAAGACATCTGACTCAATATCAAAACATTTAAGAAGTAAAGATTAACTTCTTCCTTAGTTGACTTTGATTTGGAAAATTAAGAGGCATATTCGGCCGGCCAGCCATTCCCTAAACTTTGTCTCTGCCCAAATTTCTGCCTGATTTTTCAAGTGATGGTGTTTGCACTCCGTGATTGGCTTGAATCATGTGATGGTTAAATAAATTTTCTGCTGACAGTTGCTCTCTGGATGAGGAAAGGAAAAGGATGAGTAGAAACAAAATTTGGATCTTGCCAAGTTGCTCTGGAGGGGTGAGGGAACCCCTGGAGCAAATTTGGAGGGGTGTGTCTAGGGGGGAGGAAAGATTGAAGTCCTGTTGCGCAAGTTTCGGTTTGCACGTGCAACAGTGATTGCTCAGGACAGCCTCTGCATGCAGTGGCTGACCAGGCTGGAGGTGTAGAGGGTTCCTTGATGGTCTACACAAAACCTGCAGACTCAAAGAGTTTCGTCTGAAGAACATGTTCAAAGCATTTGTCAGGGAATGTTTTCAGATTTTGGTATTGTGGGGTTTACACAATACACCTGGGAGTGTTGCAAAAAGAGAAAATCTTTTTTTATGTGAAGTTGGAGAAGGAGGGCTTACTGTGCCTAGTATTCAGGTTTGTCTCTCACTCCTGAAATCCTGGAAAGAGAGGCAGAGATATTTGTTGATCCTGAAAGGATGGACAATGCCTTGGGTCTGGTTAAGACCTTCTGGCAGCAAAGAGCAGCAGGGGAGGCTGTGAGCAGGGGTCCACCTGTCGGGCTGGAACAGCATCCTTTCTCCTTTTAGAACCAGTTGCCCTGTTGAGATTTGGGCTTATGGATATAAAGGGTTGTTATGTTTGGTCCTAAAAGAGGCCTCTTTGTCTCTCCAGCTACACTGCAGAGAAATGGGATTTTTAAGGGATGATGCAGCCCATTTTGGACCAGAAACCTGTCGCTGTGTGCAGCTTTGGGTCGGGATCCTGAAAAAGATTCAAGCAGCCGAGAAAGGTCTTGGCTTGTCAAACAGGGTGTACATCCAAATTTTGCTGTTTGCTTCTTCTCCCTCTTTCATTTCTCATGCTGCATCTCAGAAAGCTTTTTTCTTTTCCAAATATAAGATCTTGTAATCTGTGAAATGGGACAACTCTGGACCCATCGTTTTTTACTTTAGTGCTGGCTACTCCATATTCTTCTCCTATTCATCTGCTGTCATGTCACTGTTTTGCCAGCAGAGGGAGACCGTCAAAGCTAAATAGCTGCCTCCTTTTCCCACAAGGCAGTATACTGATTTTTCCCTACGTGTGCATAGGAAAAATACCTTTGAGGCAAAAAATTATATAGTGCAGCAGCAAATGGTATCATCACACTGAACTGAAGCCAGACGTGTGGAGAAGTAAATCTTTGTTGCCTTTTTCCCAAAGGCAACTGAAAAGTGACTGGCTGGAAAGGAAAGCACTGCCAGAGGAAAGGACTGATTATTGCCAAAAGACGAAGACAAAACACCTGCGTCCAAAATGGGATCCAAATTATGCCAAATACCAGGGGAAGCTTGGCTTTTAAAAACTGCTATTCTTTAAAAAAAATCTAGTTGCAAAAGAATTTCATGGGGGTGGAATGGACTCCATTGTTGGGGCAGCTTAGGCTCTGAGCAGGATGCTGTTGCTCAGTCAGAAAGCCATGCCTGACTCTTCCTGACCCCATGGGCAACTTTCCTCCAGGCTCTCCTGTCCTCGGCCAGCCACCGGAGTCCACCCAAGCCCACACCCACCTCCCCAGTGACCCCATCCGGCCACCTCAGCCTCTGCCATCCCCTTCTGCTTTTGCTGTCAATCCTTCCCAGCATCAGGCTCTTCTCCAGGGAGCCCTTCCTGCTCATTAGGTGGCCAAAATATTTGAGCTTCAGCTTCTGTACCTGACCTCCTAAAGAGCAGTCAGGGCTGATTTCTTTAGGACTGACGGATCTGATCTCTCTGCATTCCAAGGGAAGAGCAGGATGCACCATGCCAAGGTGAAGCATGAGGCCAGGTGGGGCGAGCCCAGGCACCTCCATGCATATCGCCTGCAGAGCAACTGCCGAACCCTCTTGGCGGGTTGCAGCATCTGCCTTGGCCACAGCCCAAACCAAGGCCTGCATTGCACATTAGCGCTTTCATCGATGCTTCCACATCCAGAACTGGGGTGTCAGCCAGCAGCCAAAGCAGGAGGAAAAGGTATGAGAACAGCAGGAAGGGAAGAGGCACAGCTGCTGCAGGTTTCCTGTGTCCTCATCAGCTGCTGGTTGAGAAAGAGGGCCTCAGTGCCAAATTGAGCCGCCGCTGGTCAGGAGGATGTGCCACAGGAGCCTTCCTTTCCTTTCCTCTAACTGCAAAACTGGGCAGACACACTGCTGCAAATCCGTAGTCATTCAGGAGCTTGTGAAACCACGTGGAGCTTGTAATTGGGTTGATTAGCCTTTTATTAGGTTAAGACTGGCTGTTTACCCACAGCAAGGCCCCGTGTGGGTGTGCCTTACTTGCGGTGCAGTGTTAGAATTCCTTAATTGGTCATCAATCTTTGCAATTGCTCTGGAGAGTGAGGAACAGTTGCTTACTGAATTTGCTAGGATTTCAGCATGGGTGTCCTGGCTCCAAATATCTGTTGGGCACAGGACTGGCCAGCATCACAGTGGGTTGTGGATAGCTCTGAATTTCTTTGTTCCTTCTCTTATTGCCCACCCTTCCTTCCATTGTCACCTTTGGCTGGCCCACCTAAGCCGTGTCGCAACTGTGACATGGGCTGAATGCATTGCGATTGCTTTGAAATTATAGCTGAACTAAGCCAGTGCTTGTCTGTGCTGCCCTCTTTCAATGAGAAAAAAACAACTGACCTGGTGCAGGAAAGATACAACTGGAAGGAGCAGGCTTGGTAGAGAAAAGAGGCACGAGCGTGCCATTTCCTGCGTGGCCCATCAGTTGCCAGGGACAATGGTTCATGGTGGCAGCTGTGAGGGAGGCTTTGAAGCATGCTGTTGGACCAAGTGTTTCTGAGTAGCCAGGTGGGACCATGCTGGTGCAAGCATCTGTTTTACCTATAACTGAGCTATAAGGGCAAAATCTGTAACATAGAAACAGAGTGAGTCAGAAGGGGCCATCTAGTCTGACCCCCGGCTCCAGCTGGCTCCACTCATGACATGCCTACCATGTGCATGTCCAGCCTGTCCTTGAACACCAGCACCGATGGGGCTTCAACCACCTCCCATGGAAGCCCATTCCATGCCCTAGGGGGTCGTAACCACCAGGAAGTACTTCCTGGCATCCACCCTAAATCTTGGTTCCCCGAGCTTTGCTCCCGTGGAACGTGTCCTCATTTACAGTACGCAGGTGAGCTTACACAGAGAAGCAGGTATGGCTTGATCCGGGCTGAGGGACATCAGGGTCTTCCACTCAGGAAGGTGGCTGTGATTGGCAGCGTCTGTCCTCGTGCAAGAAGGAAGGCCTGTGCTTTAGGGCACTCACAACTTCCCTTCAGTGGCAACAGATTTAGCACACTGTGGCCAGTCTGCCTAATGGACTAATTCGGGCCAGTATTACTGGCAGTGGCTCTCTTCTGTTGACGGAGCTGCTCTTCGAGAATGCACGCCAACAAATCCCCTGTTTCCCGAGATCATTCTGTCCTCCTCCCTGTTTTCGAGATGTGATTGTGCCTGTTTGTTCGTAGGACCCTCTTGTTATGGGATAAAGGGAAGCGATGTGGGGCCTCCGTGTTCTGTCAGGGTTTCTGCTGCTCCTTCAACTCACAGCAAACTGATTTGCCCCTGGAAGTGTAAACAGGAGGAGGGCTGGCACGTGTGAATGGGTGAGATGATGACATAAACCTGCAGGGTGCGCACCGCAGCCCAGCCAAGATGGAGCTCACCTTTCCCACCCCAAACCCTCAGTCACTTGCAGCTGAATAGAGGCTCTGCAGTCTCAGGATGAGAGAGCGCCTTCAGCTTCCCACTGGGAGATGCTGCCTAGCTGTAGACCGTGTGTTGTAGCTTTCTGTCCCCTGTGCTGGTGGCCCTGTTTGTCCATAGCCCCTCCTTCTGCCCCCGTTCTGCAAAGATAATTCCTTCTGCATGCTCTATTTGTTGGTTTTTTTCCTTTTCTTTCCATTCTAATGTTCAACGGTTTTCTTCTTCCAGTATGACCGATTAAACCTGATCAAAGTAAGATCTCGACTCTCTCTTGTCTCTCGTGATCCCTTCCAGCTGGCTCTCCTCATCCTCTTCCTCTTCCCTGAGCCTGTCCACTTGTCACTCCATTTCTCATATAAGAGTAAGGGGTGGGAGCCTGGGGTGGAGAGAGGCATTCTCTGTGGCTCAAGGGAGTGTGTTAAAGAGTTCTCCCTGGAATTCAGGAATCCCCCTGCCCTTCCTTCCCTCTCCTTCAGTACTGTTTTGGTCCCTTTTAGGACTTCAGGTTGTCCACTGCCTTTCCTTCTTAGGGAGATACTCCAACCCCCTTCATCTGTTTTCCCTTCTTCTGCAATCTTCCTCTTGAGATAAGCCTTCCAGACCTTTATATGGGACTGGAAAGTGCTGGCACCATGTGGTTATATTTATTATTTTTAGTTAAGACTGTTGTGCATGATTATTCTTAAGAATGATACAGTATCCTACCTTTCCAGCAAAGTCATGCCTAAGGTGGCTAACAATGAACAGATAAGCAAATTCCAAAATAGCAGAAGTGGGACAGAAGGTTGGTTGGAATCTGCTGGAAAATACTGTTGGACAGCTTCCTCCAGCTGTCCCAACAACAAAATTACCAGATTGGCTTCTCAGCTCAAATTATGCTGCTAAAATGATGAAACCACCATTGGTAACCAGGAGTGGATTTTATGCAGAAGGACTGTGAGCTTTACTCAGTTTGGATACACAGAACAAGCATTTGAGGCTTGGAATTATTTAATTCCATGTGTAATGCCATTTGCATGTTACACTTCGAGGCTTCAGGCAGTGGAGCCTTGAATTCTAAAGTATAGATCTTGCAAATTTGAAGTCTGTCCACCCCTGAACAACACACACACACCAATTTCATGCCTAAGATACAAGCACTAATCATATCCACAAGCAACTGAAAATACTGAGTTTAAACCAGCCAACATATGTTGAAGCCACCGGAGAAAAGGCAGTATTTGTCTCCCCCACCCCATTTCAATGGAATGCCATCAAAGGAGAGGGTGAGGCAAAACTCCCCAGGGAGGAAACATAAAAGTCCAGGTGTAGCCTTGGAAAAGCTTCTCTTGCATTCCTACCAAATGCAGCTCTGACATCAGTGGGGCACGGGAAAGAGCCCCAGCTGCAAATCCCAGTGCTCACTCTGGCTTATTCTGGAGCCAGCCGACCTTTGCATGCCCTGGCCATAAGCCGCTTGGGGCTTTGATGGGCAAAGGCAGTGCATGGAAATGGAAGAAGAGCCATTGCAGGTGTTGCAGAGACGGAGTTACAAGATCAATGCAACCTGCTGCCATTAGCATTCTGCCCGCAGAGGTTTGAAACCGCTGCAACTTTTCAACGCTTCTCAAAGACAACTCCGTGTAGAGCACTTTCCACCATGGTTCACCTTGGCCAGTCTGATGTCCCAAGGAAAGGGCATGGTTGGTGCTCCAGCCAAAGGGGTGCAAATACTTTCCTGGAAGCACTTGTCCTCTTTGCATTCAGACCCAGAACCGAATTCAGGAGTGCTCTGTAATTGCAAGCTGGATCATTATGGCTATTTTATATGTTACGTATTTAATAATTTCCAGGATTAGGGAACCCTTTAATTGTCTTAAGGGTTCCTGAACAGTGCCCACGGAGTTAAGAATGCAAGTACGATGCAGTCATTTGTGTGCTCACCTAAACTGAAATGGATGTAGCCTTCACAATGAGGTTCATTACAAGAAGGTGCTTGAAAGATCATCCGGGCCATTTCGGGGCAGCTTCATGCAAGCAGGGAACCCTCCAAACTGTAGCCATGCAGTTTGTTTCTCGGTAACAACCGCCAAGTATCCTTCCAAGCAGGACAACTGCCTTTCTGTCTCAGAGCTGAACTGTTTAACGAAAGGATATTATCCAGAACTAACTAACTAAAGGAGGGGGGAATTTGGTGCTGGGAGTTTGCCAGAGAGGCAGGCGTAAGTGTGGCCTTTTTCTCTTTGCTGATGGTCAGGCCGCTCCCGTGGGCGGTCAGCAGCTGCATTTGGATGTGCTGTCCGTATTTGCAGTCATCCCAGCTTTCACAGGTCTAACCTACAAATGTAGGCAAGATCTCTGGAATGTATGGAGGGGGGAATTGCAGGCTGTGCCATAAGGGTCCTCTTAAGAAAGAACCCGCCATCGGTTTGTTCTGCCCATGGAGAAACAAAATGTAGCACACTGCCCAGGTTTGCACCACAGACCTGGATGAGCATCCAGATTGCAATGGAGGCCTGGCCTTCTTGCTTCGAAATGCCTTATTTAGGCCTCTTGGTCTCTCTCATGTCTCTGCCATGCCACAGCTGCGACTCTGGTGCAAAAGCCCAGCATGGCTCCTGCCTGCCCATCACGGCCTGGCATTTCTCCGTTGGAAGTGACACATGCATATGACTGACGATGCTCTTTTTGCTCCTGTGTGTGGAAGGCATATTCTTCAAGCAAAATGGCTGCTTGTGATCGCGGGTGGTTACATTTTGGCCATCTTGGGATAAACACATGAAGTGTGGAACCCTTCCAATTCCATGTTGTCTCTGACCTCCCCACTCTCCACCTCAAATGTCTGGTTTAAGTGATAATTTCCCACTTGTGCAATAACATTTAGAGAAATAAAGATGGCTGATTTTCATTCTTTGCTTAGCATCAAACCC
Organism: Varanus komodoensis; assembly: GCF_004798865.1. NCBI lineage: Eukaryota > Metazoa > Chordata > Lepidosauria > Squamata > Varanidae > Varanus > Varanus komodoensis. The sequence continues at coordinate 5,500,322 of NW_025335856.1, forward strand.
CTCTACTAACCGATGCATTTTTTTTTGTTTTTGTCCTTACAGAAGAGCCAGAGTTGGTACAATGTAAGTATTTCAGTTTCCTTTATTCCTTGATGCATGGAAGGAGGGTGGGTGCTGCATGGAACAAGATCTTGCAGTTCCGTGGGGCAAGGGCGATGTGGGGCGAGGTGGGTCTCAGAGCCAGCAAGGTATCGACTCCTTAAAAGAAGCATTATTAAAGCAGGCTGCAAAGCTACCCATTCAGTCAAGGACCTCCCTGTTCCCTTCCTTTCTTATATTTTTGTCTGGCCTTTCACGGAGAACAAATGAACGGCTCATGATGGCCAACATAAGAAGATGCATATTGCAAAGAAAACTTAATTTGCAAACAAAAACATCCAGTACTCCAAAACACAGTGGAAAACCCAAACAGTATTGTCTTTCACTTTCTCCTGCATGAAAGACAGATTCCTCCAGATCCTCTAGAACTTGCCCTGGGACTATCATAGGACCTAGGAAAGGACGGATTTCATCTTGCCCGGGTCCATGGGGGTGGGGGGCAGAGTTAAAAGGGGTCTGCTTTGTTCAGGGTGCAAAAGAACTCTCCTTTCTGGGAAAATGGCATAGGCAACATTTGGCACTCTGGGTGTGTTTTGGCCTACAACTCCCATTAGCCCTAGCCAGCAAGACCAATAGTGGGGGATGATGGGAGCTGAAGCTGGTAACCACTGCTTCCAGTGCTGGCGAAATGGGATCAGAGGCTAACTGGTATGGTTCCTCGCACTGTGAAGGGACCAGCGAAGGGAAGGGACTGAGTGTATGGGCAAAAGTCTTCTACACACCCCTCAGGGTATGAAACTGAGATAAGAGAATCCAAATAGGATTGTTTGCTTTGTGTGTTTCCTCCTTCCCGGATTGTGGAGTAATCCATCTTCCCCAGTCTAGTGCCTGCACATGTTTTGAACTTCAGCTCCTATCAGCCCCAGCCAGCATGCCCAGTGGTCAGGAATGCTGGGGATTTTAGTCCAAAACATACAAAGAGCAACAGGCTGGGGAAGGCTGGAGCAACCCTATGCGAGGCAGAGTCTTCCTGCCTGCCACGAGGAGCTTGCAAGCCCTTCCTGTGCACACATGGCTGACTAATTATGTTGGCCGTACTCTTTTCCTTTCCTTTTGAGGTTCTAGGCCAGTGATGGCGAACCTTTTAGAGACCGAGCTCCCAAACTGCAACCCAAAACCCACTTCCTTATTGCGAAGTGCCAACACTACAATAAAACCTGAAAACTGAGGTATCAGTTGAGAAAAAACACCTCACAGCGGCAGTCCAAGCAAATATATATATAACCTTGGCAGCGCACTGACCGGCCATGCGAAGGCTCAGACGAGTTGCGGCCAAGGAGTCGTGGCTCCTGACATCATCGCCTGGCACCGCTGCTCCTTCCCGAGCATGCGCATGGCCCCTGTGTGCGCTGCTATCCGTTGCTCGGCTGGTGGGGCGATGCTGGGGCAGCTTGGTTCGCCTGCCGACCGAGAGGGCTCTGTGTGCCTGCTGCGGCAGGCCTGCCATGGGTTCGCCCCCACTGTTCTAGACCAGACATTTTTCTTTTTTCTTTTCTTCTACTGGGAAAGCCTTCTAGTTTCCCTCTACCTTTAATGTTCCCAGTTCTGTTTGCTTAGCTCTGTTCTGTACTTTCCTGGATGCCAAGAAAGATATCAGATCCACAGAATTCCTTGTTTCTGAACCGCCCCCTCGGCCACATCTGCCCACCAGCCAAGGTGGTAGGGGTTGTTTGAAAGTTAGGTGACCCATGAACCACTGTAAAGCAAGCCATGGGCTGCACGTCCTTCTGCCTCGGTTCACACAACAGCAAGCAAGGCATCTATGGGCACCCAGCACAACAGCTCCCATGGGTCAGTTAGCTTGCATGCTGCTCCGCCTGGCACCGTCGTTATTTGTTTTTTGGCGCCAGGCGAAGACCTTTTTATTCAAACGTTATTTTAATGGTTAATATTATTTATTTATTTATTTATTTATTTATTTATTTTTGGCCAGGTCAACTCAAATTATATTGTTTTTCTATTGTGCTTATTTATTTATTATTGCGAGCTGCTCCGAGGCTTTGCCGAATGGGGTGGCATAGAAGCCTCCTAAATAAATAAAATGAATAGAAACCGAGAGGGTCAGAAGGGGTCTCCCAGGTCATCTAGTCTGACCCCCAGCCTTGCTCTGCCTCCTCCTCTGACCCAATAGCAGGGAAGTACCTGCTGTATGTAGCCATGCCCCTCTCCTGCTCGAGTGTAGCCATGGGCTGGCTTTCTATGCAGTCTGCTCCGTGTGTGTATCGGCACCACCAGGTGCATTCTTAGACCTGTGTGGACAGGCATGCAGAAGGAGACCCTCTCTCTCAATGCTTCTGTATAGATTCCTCCTCCAATGGGCTGGCACTGTGTTCACAATATCCTCTACCTCCGTACTCACTGCTTTCTCCAGGAGAAAAGTAGCTCGTACACGGTCCAAGTGTGCAGAGCTTGTTCTCGTATAAGGACTGCAGCTCTCACTGTGATGTCAGCAGAATGTTTGAGCCTAAAGATCTAGACCCAGATTATGGATGGATGGGATGTGATGAAAATATTGCAATATTGCTTCTGCCTGAGATTATTCAGGAAGAAGCGTTTATCAAGATCCACGAGGAAGAATGCAAAATCTGTCTTGCCGTTCTTTCTTGAAGAAGGGCAGGCTGGTTAGGCGTTCGTGTTTCGCACATGTGTTTCTTCATGGACATTCCAAAAGCATTCCCTTGGGATGAAATGCAATGCTGGAACTGGCTATGTGAATAAATGTGGCCAGACAGCCCAAGGAAAGCCGGATGCTTGAGCATTCTGGACAAGTTTGCAGCCCTAAGAGCTGGATGGCCAAGGCAGAAATTGGCATTCCTTGCCCGTGACTCTCTTCAGCATGGCAATTTGTTTTTGTGGCTGGTGTGTCCTTGCATGTGCATTACTGTTGATGTGTCCTTGTTGTTTTATTTCTCCCTTTTTTGTTTCTTCTCCATGTATTTTCAGCATGAAAGACAACACATCCGGAGAGTAAGCACTGGCTGTGTACTTCTGAGTTATTTTGCCCTAGCTCTTCTAGACACTTTCACCAGGTGAAAACAGTGATGCAGAAACAGGGCTATGCCACCACTGAACTATGAGGTGTCTGTAAAATGATGCTTCTATAAAGCAGAAGTTTTGGCAATCTCCTGCTGTCTCAGCAGTAACCAGTCCGCCCTGTTCTACTTCTGGGGCCAAACATTGCAACATGTTTGAGAAAGAGCATAAATAGAGACGGACGGGCCTTTCTCTGCTGGAGACTGTGCGTCTCTTTTACTGCAAACCATTGTGCCCAGACTCCAATTGCACCTCAAAATGTGTGCGAGCAATTCCCAAGGCACCTCAGATTCCTCCTTGCTATGCAGCTGCCATCTATGTCAGGGATAGTCCGGCCCTATTTCTGCAGGTTTTACTGGGTTTTGTGTGTGTGCTTGTTTCTGCCCAGCATCCTGTGCTGACGTTACCCTACCCTGACCGGTTGCACTTGTCCTTCCTTACCCCGGGGCTTTCCAGTGTGCAGTGGTCATGCCTTTCCATGCTTCCCTTTGGTGGTGAGATCTGTGGTGAGATTAAGCCCTGCATGTGCCTCCAGCTGAGAGAGAGCAAGCGCAAGCATTGGCAGCTTCAGCTTTGCAAGTGTTTCTGAGCATGCGTTGATTTGCATGTGGACGGCATGCAACGGAGCAGCTTTTCCTCACTTGGGGAAGTGCCTTCCCAACTCTATAGACGCTCCTCCATGGAGTGCTGAGGTTCAGAATCTGTCCCACTGTTATTGGCTATTGATGAGGAGGGTGGGAGAATGAGCAAGCTGGCAGCCCTCAGATGGCGACATGGCACATTGAACAAAGCACAGGTTGGGAAAGCCATTGCTGATTCCCGCTGGGAATTGGGCTGCCGGCTGGGAAAAGTGGGCTGACCCACCGATCTGGGTCATGGAGAGTCATGCAGAACCTGCCTTGAAGCCTTCGCATTAGCTCCCCCCACATCCTCCCTGAATGGCCAGTTCAAGAGTGGCTGAAAGGAGTGATCATTGTGGCTTATAAGGATTTGGCGGTGATGAGTTGGCGGCATCCTTCTGCTTCTCCCCCTGCCCAGAGGTAGCCTAGCAGCTCTTATACTTCACAAAGCCCTTGCAGCAAGCATTGGATAACGGATTTCAGCCTCTCCCCGCAACCTCCCCCCACCTTCTATATAACACCAGGCACCTGCCTTTGGCAATAGAAATACCTTTATGGGGACCGAATGCAGGGAAGGGGCTTTGTGAAGGATAACAAACACGGGAATGTTCCCTGTTGTAGCACAAAAGTGCTCACGAGGCCGCGTCGCTCTGCTGAGCACGACAGGGATTTCAGCCTGCAGCTTCTGGTACCATCTCTTTCAGAAGAGGCGGCCCCGGCTTTGCTGTCGTAATGCCTTTTAAAGGGTCGCAGTAAATGCTTGCTCCAGTGCAATACGTACCCACTCCGTAATCGTTGGCCATTGTTGGGGACACACATCTGCAAGGCACTGCCTGCGTGTGACTCCATATACTCTGTCAGGTATTTGCTGCTCTGCACTACTGCCTCCGCATGGGAGGAGGCTGGCTAGTCTACAGGCTACCTAGCAAACATTGCACAGGCAGTGAGATCTGAGCCAGAGATTCCGAGCTCACATACAAGCTGCCTGGTACTGGCCAAGGTTTCAGAAGGGGGTCCGTTTCATCACTCCTTGGAGATGCCCGGGACCCCTGAGATGGCAAAGTGCATGTTCTGACATGCTCGGAGCCGCCATCCTGTGGAACCTCAGCCCACATTCATGTTGCAAAGGGTCCTCATTTAGGAGAGCGTGCAAAGCACTGGTCTAAAGTAGGCCGTAACAAAAGGGTTGCTTAAGCCGCCCATGAGCACCTTTGCAGGAGATCTAGCGACCTCTGAGTTTAGGCCAATGGTAAAACGGTTTATAATTGGACTGTTTGAAATGCGCTTGTGAAAAGCACCTGGCTTCTCCACTCCTGTTTGTTGTTATCAACTCAGAAAACTGGTTTGTCAGCATGTGGCCAGAGGAGAGGAGATCACTCGGTCACATCTTCCTGTGGTCACAGATGCTGAACTAAGTGTAGGGGGGACCGAAAGGATCTGGGGCTCAGGCCCACAGGTGGCATGAGCACGCACATGCGTACACCTGCATGTGCTGGCTTGCATGCTCCAAAGTCTGCAAAGGGCGCTTCTTCCAAGGGCGCCCCTGTTTATAAAAGGGGAAGTATGGACTGGGGAAAGGAGGGCACCAGATTGAAAGGAAAACGGAACAGAACCAGGCAGAAAGATTGATTGAAGAGGCAGTAGGAAGTCAAGCACCCGCGAGCCAAAGGCCAGCTTGTCCAGGGGGATCAGGTGCAGCAGAGACCCTTGGGGCCCTTGTTCCGGGGGGTGGAGGGCCCCCCAGGCCGAGCAACCCCAGATGGGCCACCTCTGGAGCCTGCCTCTGAGTAGGCAGCTCCGGGCAAGCCAATCTTGCTCAGAGTGCCTCTTCTTCCTCCTGCTGCTGGCACGATATTGGCTCGGTTCTACAGCCTCTCTGCCAAACACCCCGGAAAGACTATTTGCGTAGGGCCGAGGGACGCCTCACCTCTGGCTTTCCTCCTTGCCCCGCAAGGACCATGGATGTGCATGCGCCTGTCTGGCCTCCTCTTGCCAAATTCCAAGTGCCCCTCTGCTGTGGCCGAGCCCCCTCCCAGGAAGGGTGCACTGCCGCTGGCCAGGCACCTCGCTTTGGGGGATGCTCATTGGGAGGAGTGCCTGCACCTCTTGTCGTCGTGCTTCTGCCCAGTCTCCAAGGAATAAGTCCTGGGAGACGAGTGGCATTGCTCCCGAGTGGTGCGAACGGAGCCACTCTTGAATGGCCGTGTGTTGTGGCAAGCCCTCCAGACAGCAAGCTCTGCTGGGCGGCTGTAGCTGAGTGTTAAGGCACATCTTTTGCCCACAGAAAGCTACACATCCAAGCGGGAAAAGCCTCTGCCGGCATCCTTGCAGAGCGGCTGCTGGACGGTACTGGCCATGCTAGGCTAGATAGGCCCGTGGTCTGATTCAGAGGAAGCAGAGCCCCGTGTTCTGAAATGTTCTAGGCAGCTTTGTATCAGTACGGTAAGTAGGTACATATCTCCGGGTATGTATCTGCGCAGTCGATCTCGGCACTTTCTTCCTGCTTTGTGGTTGGCACGGCCACCCTGTCCATGTGTCTCGTGTCACAAACTGCATCTGAACACGTGTGTCTCCTTCCTCGGCTCACCTTGTGTGGCTAGGACCTTGCGAGAACCCGCCGGTGCCCTGCTGCAGGTTCAGAGCCCCCCATTTCCCCTGCTCTGCCTTTAGCCAGCCATCTTCACAAGCCATCAGAAAGCCTGACTCAATGAGATCCACCCCTGCTCCTCGCTCCCCACTCACCCTCTTCTGGTGGCACCCTGTCCCAGCTCCTGATGTTTGCCCTAGAGTTAATGTTTACCATTCTGCCGCCACTTGTCTGCAGACTGCCCTGTTTTCACTTCCTTCAGAGACTGCAGGTGGCTGTGCAGGGAGATAGGAAAGGTCTTCCTGATCCGTATCTGAAAGGCGTTCTCATCATCCGCTGCCAGAAAGGAGAGGGACTCCTAAACGTTAGTGCAGAAAGCTCAGTCCTTTGCCAGAGGTGTCGACCTGGAGCTTAAGGTCAATGTAAACCTGATGCTGCCCGCAGAAGCTCTCTGTTCCATCCAGGCACTTCACATGGCTGCTGCCGCATCTCAAAAGGGACTTGCCCTCCCTGGGATCACAGGCATGCTGCATTTTGCTCACCGGTGCTCTGCATCCCCAGAGGGCATAATTGCCACATGTCTGCAGCCACATGTGGGGTTAGGCACTGGCTTAAGGTGCTGTTTGGAGCAATTTGTATCATGAGTTTCCACAGAGAGAAAAGGGGCTGTTTGATTCTGACACAGGGAAAGGAAGGATTGGGAATTTGATCTGCATTTCCCTTTCCTGGAGCTGCTGTTCTATTTAGAAAAAAGGGGAGTGAGGTTATTGCATCCCAAAATGTTTGCGATATTGAGTAGACATGCTGGACCTGGGAATCTGCAAGCGCATCCCACATGCTCCAGCCCAGGTGTGTGTCCCCCACCCCACCCATACTTTCAGAGGGATCAGATGGCCATCTAAGCGCCCTTGCACTGGGTGGTGGTGGCTTTCCCCTTCTTATGTCACATATATTCGAACTCACGCAAGACACTCCTCTTTTTCTGACTTCAAAGGATGTCAGCCTTGCTTAATACAGCGGACTTTTGCAAATCAAATTAGAAAGAAATGTCGCACTGTTATTAATATTAGTTGGTACAAAACTTGGTTTCAGTTAAGTGTAGCCTGGTGAACAAGGATGAAGTGAACTTGTCACGTTCAGCAGAATATATGTTGGCTCAGCTAAGCAAGCAGGAAGAGTGGAATCTCAGTCTGTGTGTGTGTGTGTGTTTGCGTGCTAAGTGTACTTTTATAAACTGGTGCATGATAATCCTGCTATTTGAAGGAGACTGTACAGAGCTAATATTGAGTTAACTCATCTAAGAATATTAATCCAAATCAATGAATTTCAACTTTGCATCTGTTAACTTTTAATGTTAAAGAGATCCCCTTTGCTTCCATTTCACTTCCTCATTGGCAACTGAAGGCAAGGAATGTATTTGTCTTGTCTGCCTTTGGCAGTTTAGTTTTGTGAACTTCCTTACAAGATTCCTTTAAATCAGGTATTTAGTGTATAGGACCCATTACCGAAGCTTTCAAGGTAGTTTAGTCCCCTCCCCCAAAAAAGTTTGTGAACAGACGTAAATAAAATAAGATAAAACAGGGGATGTAAATATCATAGCCTGGTACCAAAGGTCTAATGTTGGCAACAGGCAGCCTTTATTTAGGAGGGAATTCCAGGAACAGGAAGCCCTCGTTGAGATGACTGCATCTGTGGTTCCATCCACCTGACCTCAGCAGACAGCCTGGAAGAGACCTCTTAAAGATGACCTTAATGCATGACCAGGTTGATCTAGGAGCAGCTATCTCTGCAGGTATCTGGAAAGTCAGCCTTAAAAGTGACCAGCAGCCCCTTAAATTATCCTCAGGAATGGAACCAAAGCCAGTCACATTCTTTCAGGGTTGGGAAGAGATGGTCATGCCATCTGGTTCCTGTGATCAGCCTCACTGCTATATTTTAAGCTAACCACAGTTTGAGAAAGTCTTCAAAGATGACCCCACATTATAGCGACCATTCCTAGATAGCGGTTGAACAATGAAAGCTGGAATATCTCCATTCTTCTTTAGTCTGGCCATTATCTCAGAACTGGGATAAGGGAGAATTGACCGAGACTAGTGTTTCAGCCTCATATTAAAGCCTTCAGTCTTCTGTAGCCCCCGATCAGTTCTTGTCCATCACTTGCCTTTATATGGCTCTCCATACTGGTGTCCATTTCCCACTGGGCACCCACTGGGCACCTGTCTGTACCCACCAATTCCCTTTCAGGTGTGCACCTTGCTCGCTGCAGGTTTTGCAAGCTAGCTCAGGCTATTCTGAGAGACCTTTCCACCCATGTTGAAAACTCTTGCTGGTAGGTACCTTTCCAAATCAATTAGTTTCTCCTTTTGAGTGTTAATAGAGCTAGTAGTTTCGTACAGTCCTCCAAACGGGTATTTTCTGGGCTTGCACAAGTTCAGTTGTATACCTGAACATTATCCACAAACCTGGCATCTTTTCTGCTTTGCTCTTGAGCACACATCATGCAAGTTTGTGGCTCACACTGTTATGCTCCTGATCCAAATTATAAGCCCCATCCTATTGTGGAGCCTTCAGTTACGCTTGCTCATATTTACTAACTGCTTCTGCAAATTATGATAATATGATGTTGGAATAGAGGAGGATTGGGAGCTATGCACAAAAATTGTGCACGCCCCCTGAAGTTCTTTTCCAACAGTGGAAATTGGGGAAGAAAAGCAAAGAACTCTGGTTTTGAATATTCCCCCTAAGAAAGCTCGTTGCTGCAAGATGGTCACTGACAAACCGCGGTTTGGGGTTTCATCATCTCCGTGCTTGCACAGATTGGCCTCTCGCTTCTCTTTCTTCCCCCCCCCACCCCCAAGACAAAGTTTGCATTACAAGAAATATTTGCTAGAAGGGAGGGGTGAGGCTGGGTTACTGCAGGGCATTGGCCAACAGAGTCACCCAGAGAGTGAAACTTGAAGCATGTGCAAGTCATTTGGGTCTTTTCCCCACCCACTCCTTCCACAAGGAAAACTAAACAGAGCTGCTGCTGAAAGGAGAGGCAGAGTGAGGGAAGCCCAGGGCAGCCGCTGGACCGAGCTCAGCATTGTAGAGCCGTGTTCGCCCTGGAGGGAGGCTGGCAACAGTTGGAGGTGGACCGAATTCTTCTGCTCCAGAGATGTCAACAGGGTGTGAGAAGCAGCAGAGGACTGGCCATTGAAACCTGGCATCTGTGAGACTGCTAGCCTGCTGCCCCGTGGGAGCCTCGCTTGTTGCTGCCTGTTACGATCTGGGCATCTAGAAGTTGCAGTGCAATTGCATTACGGGTTGTGAAGGTTCTGTCTGTGCCTGACTGTGCTGTGAGCATCATTGCTGGGATTCTTGCAGCGGACGGGCCTTCTGCAAAGCTACGGTACCTCGGTCACAAACTCCCTGGAATGGAAGAGTTTCTCCAAGACTGTCTCTGGGGGCAGATCATTCTGTGTCCCCTTGCTGCCTCTTTGGATCTCCAGAGCTATATGTGAGCGGGGAGCTTTCTGCCTTTTTAAGCTGGTATCCACTTCGGTTGGTAATTCTGGTGACTGTCCCAAACGGAAAGCGTATTTGCTTCCGAAGCCCATGTACCACCAGCAACAGAGGAAGGACGGTGGCAAGTGGGTGACGTTGATATCATAGCATGGATGTGCTATCGGAATGTGCAGCAGTTCTGAATCTTCTCCTGGATCTGGAAGACAAAGTGTTATTGGGATACCTGGAAGTGTTGCATGATTTATCTGACGGTTATGGGAGCCCAGGAGGGGAAGATATTCCAGCTGTGAGTGTCTGCCAAGGCAGTGCGTCCTAGAAATGTTCTTGTGCTACTTTTCCTCCACCTCTTGCTTAGGTTTTAGTGACATGCAGAAGCCCTGGCTCAACATAGTTTTCTCTCTTCATTCATGCCATCTTGTCCAAAGGAAATGCTGGCACAGAGAAAGGTTCAGGATTCCGTACGACCACCCCTTTCTCTCCTACATCTGCTCTGTCTCTGTCCAGTCAAACTGAACACAAAAAGGTCCTGTTGCTTCAGCCCTCTTGATTATTTTTTGTGAGGGAGGGAAAAAATGAGTCCAGAGTTCTCCATCTAATTTGCTTTCCCTTCACTAAGTTTCTCAGCATCTAAATTTCTTTCGAGGTTAGCAGGAGGAATTGAAAGCACATTATTGGTCTTTTGACATCTTTCATCAAGTGATGGTCTGTTTTTGGCCTTTTATACCTGGCTAGGTTGTATTGCCACCTAAACTCTGTGTGTGTGTGTGTGTGTGTGTGTGTGCGCGCGCGCGTGCGCACACAGGTTGGGGGCTGGTTATGAGGAACAGAGCTGTCCTTAATGGGATCTTAAAAGAAGAAATTCTTGTGGTTGGATGCTTGCAAGAACAGTGCTTTGAGGAGTGGACGTTGCTGGCATGTGTTCATGTGACTGACTTTATTTGGGCTGAGATTTTTTTTTTAAAAATTGTTTTTGTTTTTGCAAAGCATGGTATGTTCTGTCTGGCTGAAATGTGTACTTCTGAGGGATTCTTACCCAGCTTTATCAAAACAAAGAGATGCACCAATAATTGCTCCTATTCCAGCCACAAGTGACGCTCCTCACTTCTCAGCACCACAAGCAGCCTGCCGCAACCTGGGCACCAGGTGGGGAAGGCAGGTTTATAGTGTCATGGCAGAGTCATGCTGTATACGAATCCTTAACTGTTTCCCTGTTGCTTGCAAATCTGTTATGCTCAGCAATGATGCTCAGGACCAGAGTCTTCTGTACATCATTCCCAACAATAAAGCCTGCGAGAGGCAGTTAGAACAGCACGGCCAAGCACTGGCTGCTTTGAGATGCATGGCAGACATTTGTGTCTGAAGACACCTGAGCTACTGCTGGAAAAATGGTCCGAGGACATATCATACCATCCTGCAAGTTTTTAATGGTGTAGCCTGCACCAGTCAATCTGTTCACCATCTTTCTGGATGGACCTGACCTGGCTTGTGTTACCAATTCCCGCAAAAATGGTTTGAATGGATGGATATTTGTTAGCGGAGAACATCATGTTGGAAGACTTCAGCTTCAGTTGTGCCCCCTTGAGTTGCCCCTAAGGTTGTGAGAGCCCCTTTAGCTTACCAGTGCAGAGGTGTGTGCTCACCCTGCTATATTTGGGTTGCTAAATAGCTTGCATGTTGGTGGAGAATCCTCAGAATAAGAGAATGGTTCGCCTCTAGTAGGTACTAGAGGTCTAGTGGGACTGCTTTGAGGTATGGATCTTTTTCCACCTACCACCACTTCGTTCTACTACTTGAGAATCCATCACAACCAACATTGCTCCCAGGGTTGATATAAATCAACAAGAGACCAAAGAGTTGGATAATGCAAAATAAAGTGTGGGGAGTTTCCAACGTCCATTTGCCCATCTCTTCTCTTTCCTTGTCCTATACCCTCGTCTTAGCCCTTGCCCAAAATTAACCCCCCACACTCCAAAACACTGTGGTCCATATACGTGCCATGAAACTAGACCTTTGTTTTCGTTGAATGTTTGCAAAAGGTAGGTTTGTTTGGTAAAATGTATGGGAGACTTCAGCAGATTCTACAGCTGGGTCTTGCTGAGGTCACGATGGAATGGAGTAACCCTTCTGTTTTCGCAGTAGACTTGCTCCTGTTTTTCCTGCCTGTCTTCACCCAGCCACCAGTGCTTACTGAGTCCATTCCCCTCATCTGCTTCTGCTTTTGCAGCATTTGTAGTGAGATTATGTGGACTGCTTCCCCATGCCTTGTTAGATTAAGAACATATTCCCCCTGTAGCTTAGATTTCTGGCTGCTTCTCTGACCTTCGTCATCATCCCCCCATCTTTCTAAGGAACCTTCCTCTGTTTTCAGGTGCTGAGTCCAACCTACAAGCAGCGGAATGAAGACTTTAGGAAACTCTTTAAGCAACTTCCTGACACGGAACGCCTCATAGTTGGTAAGACCTCCTTCAGTATTAGCTCCTGCCCAGCCCGTGTGAGTCAAGTGTCATAAAAATCAGCCTTCCCAGGTCAGGATGGAGAAAATCTCATTCTTGGCAGGGGCAAGAAACCTGCTTCCTGTTTCCCTTAGAAAGGTACGCACAACACCTTCTTGGGAAAGGATTGCACTTTGTGCTAACCACGTCATTCTTTCATTCAGTCATATTGCGATTTATATCTTGCCCTTTTCCTACAAAGGGCTCAAGGCAGCTTACATCTCCTCCTCCATCTTATCCCCACAACAACCCTGTGAGGTAGGTTGGGCTGAGAGTTTGTGACTGGCCCAAAGTCACCCAGTGGGCTCCATGGCTGAGCGGGGACTCGAACCCAGATCGCCTGAGTCCCAGGCCCATGCTCCTAACCACCACACCGGCTCTCATTTGCCTGGATTTCTTTCTTTCATTGGCATATATTGGGCAACAGTTCTGCATTGGGTCTGGTTTGACTTCATGACAAAGTTTATCCTAATTCGTTAGCTTTTAAGTTGGTGTCAGTATTATTATTCTATTGCCCACAAATTTAGTTGTACAAATCTGTGGAAAAATGAATGTATTTGATCATTTCTTGCAACACCAGCCATCAGGATTGCGTCCCTTTTCTTGTTTAATTTTTCTAAATTAGACTCTTATCCAACAAACTAGAATGGATTTCAGAGGCAGCGGTCACAATAGCTTTGTCATCATGAGCTACCTAGAAAGTCTAATAAGGAGAGAACACCACAAGCTTTGCTTTCTGTTTTGTTTTGGCAAAAGCTGAACCCGGCTGTGCGTCTTTTGTTTGTGCTGAGCCCTTTTTTGGGAGTCTGTTCCTGGCAGGGTTCCTGAGGCTCTCCTTTGTCCTGGTTGTCTTCGGGATCACCCCGTAAATTCTATCCTGCATCAAAAATAGTAATAAAACAGAACAGAATACTGCCAAGGACCTTTTGGTGGTTTTAAGAAGTCCCTCAAAACTTAATTTCAGCTTCTGCCACCAAATTTTGTCCAGGTGCTTTCACTGCTTAGACTGGGAGGCGGTTGGCATGGCTGTCTGTATTCCATACCGTGTGCCTCACCCAGCTGTTTTTAGGCTGATAATAAATGTTTATTGTCAATGGTGATTTTCTTTCCACAGATTACTCCTGTGCACTTCAAAGAGACATTCTTCTGCAGGGCCGACTCTACCTCTCTGAAAACTGGATATGTTTCTACAGCAACATTTTCCGCTGGGAAACGCTTGTGAGTGACTTCTCTGTGTTTTGTCTTAACATTTCTGTGCCACCCAATAGCTGAGGCTCTCTGGGTGGCTCTCAGTACATAAAATACAATAAGATAAAATGCAGTGAGAATATGTAAAAATTAAAAGAACAGCATGAAAGATAAAAGTAATAAACTAATAGAACCTTGGAACAGTGCAATGATTTGAAACAAAGTACCAGGTGTAAAACACGAGCTGAAGAAATAAAATACCCAGGAAAGTAAAAATGTCTTTACCTGGGACCAAAGAGAGAAAATGGGCCAGGGCCAGGTGAGCTTCTCTGACAGGCTTGTTCCATCCCTGTTAACAGTCTCAGTTCTATTTTGCACTGGCTGAAGTTCCTGGATCATTTTGCAAAGGTGTATCACCTTGCAATAATGCAGGTGAGAGGTTATCAGAGCATGGATGATTGGAGCTGGACTCTCTGTCCAGATAATGACACAATTCTATCAGCCTCAGCTCTTGCAAAGTTCTCTGTGCCACCGAGTCCCCCTGTGCCACTAGTGACCACACTGATCCAAGGGAACCTCCAAAGTACAAATCTGATTCTTTTGCAAGTGCGCCACCTCCTCCAGGGCAGAATGAAGATCGCTTAACCGGGCAGGAAAATGCTCTGCGCTTTTGGGATGGTTTTGGGACCATCCTGGAAGCGCTGCACTTTGTTCATTAATATGGCCTTTTATCCCCTTTGCTGTTTTTGTTTTGTTTAATTGTTGGGATAGTTGACAGTCCGTTTGAAGGACATCTGCTCCATGACCAAGGAAAAAACTGCAAGGCTCATTCCTAATGCTATCCAAGTTTGCACTGACACTGAAAAGGTAGGTGCCAGAGTTCTTGACCCGTTTGCTAAGAGCAGAACAGGAACCTGTTGCTGGGATGGGTAGAACTGGAACCAAGCATCATCCAACACTGCTTGCGATTCCTCTGAGCCCATGCAATGGCTACAGAAAGGAAGCCAGTGAGGCTGGTCAAGGACGTCAGCCAGGCCAGGGAATGGCAGCAGTGTCTTTTAAGAGAGCCCGAAGTGGCTTGAACTCCCCATGGTGTGCTGCTTATATGTGTATTTCTTGTCCCGTTGTTGCCACTGGTTTGCAGACTTTTGTAGATAACAATATTATCTTCATCACAGTACATTTATGTCCCACTCTTTTCTTCTCATGAGGCATTCAGTGCCTCACAAGCGACTCTCCTCTCCTCTATTGTATTCTCTCCACAACCCTGTGAGGTAGGTTAGGTTGAGAGCCAGTAGCTGACCCTAAGTCACCCAGTGTGCTTGCTGGCCAAGTGGCAGGCAGAAGCTGGATCTCTGGAGTCCCAAGACTGTGATCGCCGTGTTGCCCTGTCCTACTGCCAAACCATCCTGAGACAGTATTAAAACGTCTGAAATAAACAAGGCTGCATCGGTTGCCCGAGAGTGCCTGCTGGATAGATCTACCCTGCCTTAACTACTCATGCAGCTGAATACATGAATGAGAATTATTGCAAACAGATGGTCTGTGGAACAGGGAGTCTCTCTGGGTGGCTTCCAGCATATTAATAGGGTGACCACTTGGTGCAAATAGTTTACCGTTACCATACAGCTCACCTAGCGGCAGCCCTCGCTGTGGAAAAATAAATTCAAGAGTGCAGACCAGACAAGGTGGTAAAGAGAAGCTATAGAAGTAGCTTACTTAGTTGAAGATGCACAGGCAATGCATCGCTCCCCCTTGCCTTGCCTATGAGCAAGCTTCTCCATTCCCATGTAATTGTCTCATAAAAGCACAACCTCTGTTTCTTGGCTCTTACGCAGCCTCCCTAACTCTCTCCTTTCCACAGCACTTTTTCACTTCCTTTGGCGCCCGTGACAGGACATACATGATGATGTTCAGGCTGTGGCAGAACGCACTCCTTGAAAAGGTATGGGGATATGAGGCCTTCCTTACGTGGGTATACAGTTGCCTGCTTCTGATATGGGTGTGGATCCTTCAGCAGCAAGTGGACAAGGCAGCAAGCAGTCAGTGAAACAAAACACTGTCTTCATCCTTTAAGGCTAGCAACATAGTTGACCTTCTCATAGGCCGATTTTTGAGAGGCCTACCCTCTGCAGTAAAGCTTGTACTCAGTCTAAGGCCTCTTGGAAATACCTCTCTGCATAGGTGTAGCTACTGATGGTGGTACTTTACAGTTTACTTTTTTCTGAGGCATTACTGGTGACCTACAGGTTTTAACAAAACAACAACTCCAGTCACAGGGATGCTTGGAATGCTTTCCCAGTTTGCATTGATTGACATGGGAATTCTGCAAGATTCTGCCTGTGGCTTCCGAACCCAAGGGACTGTGGCAAAATCAGAGGCTTGCATGGTTTTCCCAAATACCAGTGTATGCATGAGATTTTAGGACTAATCTCATGGCTAACATGGCAGGCTTTTCCCTGGTTGTTGAATTGTGAGGAATAAAGCAGGACAGAAGTTTGGAATCTTAATCCAGGCTCATCTGCGTGCTTAATTTTCACCATGTCACCCCTACCGGAAGCACTGATTCACTCTCCTCCTCCCTCCAGCCTCTTTGTCCAAAGGAGCTGTGGCACTTCGTACATCAGTGTTACGGTAATGAGCTAGGGCTGACGAGCGACGACGAGGACTACGTGCCCCCTGACGAGGATTTTAACACCATGGGGTAAGCTGCGTTGCTCCCAGCCCAGTGTGAAGATTTCATGCATTGGCTTCAGTGAACAAGAGTCAAATGCCAGGTCTGTCTTAGGCACTCCAGTGGGCCGGGGTTAGGGATCTGGCAAGGGAGATGGCCCAAACCAGTAGTTCTGGCTTGCACAGCACAGCACAGCACAGGGTAATCCTTTGGGGCATGTGATGATGTACACCAGCCTTCCCCAACCTGGTGGCCTTCAGAGGCTTTTGGACCACAACTCCCAGAATTCCCACCCAGCAGGGACTTTGACTGGGAATTCTGGGTGTTGCAGTCCAAGCATGTCCAGAAGGCACGAGGGTGGGGAAGGCTGCTGTACATAGTTTCCATGTAACGTGCTGTGTAGTGGCAGTCCGTAGAGTTGGTTTGGTCCAGGAACAACCAGTGTTTGGTCCACTGCTTCCTTCTAGCGCAGGAGCACGCAACTTCAGAAGGTCCAGGGCCATTTCCTGACCTTCCCCTTGTCCTCCCACATGCCACCGAAATCCTCACAGACGAATGTGGTTGGCAATTCAGCACCGCCCCCAAAACACTTGTGGGTCGCCTGTACATTCTGAAAATGCAGGGCAGGTGGTTATCACCTCCACAATTTGGCAGCAGTGGTGGTAACTTAGCAGAAGGACAGGCTGCACTGGTTGCCCCTTTCTAGTGTTTCGGAAAGGCTTCTGCACCATCATCAGCTCCTTTTCAGAAGACTTTATGATGTATGTGTGTGTGGATTCTGCCAGAAATAAATAGGTTGCACCACACATCCTAGCAATGGGAAAATAAGAAAAAGGAATGGTGAGCATCATCGTGGATGATCTAGCCAGTGGCATCTTTGTGCATCGTGTGGTTGACCTTTTGGGGAGTATCCGTGCAGTATTTCAGCAAGTCCTCATCCCAGCACTTATAGATAAGATGTGATCTCCATTTTGTGCTCCAATCCTTCAACAAAAATGTCTCCCAGTGATAGAAAAGAAAAAGATTCTGCTAGATGAACATCCTGCACCTTTCATATCTCAGCCCTTGATGGCCTCCATGCTTTGGTCCTCAGTCAAAATCATCCACTATTGGACAAACATTCCAGTTATCTGGGACCAATCTCGCTGCATGTGCATGTATGATAACCAGTTTGTAAATCTTCCAAAATGGCAGTTTAGGATAGCAGATGGGTATGGTCAGAGAGTGAGAGAGAGAGATTTCCCAACACAGAAGCTATCCTACAAACCATTCATTTGTTCAAGTGGTTTCATTTTCCTGTGTTTGATTTGTGGGTGGATGGGGAGACCTGACCAGATGCATCTGGACTCTCTTTGATCTTTCAGCTACTGCGAAGAGATCCCAGTGGAAGAAAACGAAGTGAACGACAGCTCCTCAAAAAGCAGCATGGAGGTCAAACCTGAACCAAGCCCTCAGCTCCCCAAGAAAAATGTCACCAACAGCAGCACGTTGACCCCGACAGGAAGTAACGAAGCTCCAGTCCCGGTAGGAATTTCTCTCCCACCTCCTTCACATATCTAATCTGATTCACTCATAAGTGATAAGGGGGTGACAGTTACTTAACCATATTCATTTATTTTATTTCTATACCACCCCTCAGCCAAAGATTTCTCAGCGGTTTGCACAGTCCATAAAAACAGATGATAAAAATGCAATAAAAATATCAGGAACTCAGGAAAAAAGTCTATAACAGCTGAAAACAGATCATAAAAACAGGCAATAACAAGTAATAAGAACAACAACAAAGACTGGCTCTGCAAATCAAAGTGCAACAATATTTATGGATTGTGGAAATCTGACCTTTTAGCTCCAAATATTACAAACTGAGTGCAAAATTTAATTTCCTTGCCCTGAAGGAAGCAGGGTTACAATTTTAAGTATTTGAAGTGGTGGAAATCCGCAGCTGTCTTCTAAATAGCAACCATGAATGGTGTTTTTCTTTTTGAAAACTGTGGCTGGTTTTCTTTGTGGATAGAAATTGGTTTATAGTGGTGTGGGGGGTTCTTTGCTTTGTTTTTGATATATGCATATCATTTTGTTTAAACAACTGTACATTCTTTGCTGGGTGTCTCTGTGTGGTCACCCTCTAAAATGTAAGTCAACATCAGCAAGAGTTGCATTTGCTTCCGGGCTTTTAGAGGTCACACCTTAGCCCAGAACCTTGCAGATTGCAGATGACTCCTGGAGAGTGATCCTATGGCTGTTCGACTTTGCCTACCTGGACGTAGGAGGGGTTGGTGTCCAGGCTGCAACCTTGGAGCACACTCCGAGGTTGCAGCTAGGACTCTGATCTGGGAGTGCCTTCCTTCCACCCTTGGAGTGCCCCTTCTCAGCCCAGTTTGCAGCTGTAAGGTTAGAAGACCACCCTCAGAGCTGGTGGATCGTGGGTGTTCCCAGAGATGGGGAGGGGGAGTGAGGTTTCCCCACAGTGCTGTGTATCCTGGTGGGGCCTCAGCCCCTCCTTGTGCATCTGGACCAAGACTGAGGCAGACAAAATCAACTGCTAAGACCTGCAAGGTGTACAAGGGGCCTTCACCTCTGTGTCCTTGATGCTCTGTGGTCTCCTGAGTACAGAGGGCTACAGGTAGCCAGAATAGATGGTACTGCCCATCACACATAAAATATGCACAGCTCTTTCCTTTACACTGACCAAAAAATGGGAAATGCATTCACTCAAGCTCCTCAGAACTTCAAAAAAGGTTAACTATCAGTGGCATCCACCTTGTAGTAATGGTGATGTGAGTGTGTTTCTTACACTTTTCCAGTATGAAGGGATCGTTCCTGAGGAAGAGGAAGTTGTGGACACCCTCACAGAGAAGGAACTGGCAATTGCAAAGCTCATTGGAGACAAGATAGAGATAATTGCGCCCGTGACTTCCCCTTCCCTGGACTTCAATGACAATGAGGACATTCCGACTGAACTCAGCGACTCCTCGGAAACTCACGACGAAGGTGCATGGCTGGTATCCCCAGGTGTTGTGGTGGGGTTGATTGTCCCTTTTGGGCTCCTCCTATGTACAGTACCATGCATGTGGTTTCAGAAGGACCGGGACTTCCAAGCTCAAAGTTCATGGTTTTTCTACCATTTGATACTCCATGGCATATCGAGCATTTGAAGCTTCTTTATTTTTAATTTTTCTCCAGCTGAGACACATTAAAACTTATGGATGGCTAGTTTCTGGCTGGATTACACTGGCCCTATAGCATAATTAGGGGTGTGATTACAGACACTGAGCAACACGCATCAGGACCCTTTCTTGGGCAAGCCCCATTGATTTCGAAAAGAGTCATGCAAGGCATAATTCCTACTGCTGTATGACTGATGCCAGTGTAAGGATGCACACAAGTCTTTTGGTTATTCAGGAAGCACTCTCATTTTAAAGCCAGCAGTTCAAATGCATCGCGTCATCCTGAATTGCTGACATTCTGATACTTAGTATTTTAACATTTTCTGAAGAGCTCACAGGGATGATCATGAAAAGCCGACAACAGAATTGGCTGATTGTTCTAGGTTGAAACCATGAGCTGGATTGGAAATCTCTGTTGGGGCTTTCTCATGTTTGTTTGTTTGTTTCATCCCACTTCTATACTGCCCCATGACCCAAAGCTTCTCTGGGTGGCTTAGAAATGCTGAAAACAGCATGCAGTAAATAGATGCACGGATTAATCCTTGGAATGGTCTTTGCCAGCGTAATGTTTCTGCATTTAATAAACAGGTCCCTGAGCACTATTATGTCAAGACTGATGAAAGACTGCAATATTAGTGTTCAGTGGCTACTCATCATGACGGCTCTTGGTTATGAGTTCCCTCCTGTCCTTCTTGTGGATTTCCTGTGAGCGGCTGATCAGTCGCAGTGTGAGCAGAATAGGACTGGATAGGCCTTTGGCCTGACTCCACATGCCGACTCCTCTCTCCGCCTGTGCTTTCTGCAGGGGAAGTTCAGGCTTTTTATGATGACCTGAATGGACGGCAGTACATGAACGAGGTGTTCAACTTCAGCGTGGATAAGTTATACGACCTGCTCTTCACAGACTCTCAGTTCCTGAGGGACTTCATGGAGCAACGGCGGTTCTCTGGTAAGTCTGGGACTCTGGAAGTTGTGTAGGCTCGCATCCCAGCTGTTTTATTTTGCTCAGAGGTTTATCTACGGTCATGTCTTCTACTCCAGTTCTTAATTCCAAGTGTAAAAATCCCATGGCATTCTACCCGGGGCCTCTCAGAATGTATGGCTCTGTGAAAGGAGCCAACTACTTTCTGCAAGGAATTTTCTCAGCCCTCACAGCGTCTGCCTTTCCCATGCTTTGGGTCAGAAAGGAGGGGAAAGCGACCTTCCGGAATTCATATTGTACTTGCGGACCTCAGCCGAAGCCACAATGAGCTCTTTCTCCTTTGGCTTGTTCCACATTTATGAAAGCATCAGACGATCACGATCTGAGAAATGTGCTTGCTGGTGGAAAAGCTAAAATGAACAATTCCTCCAACCCGCTCCCACTGCACACTAAATCTGGTTTCTTCTCTTCATGGTTTTCTTCCTTCAGGAAGCTCAGATCAGCATAGGGGGTTGTTACCAAGTGACCTTCCCAACTTTTTTGGTTGAGAAAGGAGACTCATCAGGCATCTTCAGCCTCTTCTTTGTGCCTGCAACCTGTAGATTCTCTGGAGAAGTACAGTTCTCCCGAGAAACTTCACCAAGCTTATTAAAATCCTCCCAGGCTATGCCAACCCTTATGAGAATCTTGTCAGTCTCATCAAAATTCTTGTTAAGTTTCTGAAAACATATCAGTGCAGTCTCAGGGGTGCCCTTGTCCCTGTCCCAAATTCTCTGTAAAATTCGATTTAGGCAAGCTACAGACTGTACAGTGTCTCTCTTATCAGAGGGAAAAGTTTTATCCTCCCAAAGTTTGTTTTTGGCAAAATTCTGCTAGTGGAAGATGTAGGAGAGAGACTTCAGTGCTTGGAAGGATAAAAAATAAGCAGTAGATTTTCCTGAACATGCTGCTCAGGTACCTGAGGTGGAGGACAACTTCTGGCACTGTGGGAAATTTTCTGACTCCTGTCTTGTTGTGGTGCAATCTCTGGAGCTGAAAGACTGGCGCTCTTAATGAGGCCTTGGATAAATCACTGTTCTTCAGCCTTGGCTTTATGTTTTTAACTGGGGAATAGCAGTATCAGAGGAAAATGAGCATGGGTAAGTTAAAAAGCACAGCATGGGATATATACTAAAGAATAAGTGTTCTGTACCCGTCTTTTTCTGTCTGCCAATGCAGCGTTCCCACCAAGCGGCTTTTTCCTTCATTCTCTTCACAGAGGTTGTCTTTCATCCCTGGAAGAAGGAAGAAACAGGGAACCAAAGCAGAGTTATCCTCTACACCATCACCCTCACCAACCCTCTGGCCCCCAAAACTGCCACTGTCACTGAAACTCAGGTAGGAGTCCTGCTGCAGACCCCTGAAGCCCGGCATGGGCCTGTTCTTCTCGAATTAATTCCTGGTAGACCATCCTCCGTCCACTCATACTGCTTCTCTTTGCCCTCGCCAGACAATGTACAAAGCGAGCCAAGAGAGCGAGTGCTACGTGATAGATGCAGAGGTGCTAACTCATGACGTTCCCTACCACGATTATTTCTACACGATCAATCGCTACACATTGACGCGTGTGGCCAGGAACAAATGCCGACTCAGGTGGGCTGCAGTTCTGCCCTCTTACCAGGGAATGCAGCATCCGTTTCATGGTCTTTCGTGTACAGGTGCTGGCAATGTTTGAATTGCAAAGCTTGGAAATGCGCTTCTCAGAGGCTAGTTAGGCTCAGCTTCTTCTAACCCAGTCCAGTGCAAGTAGGAGGAGATCATGTGACTGTGCAAGATCTTTGTGTCTGTGTGTGTGTGTAGGGGATAAAGAACGTGCCTTCTTCTTCCTGACCTTGGCCATTGTTGCTTGTGACCTGCAGTTTCCCAAGAGGACCAAGTTTCACAACCTGGCAGCTACTGATTGCAAACACAAACACAGCAATTTGGTTTTGAAAACTGCCAGTGTTAGGGTTCCCAGGGCTGTACACTGGAGTGGACGTCTGTCTGATGGTTCTGTCCTTGGCCATGTGCCACTCCACACTTTTATGGAGGACTTGGATGAGGCCATCAAGGAGATGCTTATCCAACATGAAGACCACACAAAGCCAGGAGTGCTGGCGAATGTCACTGAACACTGGATCAAGGTTCAAAATGGTCTTGACAAACTGGAGCATGGGGCCAAAACCATCCAGGTGAAATGCAGTTCTGATACAGTCCTGCGTTTAGATACAATATGTAAGCACAATCACAGGGCAGGACAGATTTCGTCTGGCAGCAGTACATGTGAAAAGGATCTAAGTGTCTTAGAACAAGATTCTTGGTGCAAAAAATAAAAAGCCCCAATGCAGTCTTAAGTCACAATGAGAAATAATGATTCTCCTTTATTCAGTGTTAGTTTCGGTACATGTGGAGCAGTTCTGAGAGCCATTGTTTGGGAAGGATATTGAGGAACTGAAGTATTTCCAGGGGCGGGTGACCATAACATGGAAGCATCTGGAAATCTGATCCATTGAGGAACAGTTAAAAATGCTGAGTACATTTAGCCTGGAAAGAGAAGGCCAGTGGAAGACATGATAGATGCATTTAAGGATTTGATCTGTCAGCAACTTTGTTCTCTGTTGCTCCAGACTAAAACCAGTGGTTGGAATGATAAGGAAACAGGCTTCAGCTAAATGTGTTGCAAAGCCTCCTAAAGACACATCATCTTCAGCAGTGGAATAGGCAGCTTAGTCATAGTTCTTCGGTGCAGATATTTAAACGGAAACCTGGGCAGTCATCTGTAAATGCATTCTAGATCTGGCATTAATTTGGATCAGGTGAACTCGGAGGTCCCTTCCAACATGATAATTCTACTTTCCAGGGTTTCTACAGAACTACGATACAGAAAACAGCCATGGGGGCTGGTGAAATCATTCATTGAGAAGAACTTCTGGAGTGGCCTAGATGATTATTTTCGCCATTTAGGTGAGTGAAGCCTTGTAGAAACCAATGGACCTGGCTATCTGGCCATTTCTTTTCATACCACATGGCAGGATTCCTTGAGTGCAACCATTGGACCAAATCAATGGAGTTTTTAGGAGAGACCAAGGAAATAATTCAGCCCTGTGTACTAGTGCAAAAAGCCCTTTGTGTGTGTGTGTGTATGTGGACATATTGCAACAGGGAATTGTTTGGGTCCCTTGTGAGTCCCAGGGAAGCTGCTGACACTGACCATGTCCTGAGAGCAGAGGGCAGAACTTGAGAGCGGCCTCCCCTGGGATGGTGCCATGGCCTCAGACGAGAAATGCCTTTGGCTTGGGAAGAAAGCAGCCTCTTGCTTCCATCACAGAGGTGCCCCTCCATGTTTCCCTCACAGAGAGTGAGCTGACCAAAACGGAGAGCACGTACCTGGCGGAGCTTCACAGACAATCCCCCAAAGAGAAGGCAAGCAAGCAATCCGCCGTGCGCCGGAGAAAACGGCCCCACACGCACTTGAGGGGGCCACACCTGGAGGAAGTGCTGAGCCCCGTTACCACTCCCACCGACGAGGAGGTTGTAGGTCGGATAAAGCGTGTGACAGGTAAGGAGCGTGGCGTGGCAGCCGTGAGCTTTGCAGGGCGGATGGCGGCTCGGGTCCCTTGGGTGCTGGTTTGTTAGGCGACGGCAGGACAGGTGGTTCCATTGCAGGGGAAAATGGGTTTCCTGGGCTGCTGTTTCTGTACAGACACTCTGGCTGACCCAGAAGATCAGTTAGTGCTCGTGCCAAGTAACTGCCAATTAATTGTGCTTCTTCTCAGGAGGCGTCTTGGCTATTTTGCATGGCTAATTCTGTCTGCTTGGCTGTGTGGCGGAAGCTGCTTCCACGTAGCTGTAGCTAACTGCACATGAAATCCTTTTGTAAGGGTGCTAAGAGTTCGTGGAGGTCTAAAGAATGTCTCAAGTGTCTGCTTCCCAGAACAAGGCTCCAGGCAGAATGAGTTTGGGGGTGTTCAGGGGAAAGGACCTTCTCCAGTGTCCAACCAATGCTTCCTTCCAGGTTCCACTCAGACACGGCACATCCCTGAGGAAAGTCCCACTGGCTTCCACCAGCAGAGTGTCTCAAAATTGCTGCTTGTTATCAGTTGTGTGTAAGTTGTTTCTTGGCTTGTATTGCCTCGTTACTCCCCTCTTCGATCCGCAATGGTTGTCCTTCCTCTCTCTTTTATCCCACCTTGTTCTCCCTAAACGAGAAAGGATTTTGAAGGCCCATCCCAGTGCTTGGATTGTTTTCATGCATGGACACACCTGCACAGCTGCAATTCTCTCCTGCGACATGTTGTGCTTGGAATCCTTGCCCAGGGTTTGTGCTGTCCGCGCCTGTTCCCTTCCCTTGGCATCCAGTCCAAATGCCTTGTGCCCTGGTGGTCTGCCTTTCTTGGAATCCCAGGAAGTCATTTGGCCACAGTAGATGTGAGGCAGGGCACAGCTG
The DNA here is from genome assembly GCF_004798865.1 of Varanus komodoensis. Lineage (NCBI taxonomy): Eukaryota > Metazoa > Chordata > Lepidosauria > Squamata > Varanidae > Varanus > Varanus komodoensis. The sequence continues at coordinate 5,525,076 of NW_025335856.1, forward strand.
CTACTCCAGGCAGGGGAAGGGCAAAATGTGGGGGTGGGAAGGGTGATGTCGCACTGAGTGAACTGGACTGCCTTGGGATACTTGAATTTGTGGAAACGAAGCTCATGCTTGGGAAACAGAGGAGGAGAAATGTTGATTTTTTGCAGAGAATTGTTATTGGATCACTGCTGATCCACTCCCTCCACAGATGCCAAAAAAACAAAACAAAACAAAAACAAAACAAAACAAAAAACCACATGCTGTGGAATGCCAAACATTTTAACCTGGGCTTAGTGGTTTTTTTCTCATGATTTGCTCTGTCAGGGCCCTTTCCTGTTTGATTAACACTGGGAATGTTTGGGTCAGTTGGAAGGCAAGAGTTAAAAATCTGTTGCACTGTGTAAAGGAAAAGCACTCCCATCGCATGTGCACACACGAACATATGTGTGTGCAAGCATGCGCACTCAGATACACACATACACACACACACAGCCAAGCCTGAATTCAGCCCCATCCCTCCTAGGAGCTTTGATGGAATCCAATTTGCTTTTTAATGTTGAAATGTCAAAAATGTTCTATTCACTGGTATGTAAGAAAAAAGGCTTGTTCAGTGCTGATTTAGGCAGAATTTCTGCCCTTTAGTAATTCCTTTGAGCTCAACTGGGTTTCAGAGTGACTTGACATTTTGCAGAGCACGACTTGAATTTAAATCTGGAATGCTTATCCGGATAGCCTATCATTTAGTAGGAAAATTGACGTCTGCCCACTCCTTCCTTGCAAGAATCTGAATCTAGATGGAAGATCAATAGGGTGATGTCCTATACAGGCAATGAGCTTGGTTTGTTTCTGCTGTGATTTGTATCCAAGCGGCTGACTCAGACAGTGCCCCCTCGTGGCGCAAATGGTCCCAGAGCACTGCCCTCCAAGACCCGGTTCTGTGTCCACACATCCAGCCTTCGAAGCCCAGTGGCTGGGAAAAAGCTAGACCCTGCCCACGGAAGAGAGTCTGTTGATTCGCTCTATCATCTTAATGCACATGCCATGCTGCTATTGCCTAATACTGGCATTTTTGTTTTTGGAAGCAGATGGCTTGCTATTTTTTTCGTGTCTGGTTAGGGACTGGGCTGGACAGCGTGTGGAAATTAGGACAGCCCACCTTTACTGCAAGGTCCATCCACAGAGGCAGTGTCCTACGGCCCGTCGATAGCCAGCATACGATGTGGTGGTGTCTCCCTGTGGCAGGATGCCCCCCCCTTTTTGTGGGTCAATCTTTGTTGTTTCCCAGGAAGTCCTAATGCATTTTCAAGGCTCTGCCATGAGGACTAGAAACATGTACTTACTTTGAACCTTTCCTTTGATTGGAGTTTGCCCTTTTTCTTTTTTTTTGGATACTTGGCCCAGTGAGAACTATTCACATCACCAGCGCCCCTCCGGCCACACTCCTGCATCGTGGGTCTTGGGCGTTTTCCTCTTTCTCCTCTCACCCTCACCTCTGCACCTTCTGCAGTCTCTCTCCCCAACCTGTGTGCTCTGCGTCCCTTAGAATAATCCGCCCTGCAATTTCCCCCTCTCTCAACTCTGGTGTGCTTCTAACCTTCGCCTCCTCCATCTTTTCTCTTCCCTGCTCCCATTAGGATTTGTTTCAGGTACTGTCTCCTTCTTTTTACCTTGCTTCTCTCTCACCTGTCTCTCCCTTGCCTCCCTGTGCATCCCAGCTGCTGGATTTGTCCTTTCACACTCTCTGTCTGATCTCTGCTTAGATTCTCTAGGGCTTTCCCCTCATCTGGTTCTTCTTAAATTAAAGAATGCTGTCCCTAGCCCTCTTTGACTCCCCAGAGAGGAATCCTTCAGCCCTTTTCCCACTGAGCAGAGCTAGCTGTCACTCCCGGCTTCCCACCGCACACATGTCCCCACGGTTATGTCTTGCATCTCCTTAGGCTTCATAAACTTCATACACTCTTTAGATGGGGCAGAAGGATGAAAGGAGAGGGTCCCAAGTGAAGTCTGCCCCTTTTCTGGCTTCTGAAACCTGGCCTGTGTTCTTCCATCTGAGCAGTTTCAAAAAGGATGGAGAAGGATCGCTAGCCATGGATTATCCTCCCAAAGAGGCAGTTCCAACACTTTTGCTTGTCCTCTAGCACTGCATATGAGTTGCAATAGGAGGGCCAGCCCCTGGGGACTTCCTACAAAGTTTATTCTCCACTCCTTTTTTACACAGATGGACAGTGCTGCACAAGAAATGCAGCCTGGTTATTTTTATTTATTTATATTTTATTTATGTTGCGATTTATATCCTGCCTTTTTCCTACAAAGGACTCAAGGCAGCTTACATCACCTCCTCCATCTTATCCCCACAATGACAACCCTGTGAGGTAGGCTGGGCTGAGAGTCTGTGACTGGCCCAAAGTCACCCAGTGGGCTCCATGGCTGAGCGGGGACTAGGACCCAGATCGTCTGAGTCACAGTCCCACGCTCTTAACCACTACACCACACTGGCTCTCTGGTTAAGCTAGCAAGACAGCCAAAATGCTTCTGCCAAAGACCAGGTTGAGGTCCTCATGCTGAGACTGAGACACGTTGCCCCATGCATTAGATGCCCACGTCGGGCAGTTCGGAGTGGGGGGATTCAGCATTCCCCAGTACATGGGGAGCATCAGCCCATTCCATTGCATAGAAATGATGGTGACCATCTGCTTGAGGCATTTCAGGGTGAGGTTCCTTGTGGATGGAGGCAAGCCCAGCCGCCTGCCACTCATTCGCATTCTTTTCCTGTTTTCTCTTCCCAGCCTGGTGCTTTTGGTCATCCTCAATATGATGCTGTTCTACAAACTCTGGATGTTGGAATACACCACTCAGACCCTTACGGCTTGGCAGGGCCTGCGGTTACAGGAAAGGTAACGCAGCATACAAGCGATGCTCCACTCCATCCTCGTCACACCTAGCCATCTTTGGAACCTTCAATTTCCCCTTGCACTGTGAGGCTCTTGAGTGGTCTCACTCTGTCCATGGGGGTCTCGCCCAGAAACTAACCCCCCTTTTTAGAATAGAGCCATTGTAAACTACCCTCCCCCTGCTTCGATGGGGGCAGGATGCAGCTTGGTTGTACAATACAAACCAAAAAAACTAATTTTAAAAACTAATTTAAATGTTAATGTTTGACAGTCACTTTTATTTGACTTATATAATTTGTATTTTTGGTTAATTGCTATCTATTGCTGTTTTATTGTGGTGGTTTTAATTATTGTAAGCCATCCTGAGAGGCCACGCATAAGGGATGGCTTTCGAAAGTTATAAACAAGCGCACAAACAAACACCAAGCACTTCCCAGCCCCTCCACACAGTGGGATTGGAGCCACCCCAGCTTTGCAATCTGTTGCACATGATGTGGGTGAGTTCAGGTGAGGCCAGGGGCAAGAAAGGGCTCAGATAGTGGCGGTGGACTCGGGTTCTTTGTGAAGGCAACCTTCCTGAGGGAGCACAGAGCCAAGCGGTGGGAGGGGGGAGCGTGTGGTTCAGCAGCAGAATCCTTGCTCTGCACGGAGAAGGTCCTTGGCTCAGCCCCCAGCAGGACCGTGGAAGAAACCTAACAGCAACTAGTCAGCATCGCTCCTGCCAGTCTAGAGGGACCGGCTCCATGAGCAGCCCCACACATCATGGCTGCCCAGCATGGCGATTGGCCGCGACGAGCTGCTTTTTCCCTGACTCCCTGTGGTGGCCTGGTGGTAGTACTTTGCCCCCTCTCCCGCAGAAGACCCCACAAGGCTGGCTTCACCTCCAGAGCTCACCTTTCCCTCCTGGTCTGTCTGGCAGGTTGCCCCAGTCTCAGACGGAATGGGCCCAGTTACTAGAGTCTCAGCAGAAGTACCATGACACAGAGCTCCAGAAGTGGAGAGAGATCGTCAAGTCATCTGTGATTCTACTCGATCAGGTGAGAGCGGCATCCCACATGAGCCGGTGAATATATTCACTGTAAGCAATCAGCTGCACTCACAAGCCAAGGTGCACAGACCACGCAGCTTCCTGGATGCTGCAGTACTATGGAACTGCTTGGATACGTGGTATCCCTCTGTAAAAGTGGTGGTGAACCTATGGCGTGCGTGCCACAGCGGGCACACAGAGCCCTCTCTGTCGGCACGGGAGCCAAGTCAACCCAGCATCGCCCCAGCAGCCAGCCATTGGATGACACATTATATAGGGGCAAAGCCCCCAATCGGAAAGGAGTAGCGACCAGGGAATGATGTCAGGAATCACGACTCCTTAGCCGAAACTCTTCCGAGCTCTCACATGACCAGCCAGTGCACTTCCAATGATATACATATATTTGCTTACACTGGCTGCGAGGTGTTTTTTCAACAATGATACCTCAATTTTCAGGTTTTATTGCACTGTTTTGCACTTTGAGATAAATAGGTGGGTTTTGAGTTGCAGTATGAGAACTCGGTTTCTAAAAGATTCACCATCACTGGATTAGAGTTAGAAAATGTGGTGTCTTGGCATGATTTTGATGGTTTCAATGTGTTCAGAATGGGCAGAAATGATGAGCAGTGCTGAAAAAGATGCTCAAAGAAGGCTTTTTAATAATCGCCCACCTTTCAATGGAATATTACCCTATATTAGGGTGAGGGATGATCACAAGGGTAGGGTTAGGGTTAGAAAAACTAGGAGGCCTGGCATGATTCTGATGGTTGGAATGCGTTTAGAATGGGGAGAAATGAGGAGCTGGGGAGAAAAAGCTACTCGAAGACTTTTTAAAAAGCGCCCACCTTTCAGTGGAATATTACCCTATGTTAGGGTTAGGGGTGAGCACCAGGGTAGGGTTAGGGTTAGAAAAACTAGGAGTCCTGGCATGATTTTGATGGTTGGAATGCGTTTAGGAAGGGGAGAAATGATGAGCTGGGGAGAAAAAGCTACTCAAAGAAGGCTTTTTAAAAATCGCCCACCTTTCAGTGGAGTATTACCCTATATTAGGGTTGGGGGTGAGCACCAGCGTAGGGTTAGGGTTAGAAAAACTAGGAGTCCTGGCTTGATTCTGATGGTTGCGATGCGTTTAGAATGGGGAGAAATGATGAGCAGTGCAGAAAAAACTACTAAAGGAAGGCTTTTTAAATATCGCCCACCTTTCAGTGGAATATTACCGTGTATTAGGGTTAGGGGTGAGCACCAGGGTAGGGTTAGGGTTAGGAAAACTAGGAGTCCTGGCATGATTCTGATGGTTGGAATGCGTTTAGGAAGGGGAGAAATGATGAGCTGGGGAGAAAAAGCTACTCAAAGAAGGCTTTTTAAAAATCGCCCACCTTTCAGTGGAATATTACCCTGTATTAGGGTTAGCGGTGAGCTCCAGGGTAGGGTTAGGGTTAGGAAAACTAGGAGTCCTGGCATGATTCTGATGGTTGGAATGCGTTTAGGAGGGGGAGAAATGATGAGCTGGGGAGAAAAAGCTAGTCAAAGGCGTCTTTTTAAAAATCGCCCACCTTTCAGTGGAACATTACCCTACTTTAGGGTTAGGGGTGAGCACCAGGGTAGGGTTCGGTTGAAATTTTTTATTTAAATAAAAACGTACTACAAAAGTTACAAAAGGGACAAAATTGCAATATTACAAAAGTAGAAAAATCCCTCATCCAATATTTACATGGTATCAAAATGCCAAAAGTACACACTTTTACAGGATTCCCAAGCTTTACATATCAAATTTACAAAAGAACGTTCTATAGATTTCTCCTTAATAGATTCATGCCATGTGTCTCAGCAACATGTATGACCGGTTTCCGTACATTCCGTGATCGGGGCTTGATCCCCACTCAACCACGGCCACAATTTCCTCCACCTACTGGGAGGCATCCTTCCTTTTTTCTCGCGGCTCAACCAAAAGATCTTCTCTTGGACAAATTTAACTGAGCCGGCCACGTCAGCCACCTTTTGTGTCTTTATCTCTCTGTGGCGTTGGAGGGACAGCGCCAACAGAACGTACAGATTAATCCGCCTAATTGTGGACCACGGCACAGTCCAGTACGTCTTGGGAGCCGTGGTCTCTCTCCACCGCCGCTTCCTGGGCACTCTCCTCCTGGGTCCCTTCAATGGAGGAGCGGGTTCTGTGCCAGACACGACCGATTCCCAGTCCTGGGAGCCCAGGGTAGGGTTAGGGTTAGGAAATCTAAGAGTCCTGGCATGATTCTGATGGTTGGAATGCGTTTTGGATGGGGAGAAATGATGAGCTGGGGAGGAAAAGCTACTCAAAGACGGCTTTTTAAAAATCGCCCACCTTTCAGTGGAATATTACCCTACTTTAGGGTTAGGGGTGAGCACCAGGGTAGGGTTAGGGTTAGAAAAACTAGAATTCCTGGCATGATTCTGATGGTTGAAATGCGTTTAGGATGGGGAGAAATGATGAGCTGGGGAGAAAAAGCTACTCAATGGCGGCTTTTTAAAAATTGCCCACCTTTCAATGGAATATTATCCTATATTAGGGTTAGGGCTGAGCACCAGGGTAGGGTTAGGGTTAGAAAAACCAGGAGTCCTGGCATGATTCTGATGGTTGTAATGCGTTTAGGAGGGGGAGAAATGATGAGCTGGGGAGAAAAAGCTACTCAAAGGCGGCTTTTTAAAAATCGCCCACCTTTCAGTGGAATATTACCCTCAATTAGGGTTAGCGGTGAGCACCAGGGTAGGGTTAGGAAAACCAGGAGTCCTGGCATATTTCAGATGGTCGGAATGCGTTTAGGATGGGGAGAAATGATGAGCTAGGGAGAAAAAGCTACTCAAAGACGGCTTTTTAAAAATTGCCCACCTTTCAGTGGAACATTACCCTACTTTAGGTTTAGGGGTGAGGACCAGGGTAGGGTTAGGGTTTGGAAAACTAGGAGTCCTGGCATGATTCTGATGGTTGGAATGCGTTTAGGATGGGGAGAAATGATGAGCTGGGGAGAAAAAGCTAGTCAAAGGCGTCTTTTTAAAAAACGCCCACCTTTCAGTGGAATATTACTCTATATTAGGGTTAGGGCTGAGCACCAGGGTAGGGTTAGGGTTAGGAAAACTAGGTGTCCTAGCATGATTCTGATGGTTGGAATGCGTTTAGGAGGGGGAGAAACGATGAGGTGGGGAGAAAAAGCTACTCAAAGGCGGCTTTTTAAAAATCGCCCACCTTTCAGTGGAATATTACCCCATATTAGGGTTAGGGGTGAGCACCAGGATAGGGTTAGGGTTAGGAAAACTAGGAGTCCTGGCATGATTCTGATGGTTGGAATGCGTTTAGGAGCGGGAGAAATGATGAGCTGGGGAGAAAAAGCTACCCAAAGGCGGCTTTTTAAAAATCGCCCACCTTTCAGTGGAATATTACCCTATATTAGGGTTAGGGGTGAGCACCAGGGTAGGGTTAGGGTTAGAAAAACTAGGAGTCCTGGCATTATTCTGATGGTTGGAATGTGCTTAGGATTGGGAGAAATGATGAGCTGGGGAGAAAAAGCTACTCAACCAAGGCTTTTTAAAAACCGCCCATCTTTAGTGGGATATTACCCCATGTTAGGGTTAGGGGTGAGCACCAGGGTAGGGTTAGGGTTAGGAAAACTAGGAGTCCTGGCATGATTCTGATGGTTGGAATGTGCTTAGGATGGGGAGAAATGATGAGCTGGGGAGAAAAAGCCAGTCAAAGGCGTCTTTTTAAAAAACGCCCACCTTTCAGTGGAATATTACCCTATATTAGGGTTAGGGGTGAGCACCAGGGTAGGGTTAGGGTTATAAAAA
>NW_025335856.1:5532891-5533614 GCF_004798865.1 Varanus komodoensis
GGGTTAGGGGTGAGCACCAGGGTAGGGTTAGGGTTAGGAAAACTAGGAGTCCTGGAATGATTCTGATGGTTGGAATGCGTTTAGGAGGGGGAGAAATGATGAGCTGGGGAGAAAAAGCTACTCGAAGGCGGCTTTTTAAAAATTGCCCACCTTTCAGTGGAATATTGCCCTATATTAGGGTTAGGGGTGAGCACCAGGGTATGGTTAGGGTTAGGAAAACTAGGAGTCCTGGCATGATTCTGATGGTTGGAATGCGTTTAGGAGTTGGAGAAATGATGAGCTGGGGAGAAAAAGCTACTCAAAGAAGGCTTTTTAAACATCGCCCACCTATCAGTGGAACATTACCCTATATTAGGGTTAGGGGTGAGCACTAGGGTAGGGTTAGGGTTAGAAAAACTAGGAGTCCTGGCATTATTCTGATGGTTGGAATGTGCTTAGGACGGGGAGAAATGATGAGCTGGGGAGAAAAAGCTAATCAAAGAAGGCTGTTTAAAAATCGCCCACCTATCAGTGGAACATTACCCTACTTTAGGGTTAGGGGTGAGCACCAGGGTAGGGTTAGGGTTAGAAAAACTAGGAGTCCTGGCATGATTCTGATGGTTGGAATGCGTTTAGGATGGGGAGAAATGATGAGCTGGGGAGAAAAAGCTACTCAAAGACGGCTTTTTAAAAATCGCCCACCTTTCAGTGGAACATTACCCTAAAGTAGGGTAATGTTCCACT
>NW_025335856.1:5533714-5640723 GCF_004798865.1 Varanus komodoensis
GGGAGAAAAAGCTACTCAAAGACGGCTTTTTAAAAATCGCCCACCTTTCAGTGGAACATTACCCTACTTTAGGGTTAGGGGTGAGCACCAGGGTAGGGTTAGGGTTAGGAAAACCAGGAGTCCTGGCATGATTCTGATGGTTGGAATGCGTTTAGGAGGGGGAGAAATGATGAGCTGGGGAGAAAAAGCTACTCAAAGAAGGCTTTTTAAAAATCGTCCACCTATCAGTGGAACATTACCCGATATTAGGGTTAGGGGTGAGCACCAGGGTAGGGTTAGGGTTAGAAAAAGTAGGAGTCCTGACATGATTCTGACGGTTGGAATGCGTTTAGGATGGGGAGAAATGATGAGCTGGGGAGAAAAAGCTACTCAAAGGCGGCTTTTTAAAAATCGCCCACCTTTCAGTGGAATATTACCCTATTTTAGGGTTAGGGGTGAGCACCAGGGTAGGGTTAGGGTTAGGAAAACTAGGAGTCCTGGCATGATTCTGATGGTTGGAATGCGTTTAGGAGGGGGAGAAATGATGAGCTGGGGAGAAAAAGCTACTCAAAGGCGGCTTTTTAAAAATCGCCCACCTTTCAGTGGAACATTACCCTATATTAGGGTTAGGGGTGAGCACCAGGGTAGGGTTAGGGTTAGGAAAACTAGGAGTCCTGGCATGATTCTGATGGTTGGAATGCGTTTAGGAGGGGGAGAAATGATGAGCTGGGGAGAAAAAGCTACTCAAAGAAGGCTTTTTAAAAATCGTCCACCTATCATTGGAACATTACCCGATATTAGGGTTAGGGGTGAGCACCAGGGTAGGGTTAGGGTTAGAAAAAGTAGGAGTCCTGACATGATTCTGATGGTTGGAATGCGTTTAGGATGGGGAGAAATGATGAGCTGGGGAGAAAAAGCTACTCATAGAAGGCTTTTTAAAAATTGCGCACCTTTCAGTGGAATATTACCCTATATTAGGGTTAGGGGTGAGCACCAGCGTAGGGTCAGGGTTAGGAAAACTAGGAATCCTGGCATGATTCTGATGGTTGGAATGTGTTTAGAATGGGGAGAAATGATGATCTGTGCAGAAAAACTACTCATTGTGCCTTTTTCAAAATTGTCCTATCTTTAGCCCTTTATTAGTGTTAGGGGAATGCAGCATGGCAGGGTTAGGCCAGCGGTGGCAATCCTTTTGCCCCCCTGGCACAGTGGGCACACGGTACCGTCTTTTTCAGCATGTGCAGCATGTCATCCAAACATCTGATAACTGCTCAGATAGGGCTATATGCATGTTCGGAAATGAGTAGGGTTGCCCGGCAATGATGGCACAAGCTACGACTTATTATCTGCGACTTATCTGACCTTCTGCATGGCAGGTCAGTTCACTGCCAAGGAGATACACATATTTGCTTGGACTGGCTGAGAGCAGTTTTGTCTAAACTAAGACCTCAGTTTCCTGGTTTTGTTTCAGTTTTGCCCCATTGTGATAAATTAGTGGGTTTGTGCTCATGGTCTCTAAAAGGTTCGTTATCACTGCTCTATAAGTACCAGAAAGGCTGTGACAAAGAGGAAGGTCAAGATCTCTTCTTGCTGATGCCAGTGTGTGGGACATGGGACAGTGTGTGGGACTCAAATTAATCAATTTGAGTTGTGACAACCCAGATTCAGGCTAGATATCAGGAAAAGCTTCCTCACTGTCAGAGCAATGCGACAATGGAACCAGCTGCCTGGAGAGGTGGTGGGCTCTCCCACACTGGAGGCATTCAGGAAGAAACTGGACAGCCATCTGAGGGGGGTGGTGTAAACTGGTGTCCTGCAGCATCCGGGAATTGGACTCAATGGCCTCCATGGCCCCTTCTATCATTACTATTCTATAATTCTATGAACCTACCCATGGGATAATCAGGTGTTGTATTGTACGACAGGTGGGACAATTGGCTGTGTACACTGATTAGTGGGACAACATATGGACCAGGTGCTGTATTGTATTTGCACATGTGTGTACGGCTGAGTGCTTCTTTCTTCTTGTTACCCATTAGTTGTACTTCTCTTGTTCTCTCTCCTGCAGATGAAGGACTCACTAGTAAACCTCCAGAACGGCATTGGGTCCCGTGAATTTCGGTCAGGGCCAGAAGAGAAACGGAAACGATTCTACTAGCAGGCAGGAGCACAAGTGGCCAGTGGATTGTGTGCAATATGTGTACATAGAACATATAAATATATATATATATAAAACACAGAGAGAATATAAATATATATATATATATATATATTATATACAGATTTTAAAGGAGAAAAAAAGCCTATGTACTGAAAAGAAAGAGCGGTGCCGACTGACCTCCAGCACTGGATGAAATGGAGCGTCACAGGATGTGGCAAGGCTGTGCTTTCCTGCCAGTGAGGCATTGTGGGAAAGCACAGCCTAAGACATCCTGGGCCCACACACCTCTCTCGGTATTTTCCTGTCTGTCTGCCTGTCTGTCTGCCTGTCTGTCTGTCTTTTTCTCCGTCTTGTCTCTTTGTCTGTTTTTTTTCCCCGTTCAAAGGGAAAAACCCAGAGGGAGTGAAATCCCCTTTCGCCTACATTCAGCTGAAAGCGAGCGAATGGCTAGAAGAGACCTTGCTTTCTCTGGCATTTGGGGTAGCTGCTCAGGACCATGAGAGCCCGTCCCGCAACGGACGCCGCTCCCTCCGCAAGTATGCTGCCGGTGGGCCCTGCGGTTGGCACGAGGTCTCTGCCAGCCCATGTTTTCCCACAGCAGCCTCTCGCGGGGTCCTCCGCGCATTGCCCGTCTGGTGTGACTCACGCTTCCTTCGCCCTCTGCAGTGCCCGCCACGCATACAGCGTGTGGCCGATTGACGAGGTGGCTAGGAAAGGCTTGCTCGTGGAACGCCCCCCCTTCGGTTCAGTCCGTGGTGCTCACTCGCTTCATGTGGGCGGAGACATGCGAATGTACCCCCCTCCCCCTTTGGTTCAGCTCTGCAGGGTCCCTTTTCGTGTCAGATCCTCTCCGCTCATTGTGCATTGGCGACATCATCTCCTACGTATCACAGGGAATCGCTGCTTCACTGAAAGGGCTATACGTACACACATATATCCTTACCAGAGTTGGAAAGGGAGTCCAAGCCGAGCTTCATCTTAACAGGGAATCCCTTCTGTGATTACCTGCAGTGCATTTCCAGAAGTCCCTCTGCTCAAAACAGACATGTTGTAGCCTGGAACAGGCCTCAGAACTTAGCAAGGGGCTCAGAAACACCTGCTCTTCCTGCTTCTACCTGAATTCTCAAGGTGCATGCATGGATTTATCTGCATCTTCTACACCCAAGAGAAATGCATTAAGAAAAACAGTTGCTTACTAAATGGGGATATTTTTACTACCTAGGCAGGTACATGCATCTGCTTCGAGGTCCCAGCTGCCTTCCACAATGCATGCCAGGAAACCATCACTGGCCAGTTAAAATCTGTGAATACATGTTGATAAGATAAGCCCAGCAGTGGTGACTGGAAACAAACACCAAACAGGTCTGAGAAATATGTCGCAGAGGCCTTTGGAGGCTTCCAAGCTGTGAAAAACCATGCACAAATTCTGATGTTAAAATACCAGGGTGCTTAAAACAATTACATAGTTGGGAAGACCTGGAATTGACACATTTCAAGTGAGTGTGCTGTGTTTATTGAGCTGTGTTCTTATTAGTGGTGATTCTATAATTCAGAGTTGTCAAAATCAAGATTCTCTGTAAAGAGCAGACTGGTTTGCTATGTTTTGCAGAAGACTAAAGATGCACGTGTCCAGAGGCATCTGAGAAAGCTGCAGCTGGGCTTGTAGCTTCATTTTTTCCTGCTGGGCAGTGGATAGGAGGCGGGGGCAAGAAAGGAGCTGAAGGAAGAAAAACGGAGGCATGGAGCTCCCCGGGAGAGCAAAAGGGGCACCCCCGCTTTCAGGCCTGATGCTGCTGGTTTGCTACGTTCCTCAGTGTTGAGTTCACATCAGCATGTTGAGTAACTGTTGACATATCACACCCTTTTTAGGCAAAGATGCTGAGGGTTTCTTGCACACAGTAAGTTCCAGGCTGCTGATGCCTCTTCCTGAATTTGAGCTCTTGAAGGTGGGGGTTTGCATCTTTCCTCAGCATAGACTGCTGTCCAGCATGGCAAGAAGGTAAATGGAGGGGAACCTCTTGGTCCCAGGTGGCACAGCAGAGCCCAATACTGCAGAATAGAGAGCTTCATGGCCTAGAAGAGAGGAGGGGACTCCAGTCCCGCCCGGCTTGAGGCCGAGTGCCCTATCTGAGTCCATGCCAGGTGGAACGTGTTAAGCCCAGCATAGCCACCAAGGGCAGCAGGTCCTTAAAGGGCAGAGAAGGAGCAGACCTGCCCACGTGCATTAGCAAAGCTGCATCCTCACCCTCCAGCCAAGGATGATCAGTGAGAGCTTTTCCTTTGCTGTGTGGCTGGACTGGCAGGGAGAGAAGAGCAAACCTTGAGTTGGGCCGGGAGTGGCTTCCTGATGAACCCCCGAGCAGCCCATCTTGTTTGGTCAGGAGAAGCAGTTGGAGGGGGTAAGCATGCACAGGCAAGAGCTGGGAGCCCCGCTGTCAACACCCAGGGGAGCCTTTGGAAGTGTTACTTGCATAATGTAGCGTATTTATGTACCTGTTCTTGCCTAATGCTCCTGATTTGTTGGCTACCTTTAGGATGCCCGATTTGCTGCTTGTATAGGCACCACGAAAGTGCTTAATAGCTTTTAGCCGGGCTGGGGGGGCTGGGGTTGGGGTTTAGGGGGGCGGGATTGGTCTCCTTGCAGGCCCAGCAAGTGTAATGAGCATATGCAACCTGCATCCTTTTAAGGGCTCTCAGAATGCTCAGATGCTGAAGTTCCTCTTGCAGGAGGCTACAAAAGGCGGTGGAAGAAGCAGAAGCAGGCACAGAAGCTGTTTCTCCCCCACAGTGCCCATAGGCTCAGCAAGATTGCTCAGAAATTCTGTCCATTTTCCTTAAACGTCCTTGCCAGCAAGGTTCTTTTCTGGCAGTTTGCCGGACAGACCGAGGAAAAACGTACTTTCATCCACTTGTGCTCCCAGAAGAAGTCACGGTTTGAGAGGCACACTTCCTGCAAGAGCGCCCTGACCAAAGAGGTTAGCCCCTTCTTTCGTTAAACAAGCTGCCAAGCTCTCTGAAGGGGCGGAATTCTTGGGGTGGAGTTGAGCCTGGCAAAGAGAGAAGTATTTTTTCCCCCTGCTCATTTGATTTTAGAGATTTTCTGTGTTCTGCCCTGTAGAATTTTCCCATAGAAAGACAGATTTTACTTGCTGACTACACAGACCCATCTTAGAGAGCATTGTCTGGGGAACCTAAATGTGCATGCAGAGCTCCTGTGTACAAAACTACCCTGCGACTTTGTCGAGAGCAAGCAGATTTGCACGCACAAAAGATTGTGTGTGAGACCCTTTTTCCACATATGTGGGGCTGCCACTGGTGGTAGAGACATGCTTGAGATTTTTAAAAAGGCCCTCTGCATTCAAGTGCGCCCAACTTCATGAGGCACACCTTTTGTGTTTAGGTTGTACCTGAAGGATACAATCTGAAGCCAGAAAAGTTTGGATTAAATTTGACTAATCCTAACTACCCCCTCTCTGCCAGCTGCCTCTGGACTGTTACCAGTCTTTTTTTTAAATGTCCTTGGAGATGACGCTGGCCTTCCTTTTCTCTTAGGGGTGCAAAGCTTTGATGACAAGTCTCAATGTTGTTAGTTTGTGCTTGATGAAAGAAAGGTGGAATGGGCACTCCGTTGTGTCTGCCTGCACCCCACCTGTTTCCTGGCAAACAACTCTTGAGAAAGGAGATCCTTAGAGGATACTCTACACTTGCAAGCAGTAGCTCTGTTCGTATGCCCACCACCCCTTTTGACTTGAAAAACTTCAGCTCTGCTCAAGTGATCTTTCCGCAACAGCACAAGAAACCAGCGATCATAGCAAGCAATTACATTTGCAGCTTAGATCAATTAATGTATCCTTCGTGGTGTCTGCTGTTAGCGTCTCAGTTTTATAATCTGGAATGGCTCAAAGGTGGTAGAGAATTTTCAGGCAAACCAGTTCTTGTTTTGGGGAAATGCTAGAACTGAATATCTGGCCTGCAAAATGCTAAAGGGTGACAAACCTCCTGGGATTGATTCCCAGATGTTTGCGCTGGTCCCCATACTGCCTCTCTTAATTTTCCCTCTCATTCTGAGGCCTCAGAAGCACAGGGTAATTATTTCGGTGCCATAACACCCTCTCCCTCCACTTACGATGTGCAAATCGGCCAAACTGGAGAGCTAACTCTCACCCTGATTTGCTGAATCATACCCATGCACGGAACGAGGGGACTGATTTTCCCATGAGCAGTTCGCACGAGAGTCTCCTGGAAATATGCATCCTTGACAGCATCTTACCTTGCTGTGCATCCTTCTCCTGTTCCGCCTCCTCTCTGCCTAGGTGTGGTACAATCGTTCACCGGTCCCTTGGCATTCTCGGCGCCCTCTGTGGGCTGACCCGGTGCTACCCTCACTTCCACTTTCCTCCCCATGGTGGTGGTGTGTTCTGAGAGGAATGCGTTGTACTGTGGTGAGGAAAACAAGCTCTTCTTTCTTGTGAAGGAATTACGTTTGCACATGGCTCAGAGGCTTCTCTCTCTGACCATCCTTTTTAATTACCTCACTTGGGTCAGTTTCGTTGCTAAGGTTCGAAGGACTGGCTCCCCAACCTGAGCTTTGCATCCAATTTCGGCGTGGTTCTGATGGTGACATACCATAGCTCAGGGCTGTGGCTTCCTCCTCGTTGACGTGCAGTAGCAGCGCCAGCATCTTGGAGACTGATTTTTGTGGCTGCTTATCAAATGCCCGCTGCAAGGTGGTCCCCAAGTGCTGGGGATGAGGACTGGAAAGGCACCTCTGCCCCTGCGCCCCCTCCCGCCCCCTCCCTTGCGCATGAACGCCTGGCCTAGACCCTGACAACTCTTACCCAATGTGTGTGTTTCCGCAGCCGCGTCTCAGCATACTAAAAGGAGGATTTGAGGCAGGGAGAACTAAGAGAAACTGACTTGAAGGCCAAGTTCTGCTCCCTTTCCCACCTCCAAACATTTCTTACAGCTGGAAGGGTCTGTGGTAACAAGACATAACTGCTAAAGGATCCCTAGTTGTGTCTGTAGGAGTTGTCTGGCTGTCCGTGTGTCTGATTCTGTAACCATAATAAACTTTGCGCTGTGCGCAAGGTCCAATACAAATGGATTAAAAGAAAAAGAAAAAGAAAAACCACACACCATCAACCACAAACTTGACTGCTAGAACCTAGGAGTTATAAAGGCTACAAAGCCAAAATCTTATTGTAAAGTAGCTAGAAAAAAATGGAATAAAAGTATGAATAAAATATAATAAAATACAGTGAGCCGTGTGGGTTCTTTGTGTTTTATTTTGCTGTCTCTTTCTAAATCTGAGCCTTTCCTGAGTGGCACAGACAGAAGATGCAATCTACTACCTTTTGAGATGGAGAAATTATGCAAGGTTCCCGCCCGTGCCTTGGGCAGCCACCAGAAATTCTTCATGCACTACTGAACTTTTAGATGGGCACAAGAATGTGTCCATTTTAAACAGTTATGGAAGCAATTGGGGCGAGAATGAAAATAGCCTGTGCCCTTTTTGTGCTCCCAGAGAAGCTTTCTGAAGTGCCAGACCTATCATTTAACTACTCCATTTTGGGAATGAGAGTATTAGATTTTATTATTGCAGGTGATGAATACAGGGGTTGGATTTAGGCTAAACTGGATTAGGCAATGTGACTTTCCTAAAGCGAAAATGGAAATGATTGACAGAGATCAAAAGAGAGGCGTTAGAGCCTATGGGCCACACTCATGTCAGCCAGTATCCTTGGTGGCCGGGGAGGATGGAAGTTGTAGTTCCACAGAATCTGTAAGGCCATCGGGTCCCTTCAGCGAGAAGGAAAATGCCCTCTGTTTAATTCATGGATAGGAAACCAGAGTGCTTTCTCTGGGGCTCAAGAATACCTCGTGGGCCCCCATTTTTCCTATATATCATGATGGCTGCTACTTCTCAACAGATTTAACAGCTCTATTTATGTACCACATTACGGAAAGTGAGCTGCCATTATCCCCTACTATAGATTTCTTGGACTTACCTTGGGTCGCCATTCACTTACTAGGCAACCTGAGCTACCTCCTCTTGTTCTGGGGCTAACAGCAAAGGTCCACCTCACATGATTGCAGAAGTAACTGGAGAAATTACTTCATAAATACTACATAGTTACTGGAATGTGTGCATCAGAGAAGGGATTTCCTTTTCTGCTTGTCTGTCCACATTTGTTTTGCTCAGCAGTCTTCCCTTACTGGGGTAGCCCTTACCAGAGAGAATGTTGGATTCTGTATAAGTAGCAGTGGAGACTGGGCAAATGAGTTTGGTAGTGGGAGAAGCTGCAGTTCCTAATTTCGTCTGAGGGCCATGCCGCTGGGGAAAGCACTGGCTCCCGCTGAAAAACACAGTATCGTCCTCACATGACCCCATGTTCTCTCCAAGTAGAGTTCCCCACACTTGTTCAGCCTCTTGAGCCCATCAAAGGACACTTGGCTGGACTGAAAAGCCCATGTTAGTCTGGATTAAGCTCCTTCACCTGAGCAACTTGGCCAGTTAACAGTCCCGCCAGATGTGAAGGAAAATGTCAATGTACGAAAAGAGAAGCAAGTGGCAGTGAAGCAGTTAGCAGTAGCTGCTTCTATTTTGCTGGCATACATTAAAAGGTTTGCTGCTTGGGATTTACTAAATCACTGAATAGCTGACTAAGAGTGCCATCTTATGTACACGGGGACAGGAAAACTCCCCACAACTCCTAGCTTTGCTTTTTCTCTGCCTAAATGGGCATTGGGGGGGGGGTTGTGTCCCAAGTAAATTTGCCCATTCGCACTGGACAAGTCCTGTGGCTACGATATGAGATTGGCATATTATGCAATTGGGGTGCTTCCCAGTGCCACTCCTCGAGCCTCTCCTGGTTTCATGGACAGTCACTGTTTTATCAGTATCTCTCCCAAGTCTGGTCACCCATTTGCTCATGAAGGGATGGGCCTTTCTGTGGCCTCGCTAAGGCATAATTTGACACCCAAGCCACTGCTGGCTAATAAAGAGCCAGGGCAGCGTGGTAGAGAGGTTAGGGAGCTGAGTTGGGTCTGGCAGAGCCAGGGTTTTGCCCCCACTCAGCCATAAAACCCTCCGGGTGGCTTTGGATCAGCATTTCCCTTTCAGCCTAACCTATCACACAGGGTTGTGTTGTGAGAACGAGATGGACAGAAGGACATGGAAAGAAGACATGCCGGGTGAGACCTGGCACTTCATTCACACAGCTACTCACAGGATCCCTCAGGCAGGAGGAATACAGCAGCTCCTTCCTGCTCAAGCTCTGTAGCAACTGGTCTACGCAGACATACTGCCACTCATAGTGGTGGCTGGTATGGCCAGCAAGGCCGGTAGCCATGGCTAGTCTTCTGCTCCATGAGTCAGTCCAGTCCTCTTTTAAAGCCATCCAGATGTGGCAGTGAATTCCACAGCTGAACTATGTACTGGGTGGAGAAGTTCTTCCCTTGATCCCTTCCCATTCATCAGTCTCAGCATGGAGAGGACAAGGACCATCCATGCCTGCTCGAAAGAAAAGTCAGGCTATAAACACAATATGCTCGTCTGACTTTAAAATAAATCACCCTTGCGCCCGGCAGTGAAGGTATGTGCAATGTCCAATGTGTGGGAGTCAGGGTGGCATAGTGGTTAAAGCATTGGACTGGGACTCAGGCAGTCTAGGTTCTAGTCCCCATTTTGCCATGAACCTCACTCGGTGGCTTTAGGTCAGTGGTTGATTCTCAGCCTAACCTACCTTACATAGTTGTTGTGAGGATAAAATAGGAAGGAGGATTATGCAAGCCACCTTGGGTTCCTTCTGGGAAAAGACAGAGTATAAATATAAGATCACATTAAATAAATGAATGCAAGTATCACAGAGATGTTGGGAGTGCTTTGCCCGGGAGTGATGGCTAGAAGTATGCAAAGGGAAATCTGTGTTAGTGAAAGATGAGATGCATTAGTATTTACAAAGCTGTTGTAAATAGGGTGATGGAGAAGCTGCTGAACCCTTGCCCCTTGAAGCAGCATGCCTCCAAGCAGAGTCTTTGGTGAATGGGCTGAGAGCTCAGGATGGGAGCCGTGAAGTCAAAGCTGTGTAAGGTCCCAAACAAATGGAAATGACTTTACACGTTCGCATGATTCCGCCTCTTCATATTGGACTCCTGCCTGCAGTGACTTAGTCCTCCACTCTGCAGAGCCCCTGCAAACAAGACAAAATTGGGGGAGTCTTCCATTGTTTGGATAGAAAAATGTATGTGCAACATGCACACCTTGAAAGCAGCATCAGCAGCCTACCTGTACACACAGATGCTTACGCTTACTCCACATCCCCAGATACCTGACTTTGGGATGCTCATCCTTGCTTTTGGCTTTGATTTTAAGCATGTGTCCTTTGGGAGACTCTAACCCTTGAGCCTTATCTCCAAGAAAAGGCATTTGCATCTCCCCCAGTTTGGCAGAGCATGTTTGGACCTGCAGGAATGGCATGACTTGGGAAAGGGTCTACTTCTCACACTATATCCATGGTATGCTGTTACACATAAGGTGCTGAGTCCTAGTAGAAAATATGATTGGTTCTGAAGCTTCTGAAGTTGGAGGATTGCAGGCTCCTATGGTTGGTGGGAGGAGCACAAAAGCAACGGTCCTATCTGCACTTCCAGTTCTGGAAAGCGCTGGTGGCCAGTTTTGGCCATCAAGCCACAACACTTCAGCATAGGAGGGAAGGAAGCTGAGGTACCACCAGGTGCATCGCAGAGCTTCATCACTCCAAAACTCTGTGCTCATCCTCATGGCTTCCAAGAAGCAGCTGGCATGCTTCTTTTCACACCAGCTGAGGTGTGGGTGGTGGAGTGCTCTGAGCATGGCTCCACAGTGTTGAGTTTTAAGCAGAATCCTTTCTCCGCTGTCCTTGCCAAAGAATTGTCACCAGCCTAGATGGTTGTTTCTGTGAAAAAACAGCCATCACTAAGTAGTCATATGGGAAAGGCCCAGCCAATGGGCGTCCTTGTGCATGTTTGAAAGGGAGGAGACAAGGAATTAGATGGCCAATGCGCTTTGATTGCTGGAAAGTGCCCTGGATTCTACAGCAATGGAGACAACTAGTTGTGTGTCACCAAGACTTGACAAACACTCTTATTCCGTCCGTTTCCTTTGCAGCTCCACAGCAGCATAGCCTGCTTATTGCTCCACATCAATGAAAATAGATGATTTTCTGCTCCCCTTAAGCTGCATTGAGAAATGAGAGGAAAAGCAATTTCTTTTGGGGTGCATCATATGCATATCTAGACAAAAAAAAAATGCCCCATGACTACCAGAATTCCCCAGCCAGCCACATTGAATTCTGGGACTGGGAGTTGTGTTTTTATGTATGTATCCATGTCTATCCTATATTTCCTATACCACCCAAAAGATGAAGCTCTCTGGGCTGTTTACACTAAAGGTTGTAGTGCCTTTTTCTGCTTAAACTTGTAGTGGATTGTGTCTTTTCTGAGTGATATCCTAGAATTTGTTCCTGTACTTATAGTACATTTAATTCAACATGCTGAGATTTATGGGAGAAAAGCCTCAAGGCTCTTGATTTCAATACATTCTGCAGTCTCAACAGGATGCTATTGGTAGTGATACACCTGTCTATACCTATATATTTCATCTACAGATCTCCAGAAATGTCTAAAAGGTTCCAAAATGTCCTTGGACATCACTCCCACAAGTACCTTCCTGTACAAAGATTTTGATTAGCTTACCAACTCTTTTGTACAAAGGACTTACCTTGTTTTGTAAATTGTACGCCTGATGTTTCATCTTCTATTCCTCTACAGGAACTGCACAGTTTTCCTTGTTTTCTGAAGGGATGGCGAGGTAGTCAGTCCTGTAAATCAAGGGGGGGGGGTGTTACTTTGAGAAAAACTCTAATTTGCCACCCAATTTTAAAACTTAGTTCACAAAACTTTATTTGTTGTAAAGTGCCCAGAGAGCATCATCTGGGGGTGCTATAGAAATTGATGGTGATGGTGATGGCACCTTACCAAGGAGAGAGACTGCAACTCAGTGAGCAAACAGAGCGTGGCTTTTACCTGTAGAAGATCCCTGCCTCCTACCTTGGTGTGTGCAATTAAAAGAGGGAAAGGCCCCCTGCCTGAGATAAGACTGCTGCGGGTCAGGCAATAGGCAATGTGGAGATAAATGGCTGAACTGGGCTCATTTGGTATACAGCAGCTTCATGTGTTGTGACAACACAAAGCCCTTTGTGTGTGCTCTTGTGTACATGGATGGCCTTCTCCATTCATTCCAGTGGAGGAGCACAGCTACAGAGGCATATGGAGAGCTAGCCTTCCAGGCAAGTGGACAAGGAAGCTCTGGTAGATGGGGCATTCTGTGCTATCAGCCAGCATCTCTGCAACACAGAGCAGAATGGGAGTGCCTTTAATCCTGGCATGAGGAACCTCTGGCTTGCTCCGCCTCTTGTCCCTTTCCAAAATGCAAAGCCAGCCCTACCATTATGCAGAGTAAGCTGGTCAGTTAGGGAATGTGGAGCGTGAGGGCGAGATGCTGGAGTGAATGTGCATGACAGGGACAAGATTCAGACATGAAGCCAACACTGAAAGGCTAGGTATGGGATGAGAATGGATTATTGAACCAGGGGTGGTTGTTGAAACATGGGTTATGGTGTCTGAATCAGCTGCACTAGCAAGTCACAGCTTGCTAACTATGAACAACCCATGAAAAGAGCTCCTGGTTTGTTCTGCTATGGAGTCTAGGTTGTTCACCATTATCTGTTATCTCAGCTGGGTTGTTATCTCAGTTTCAACAACAGCCCACACTCAACCCATATGCAGTCCATGAGTTCGCTTGTTGTCTGAACCCTGCCATAGCCTGCTGTGTAGGCTCCAATGCATGGTAGAGGGAACCCCTGCCAATGCAGGTCCAAGGGAGTGGGATGGAGGGCACCATGCTGTCTTTGCCCCAGATGGGAAAACATCTCGGAAGAGCCTGCAAAAGGCCTTGGTTTTGCCTACTTACGCATTTTCCTGGGCAGTCTCCTCTGCTTTGGTGACTTTCCTGTAGCAGTAGACCATTTCTATCAGCAGCCACAAAGTGAGGAAGACTAGCAGGATATACATCATGATTTCAGAGATGACAGATGTAAAGTCTTCTCCAGCTGTGTAGGAGAAAAGAAATGAAGAGACTGTTGTGGCCTTCCAAGCTCTGGATGAGCAAAACCACCCCCTTGGGGGCTATTTTGATCTTCTGTTGCTTTCTGTCTCTGATGGCACTGAGGTACCAGAAGTTGAGCTGCCAGGCTTTCTTACTTGGGCTTTAGGTTCGGAGCCAGCTCAGCAGGCACTTACATCCTTAGTGGTTCTTATGGAACAAATTGTGCCAGTTGGAAAATTCATTGCCCTCTTCCAGTTTAGCCCCAAGACACATACCATGCCCATGCATGGCAAAATCCATGGATCCCATTCTCGGCTCTGCTACTAATCGGTACAAACTCTGGCACTGGAACCTTAAACTGGCTGGAGCAGCCTTCTCCTACATGGTGCCCATGTTGTCTCTCCCAACCTTCAAGGAGTCCTGCTCTCGAACAGGGTGAGAGCACTTTATGACCAGGCATTCATGGTGCAGAATGTGGATAATCTGGATAAGCAAGAATGATGTGAGCTACATCAGAGGAAGGCAGTGGCTGCAGACCACCACAAGACCCGGGTGGGACAACTGGCGTTCTACTGTCTCCTGATCAGATCCATCCCACCTACTAAACGTTTGGCCACATCCACACATGCACTGCAGCAGCTGCCTCCTCTGGATGCTTTCCTTAGCACATGCGCAAACATGCAGAGCCACTCAGAAGACGTACTTCACTTGGGACACAGAGCCATGTCTGTGCCCATCCTGGGACCTGCTAAGACTCTCCTTTTCTTCCCTGTTCCTTTACTTTCCCCATCTGGAGCTGTTCAACATTGTGCTGAAGACAAGGAAACACAGAGAACCACCGAGACATGGAGACAACTCAGGGAGGGATGTTCAGCAAGTGAATAACACAGAGGAAGAGAAAATAAATAGAGAAAAGGGCGTACGGCTGTGGGGCAGGGGAGAATAACGCACACGAAGAGTCAGGAAGGAGATGTAACGGGGAAGATGCCTTTAACTCAACCATCATTCAGGAGAGAATGGGATTACATGAGAATCAATATCATCATTGAAGGTAAACCCTGAACTAAAACTATCTTGCCTTAACCACTTATATATGGCAACTGGAATTAACAAAGCACAAACTTTGTTAATACCTTTCTAAACAGTGGGGGTGGAAACAGTATTAGATCATGATAAAAAAGGAAGCATCTTTCGTTTTGAAGGGAATGTTTCGGATGGGTCCTTCACAACACATGGCAAGAGGATAGAATGCAACAAAGAGGATGACTCACCAGATAGTTCAGTAACTGGTAACAGTTAAGCTTGCAGTCCCAGTTCTTCTGTTAACACTGAGAGCAGTCTTTTTAAAAAGTAAGCATGGGGGCTGTCACCTTTCCCCAGTTTACAAGACATTAAACCGCAAAACTACAAAGTCAGCCATACCCAACCAACAACTTTTCGGACCATCCCGAAAGCCAATTGGATGTCCAACAGATCTCTAAGCCTGCCAGGCACCATGAACTGGAAGAAGCAAGTTGAAGCCTGTCAGACTCGTTACCTCACCATAAGCACACCAACTTCTGCATCACCATTTTGTACACAGCAACAAATTAACTCTCTAAAGGATCGTCAGCATGTGGCGTACCCTTCTCCACCACTGTGAGATGGATCAGCGTAGAGCTGGTAAAGACCGGCCGATGTGACTCGAAGTTGAATTCCCGGGTCACATTGCATGTATAGATCCCTGAATCGTTCAGAGTGATATTGAGCACTGAAATGGACACATCCTGCATGTCTGCACTCCCATTCCACTGGAGCCGGCCACGGAAGCGACTCTCCACTTCCCGTTTCTCATTGTTGTACTCATAGATCTGTGGGGAGCAGAAAAGAAGTGCAGTCATTATCAGCTCTCTAAGCCACGTCCTAGTGTTTTAGTATTTGATTCAGGAAGCAAAGACAGAGGGCATAAAATCCTTCTTTGGAATGCATGTCTTAAAGATAAGTGGAAGAATAAAAGGTATCTTCTGAGCATTCCACACTCAGTGATCTTATGTGGCTCCATCCGGCTATGCACCCTTTAAACAAGAAAACAAGTAATGCTGAGCATGCAGGAAGGAGACATGAGCCAGGAGGAAACACCAGGATGCAATATTTCTGCTCAGTATTGCTGAGGTAGGACTTCTCCTGCAATAGAGAAGCTGAGTTCTAAAAAGGAACCTCTTTTTAGGGCAAGAATTTCTATCACTGCAATGGGATAGGCTGTAGTGGATCGAAGTTTCACAAGCAGATGCTAATTCCTTCACTTCAGTTCATCCCTGCCCCATATTATCCACTGAAGCTACCATTTTTTTAAAAAAGAAACTTGCTCTTACTTGCTATGTGCATTTCTAAAGGTAAGAGAGGCCTCATTTCTCATACGGCCACCAGGAAATAGATCCCCTTTCTTGGTCTTAAAAGATCAATGAACAGAGCTGAAGGAGGGATTCAGCTGCTGGGTTCGGACAACATGATCATGTATTATGCAACCATGGGCTGTTGTTGAAACCTGGCTTATTGAGTTACCCATGCCCAGCTGCACTAGGAAGCCATGGCTTGTTCAGTGAAGGCAGTCCATGAAGTGAACTCAAGGTTTATTGTTTTGCTCTGGGTTGTTCATCATGGTTTACCTATCTTGGCGGGGTTCAGCAAGATAACTCAGGCTTCAATTGCAATCCACAATTCAGTAGCAACCCAAACTTAAACCCTGAGTGTTGTCTGAACTCAGTTGATCTTGCTACTTATCTGTGTCTGCTGTTGACTGGGTATTTGCCTTTCAATCACAACACAGCAGCATATTCAAAGTAACCCACAGGAATTACTACACATTGCTAGAGATTCCTCTTCAGCTTATTTCTCCATTCTTCAACATAGGGGATATGCTAAACGCTCCATGTCCTAAGCTTGGTTCTATTTCCATTGTACAAGCTTCTAGTGTGAACCATCCAATGAGTTGCTTACCAGCACATCTTTGCCTCCTTCAGCCTTATAGAACCATTTCACCACAGTGTTGGCAGAAACTTCTTCTCGCTTCATGCAGGAGATGCACATCAGCTTCATATGTGATCCCTGGACTGCCTCTGTCTCAGACGGCACTTCCACACAAACTGCAGAGCAGAGACCCGCTGGAGAGGAATGGTGTTAACACCAGGTTGTGGGGGCAGCAGCCAGTTTGCACATGTGAACATGTACAGTTGGGAGTGAGGCCCATTTCCAAGTAGGGCATGATCACAAACATACAAACAGGGGAGGAGTGAAACAGAGAACAATCCATTATCCAAAGCGCTTCAATTTCTAGATGAAAATACAGCTTTTATATCACCAGTGGCATTAATTGAAAATGAATTAAATATTGGGATTTGAAAAAAGCTTTCCTCTCTGCTTTGGTCTCAAAAAATAATCTGCATTTAATAATAAATCAGTGCCAAATTAATTGGCACTTTTCAGATTTACAAGGTGTTTCTTCATCTCCCTCCAGCATGAGAATCTGAACCTGAACCTTCTCAGATCTCAGACTTTGCTTATATTAATTTTAAATATTTGGCCTAAATTTAAAAATACATTAGGTATCAGCACAGTTGTGGTGCACAGAAAACCAACCAGAAATTATGTAATCCAAACTGCTAATCACACACACAAATGCAGCATGTTGTGTGTGTGCACGCGCGTGCGTGCGTGCGTGTGCAATCAATACAAAGCTTCAAGCTCAAATACCCGCCATGCAAAGCTTGGAAACCCTCTGGGTGTTTTGTTCCTGTCAGTCCATCCTTGCCCTAGCATGGTGTGCTTGATCTCAGAGAGAGCTTTTCCTCACCGTTTTTCATCAAGATTTGGAGCTGGGTTGCCTATTGTAACATTTTCTTCAGAATGGGTATCACTGTTTCTAATCTCACTAAGGATACGGACCCCCACCCCCATAACACAGAAGAAAATCCCATGCTGTGGCAGGTGGGGGGAATACAGTGAACACTGATCAGCTGTTGAGAGGTTCTTTCTTACTGACTAAAGCTCAGACATACGTATGCATAATGATTGCTTTACACTTTCTAACTGCCATTCCACAATGGCAGTTTCTTTGTCCTAAGCGAACTTGCTGGCGGTGACTCCAGGAATGCAGTGCTCAAGAAGAAGGTTTGATAAGCTGGGGCTTTGTTCTAGTGTTACACCTATAAGGAAGGGTGTTTCTGCACAGGACTCTAACAGTAGTATACAGGGAGAGTCTCCCTCCTGCACTTAAGACTCCCCACCCAGTCTGCTAAATGCTAAGATGCACAGCGCCTTGAATCCAAAATGAAGTTAATTACCACTGGATTCCTTTTGCCATCTGAGCCACATCACATGCTTTGCACACATGGATGAATGCTCCAAATGTGTGAATACTGCTAAAAGGGGCCAGAATCATTTTAAATTTGAACATTTGAACATTTGAACATCAGTCTCGGGATTTACTGAGATACAAAGGTACTGATGCATATGAAAATACCTCCAAATGTCAAATCACTAGTTAGGTTGATACCGACACTGGACTATCACAAATATGTTACCTTGCAATGAGACACTGTCCTTTCCCTGGGGCACCTCTTGGTGAACCAACATCCCAGTCGTTCCTCTGCTGGCTGCATCCCTTGAGATGTGCTCCTTTTCATGGGGAAATTTGATTTGGTTGCAAAGGTAAGCACGCAAGAGAGGCCTGCTAGGTCAGATGAAAGGCTGTCTGGAACAGTATTCGGTTCACCAAGTGGTCACCCAGCTGCACCAACCCTTTCTTATTCGTCTTCCCCAACATCTGGTAGAAAGGATCTTTCCACCTCCAAGACAAGAGGCAACAAATCCCAGGGGGTCTCTTTCTCCACTTGGCCTCCTACCCAATCGGCTAAGTTTTAAGATACACAAGGCTTCGAATGAAAATCAGGGCAAGCACCTTGGATTCCGTTTTGCCACTCCATTTCCTGAACTGAGAGCAGAAAGAAATGCTTTTCTTCCCAACTCCTTTAGGGGAAGGCACTTTAAATGCCGTGCCGAGCACCACCCCCGTGCGCATCGGAGGATTTTAAGAAAAACGAAAGGAAAAGAAAGATACACAGCACCGACCATCTTTAGAAAAGTTAATGCAGAACGGATTGAGAGAGTTTTCTCCATCACCAACACCCCGTGAGATCATTCACGTGTCGGTTTCACATGATCCCCCAAGTGCGATCGCCGCATTCGCGCTTCCCTCTGCCCGCCTTCCCTCCGAGAAGAAGCCGCCACCGCCGCCCTGCTTTTAATTACGGGGCTCGCATCTCGCCATGACAACCCCTCTCCGGGGCACGACCGAGGCAGCTCGGCTGAGCCTGCGCCTGCCTCCACGGGGGGGCCGCGTCCTCCGCCTCAAAAACAGCTTCCCGCCCAGCGCCACCCGCCTGCTTCCCCCCCCCACCATGCCCGGCCCTCGCCCCTCTCCCCAGGTTTACGTCCCGACCGTTTCCTAGAAGAGCGGCGGCTGCGAGAACGGGAGGCACCTACCCCAGAGCACCAGCAGCAGGGAAGCGCCGTAGGTCACCTGGCTGCGCGCAGCCATGGCTCTTGCGCGGGAGGCGGCGGCGGCGGCGGCGGCGGGATCCCGCTTCTCACCCAAGGCTCGCTGCCGTGCCGCGCAACAGGCTGGGGATCGCTGGCTGGCGCGGGGGAGGCGGGAGGAGGCCGCCCCCCGTGGCGTGGCCAGCCGCGCAGCGCGCTTCAGCACCATGGAGAGCGCCGGGCCGCCCCCTGGCGCGCTCGGGCGCTGCCCCGCCGCCCCCTCCCTCCCCGCTCGGCCGGCTGCGGCGCACCTCGGCAGCCGCTGCCCCGGCGCCGCATCTGCCGCCCCGGCCAGCCGGCCGCCCGCAGGGAGGCGAGCCCCTAGGGCACCTTGCGGCCCCCGCGTCCGCAAGAGGCGCGCGGGAAGGGCTCCGTCGCCGCCAGCCGGAGCCGCCGTCGCCCGTCCCGAGCCTCCCGGCAGGAGCCTGGCATCGCAGCCGGGCAGCCGAACGGCAAGGCGCCCAGCTCCTTCCCGGTCTCGGCGAGGCGGCGGGGACGGCGTGTGCCTCCGCAGGCGGCAGCCGGGGCGTGGAGGGGGAGGGGGCGGCCACAGCCTCTTTTTCCAGCGGTGCCTGGCTCGGGGACAGCCCCTCTACCCAGGCATGCGCAGACCTGTCCTCCAGGCGAAGGCAGGCCTCCCCACTTCAAAAGAGAAAGAATGGGGGGGGGCTTTCGGGGGGGCCTCCCCTCCTTGCTTCGCACACCGCACAAAATCCCGCACGCCCCTTTCCAGCCTTCAGCTCCGCGGAACCTAAGCTTTCTAGGAAAGCCCCTTCCTCCTTTTGAGCCTCCGCTTTCCCGCGGCGCAACAGCAGGAACCATTTCGTAAAAGGGAGGAGGAGAAAACCTGCTTTGGAACAAATGGGTGGGGAGGGGGCAACCAGGAATGAGCCTGGCAGGGAGCCCACAGAGGCGGCTAGGGCAGCTGCGGGGTCGGGGGCTGCTGCCGGATGCACAGAGCTTGCCAAGCGCAGTGGTGCCTTGCCCTGACCCTGGCCGCGGGGCTTGGCCCTTGCGCGCTGGAGCGCCCAGCTGCGGCTCGCACGGCTCCCGGGTTCACCGGCCGGGCAGGCAGGCAGGCGCTGCTGCGGTTTCGTAAGGGGAGCTGGCCAGGGTGAACGGGACGAGGCCGCGGGAGGGAGTCCGTACTGCTGTCACTGAGATGAGCCCGTAATGCCAACCCCTGGACGGCCTCCAAGGTCGTTTTTACAGCCGAAAAGCGGAGAAATCCGCTCTCCTCATGTATCGGGCTTGTGCCCGGAGATTTAGAGGCAGGAGCCGGTTGGGGCAGCCACAAGTGGCCTCGCACGCAACTCCTGTCCTGTAAAACTGCTCAAGGTCAGGCCTGACTGGGAAAAAGGATGCTCACTGGATTTCCCTCTAATATCTCCCTGCTTGCCCCTTTTGCGGAAGTGGGAAATGCCCACCCATCCCTTGGCAACAGTGAGTGCAAAAGGGACCACTGGTTGACAACGGAGTGCCCCAAAACAAGAGAGTGGGAGAGGGGGACTCCAATGTGAGTCTGAAACTCGTGTGTGTGTGTGTGTGTGAGAGAGAGAGCGAGAGCGAGAGCGAGAGCGAGAGCGAGAGAGAGAGAGAGAGAGAGAGAGCACAAACTCCTCTCTGTGGCTGTCAAGGGGAGATGGCTGGCTACTAGGAAAAAGGCTTGTTCTGCTGGGGAATGAGAGGTTCACCTGATACCTAAGTCTCTCTCTGGCATCTGGCAAAGATCTTATTTTTCCAGGAATTCTAAAATTTTCACATTTACTGTTTTAACTCAGGTATAATTTAAATCTTTGTACAACTGCTTGGTTTACATTGGCTTTTGTTTCAATTTTATACTGTAGCTTAAATTTTGATAGAGGATTTTATGTTGGATGTTCCGGTTTTAATGGTAGTAAACTGGCTGTTGGGCAGTACAGCTTTGTATGGTACGGAAATCAAGCAAACATTCCCATTCAAAGCAGTTCTCATAAAGAGGCTCGATAGCAGAAGCCCACTATGTTTTTCCCAGGTCTGAAAAGCAGCTGTCTTTAAAACAGACTCTTATTATTAAATTATATTTGCAACTCACTTTTCCCCCCTCTTTCAAGGAACCTAGAGGAATTTACAAGTTTCTCCCCCTCTATCTTGTATCTTTGCAACAACCCTGTGAGGAAGATGAGGCTGAAAATCTGTGACTGGCTCAAAGTGCTCCAATGAGCTTCATGATGAGTCTTGACTAGAGCCCAGATTTCTGAGTCCCAGTCCAATTGCACCCCCCCGCCCCCATCAATAGATTTTGAACTGTCTTTGTACCTGGTTGTCTTAATGAACAGCATCAGATCCATTGGTGCATTGAGCAAAGATGCATCACATGTGCTTTCAAAGGGCTTTCCATTAATTTTACCCCCCCCCCCATTCTGCTGTGTGAAAGAAAAAGCAGCTCTTTCATTTTCTCCCCAATTTTTTCATCATGTGGCACATCTGTTAGCCAACTTCCTCTCTTCCCTGGAGGTAACATCAAAACTAAACAAACCTCTGGAGGATCCATGGTTGTCTGTGTGTGGAGAAGGAATCACCTGTCTTTTCTCTCCAGTTCACCTGTTCTCATTGATCCTATGCACAGGGTAAGGCTTGTTCCGTGCTACCTTTTACGCACCTTCAGAATGTGTTACCCGGAAGGGCTGGCACTCCAATCTCACAGCTGCACAAGCGGAAGCATGACTGGATTGCAGCAGACCAGGGACATGTAAAAAATCCAGCCCCGATTTTGCTCAATATTCATCACCAAGCAGAAGGAACCAAAACGTTTTCTCCATAGCATGCAATTAGGAAGACGGGACAGACCTCTTTCTGCTGATTTGGCCCCTGCAGCTGGCCTCCTTTGGCCTCTTCCTTCCCTCATCACTTGGGGATTTGATTCAGGTCTTTCTCCCTGAAGGACGCTTCTGGTTCTCAAAGCTCAAGGTATAGTCACCTGCAGTGGAATGACAAGCAGCTCTATTTTCATGTCAAAGTTGTTTACTGTAAACAATTCAGCAGGAGTTGTCTATCTGCCCTCATCATCATTTGTAAGCATTTATAGTCTTCATAGCAAGAAACAATCTGAGCCTCCGCAAACGTCCTTTGCAGAGGTTTCCCTCTCCATGGCTGCTGGCAGGCATGTTCTGGCAAAAAACTAAGATAGCGTTGTGTAACTGACAACACTATGCCCAGTTCTCTTTAGTGAAATCTATCTTTACAGAGAGTATTCTTTTGTTTTTGAATTCTTGAGCATGCCAAACAGTAAAAATACATTTTGCATTTCTCATGTTCTGGTCCTTGCAAAGGTTCGCTTTAATCCCCAGGATAAATTCTGCACGCATTGGCAGAAGGAGGCAGACTGTGTTCAGTTGGATCCAGATTTAGGCATACACATCAGGACTAGCAGAAGGCGGCTTCCCGACAAATTGCTCTCCAGGGCAGCTGCTCCAGCCCCTGAAAATGCTACTCAAACAGCCAGGAGAAAAAACAGGTGCCAAATGCTGAAAAAATGCTGAAAAAACAGGTGCCAAATATTTTCTGCACCACTGTTGCTGTTGCTTTTCTTGTTATATTATAATATAGCATACTGTAATTTATATTTTATTAATATACCAACATTCTTCCTCTCACAAGGCACCCTCGCAAGGTGGCTTACAAGATTCTCCTCCTCCCCATTTTATCCTCACAACAACAGTACTGTGAGGTAGGTTAGGCTGAGAATCAGTGCGTGGAGCAAAGCCAGCAGTAAGCTCCATGGCCGAGGGAGGACTAGAACCTGGATCTCTGAGGTCTTCAATCCAACACTGTAACCACTGTACAGTACATAAACCAAGTGACGATTGGTCTAGAAATATCATCAAATAGCTGTAGAACTGCAATTTTCCTTGTGGGTGCATGCACACACACAAACAGACCCACTGGTCACTGTCACACTTGAGAGAGCTTCTGTAACATTGGAAACCCCTCCTTGTATTTTTAAGTCTCCAGGCAAGTGAGAACTGCTCAGTATTTAGTTTCTTGCAGCCTATTTTTCATGCTCTTGGGTGATTTCCAGGACTGGATTACTCATTATGTTACTCACACTATAGTTTAAGAAACTGACCAAATTGGGAATTCACTATGCTGTGATTATATTAGATACTCTGTGCTCAGAGTATACAATGCACCTTTACAGATTAGAAAGTAGTTTAAAATAATCAGAATATATGATTCCTTCATCAGCTGATGGAAGAGCTGTAGAAATCCATCAATCAATTTTATTTTGCTATGGGATGTGTCCGATGCATTTGGGAACATGATCTTGCAATTCCTACCAAGGGGAAAATATCCTTTATAACAGGGATAAAGAATCTGTGTCCCTCCAGATATCGTTGGAATGGAGGCCCCATCAACCTTCTCCTGCATGACCAATGGCAGGGGATGATGGAAGCTGCAGTCCACAACATCTGAAGGAACACAAGTCACCTGTTCTGCTTTATGACTAACTCCTCTCCTACCCTAATAGAATGGAAATGGAGGATACCTGTGAGCAGTCTTAAAGCCGCTTACTCCAAACAACTTCCAGATAGTGGAACTGCTCTTGAGTAAGTGCTTTGCATGGCAGCCTTCTGGACCTGGCAAAAGTTGGGCAATAGTCGTCACTGGTCAGCGCCTGTTCCCAGGGGCATGGCAGCCACCCAGGCTGCTGTGCACCGAGACTTCATCTGTGAACCCACGGCAAGTGATCACTGCAGGAGAACCTGCACTACTCTGGCCTGGATGGAGCAGGCAAGGCAGGTCTCTTTCGGGCAAGGAACTGTCAGCAATTGCCATTTGTTTTCTCTTGCACTCCGGAGCTCACGTTGACTCACCACAACAAGCAAGTTTTTGCAAAAAGGTCACTGTTCTGAAATAGGGAAAGATCTCATTTTTATCCTGCCCAATGGACGGGAAACCAAGAAATAGACCAAGGAAGAGCAGGAAGCTGCTGCAGGCATTAAAAGCCATTCTCCATTTTCCGCAGCCTTCGGCTCATTCATTAGGCAAATCCTCTTTTGCAAGGGAAAGCGGAGCAAAGCTTTCTTCCCAAAGGGCAAGGGCAACTGGCAAAGGCTAGAGCAGAGAGCAAATGAGACAGAGCTGAAAACATTGATGAATATGAATTGTGAACGTTGCAGAAAGCTGCAATGCTCTCTGCACCGGGGTTGCTATGGGAACCAGCCCAACCAGGGCAACACATGCATGAAAAGAAGGAAAGAGGGAAAGCCTGGCACTTTTGCATCAGCACAGGAAGGTTCAGAGCTTTAAAAGATAATGATAATAATCCAGCGGGTCTGGGGCCAATAATGCCCTCCCTTTCCCAGTGTCTTCTTGGCTGTGGCAAAGAAGGAAAACTGAAACAGGAGCATTTGAACCAGGCGTGACCAGGGTGGGAATGCTTTCTCCCAACCACTTCAGTAATTAGAGAGATGTATTTCATTGTGCAAAGAGAATTATCCACCCTGACTTCCCATGCGCTGCTACCTCCAGGTTGTCAGGGGTTGGGAGAGCCACAAATCTATCAGCAGATGTTCCCCTTCCATCTTAAAATTGATGGTTACCTTTGAATCTGGATCAACCTGAGGACGTCAAGTTTGGGCATATGGTCCACCTTCAACAAATGTCCCTGAGGATCAAAGCACAAGGGCTACAGCTCCAGGCCAGAACAGCAGTCTGCTTCAGCCTCCAGGGGGCTTAAGAGAAAGATAGAGAAGAAAAACATATTTTTCTTAGCAGCTAGAAGATCATCTCCTTGTTACAACCATTTGAGAAATACTAAACAATTGTACCTGCCTTTTGGACCCCTGTTACAGGGAAGGGGTTCTTGGGGCTTAGATCAGGCTCACAGCTAGTTTTGTGCTCAAGATCCTTCTTCTCATATTAAAGAGTTGACTTCTGAGGTAATAATTAAGACA
This sequence comes from Varanus komodoensis, assembly GCF_004798865.1. Taxonomy (NCBI): domain Eukaryota; kingdom Metazoa; phylum Chordata; class Lepidosauria; order Squamata; family Varanidae; genus Varanus; species Varanus komodoensis. The sequence continues at coordinate 5,558,514 of NW_025335856.1, forward strand.
GTGAAGAATCAGGATCATTGTCACTAGATGGTCAAGGGACCCAGTCTCTGGCTGTTGCCCACTGAAATGTCATCTATTTGAAATATATAGGGCATGCACAAAGTTGGGATATGTTGGAATAATCACCCTTCCAGGCAACCCTTCCAGGCAACTGTCAACACCATCACAAGAGAGAGCCACCACAAAGACTGTGACTCATGAGTCCAGAAAGCTGTGGATATAATTTTGGAGCAACTAACTGCCAACAAGAACATCATTGTCATCAACAACAACAGATTGAGGACTCCATGTCCTAGCCTGTGTCTCTCTAAGGGTTCTCTCTTTCTGCACAGACAGATGGTTTTCTGGCATGTTTGCAGGGATACAGAGAGAACAAACGCGGAACTTCAAGCATTGTACCATTTGGAATGTCATTGAGACTAGTTTAATAAAGGACATCTGTTCGTATGGGTGATTTCTGGCCACTCTTATAGATGTACAGTAGAGGTATGTGAAGTGCTTGGTGTTTGTTACAACTTAAGATACATAGTCCTTATTTTTGTCAGGGCAATTTCAGGCAATACTTCAAGTCTATATCGCTACGCTGGGCTTAAAGTTGCCTGGGGACCCCTGTTGTGTTCAGCTCATACTTGGGCACAGTGGCAGCCCCAAGGAGTCACTTCCCTTCCCCACTGGTGTTCCAGGGGACCGTGTTTGCGATTCTTGCTTAGGGTCTCTTTAGCCTTTTAGCTTAACCACTGCTTAACACATCACCCAGGTCAGGATGACAGACTAAGCCACGGAGTGGTTCCCTAAACCCACCAGGCCTTGACTAGTTGGGGCAGTTGATAAACCAACTCCATGGAAGTGAGGATTTAGATAACACCTGAAGCCACCCTGCTGATGGCTTTACGTCCTGTGCAAGCCCAGTCCCTATGCTCCTCCCTATATGTTAGGCCATACAAAGATCCAGCAGGGGGCACTCCGTCTCCTGTGAAGGCTGCTTTCCCCAGGATGCTGGCTGGGAAGAGACCGTGTCAGCAAAACTGCAGTAATGTGCACATCTCTGTCCAAAGGCTCATACCAGTCAAAAGAACACCGTAGGAATATCCATAGTACTTGCCATTAAAGTTGATCATTCCATTGCATTTATAGCCTGCTTTTTCCTCCTGTGAGGACCCCCAAGGGGGCTTGCAAAGCTCCATGTCATCCTTATAACAACCACCCCATAAGGTAGGTTGAGCTGAGGATGAGTAGCTTGCCTAAAATGAGCTTCGTGGCTGAGAGGATGCTAAAACCTGGATCTTCTAGGTTTAACAATCTAGTCATCCCAACCCTCTGGCTCTCAGTGCAACACATGAAAAATCTAAGGTAACCTGCAAGAACATCATTTGCCATCCCAGCTACCAAAATCAAATCCTGATAGAAAACCCTTGTTCAGATTCAGGATCTAGGAGAATTACTAGTATAGGCAAACATATTCTTGATAAAGCTTAGCTGGAAAAGCCCACCTAACTTTGAAGCCTTGTTTGTACGTTGTGAAGCAGAGCCTGCTACATTTCATGATGCTTGGAAGAGGAGGTGCAAGGAGTGTGACATGATCTTGCTCACTGTGTGATCCCTGATTGGCTCGCATCACACACTGAGGGCAAGGGGAGGCCACAGAGATGAAGGATGAGTGTGACTATGTACATGGAACAAGACGTGGAATGTGGAAGGCACAAAAAAATCTATGTATAGAAATTCTGAGTGGCATTTTGTGGCTCAACATTTCCCCTCCTCACTTCACCCTGTTGCCACTCCTCAATTCACTGGTGAAATCAGGAACCGAAACTTTCTATCAGCGGTGGTCCACAAAGAATGTTGCTGAATTTCACTAAATATTTTGTGGGAAATGTGCTCATTCAAGTCATCAAAGTATTACACATAGCAAAGCATGGGAACAAATGGACAAAAGAAATCAATAGCTAAAGAGAATATGGTGGAATAGGTGTAAATGAGCAGCTGGTAAGGGAAAACTGGTCAGGGAGACAATGAAAAGGCATTCAGTGGTTCTGAGCAAACACTCCTCTCTCAAAATCTGCAAACTCACATTCCAACTTGAATGCAACCCTTCTGTGAAAGGTAGGAAGAAAGGAGAAGAAATGCAAAGGGAGGATTCCAGGTCAACCTCTGACACTTCTAACCCTCCAGAAAAAGCTTCAGTAAAGAGTGAACTGTGGCATTGAGCCACATGGGGACAGCACAGAGCAACCCAGAAAATTTAGCGCCATCTGAAGATTTTCATCACAGGCCCCAGAAGTCCTTCAGGACTGCTGCTGTCATTAGCAGCAGTCCTGGAGAGTTTATTGGAAACCACTTTTAGGGATGCATTTATGAAGACAAGCAGTTAATGCAAGCAAGAACAGCAAAGTTTTCTTGAATTCGTGTAGCTTAAATGCTTTTTAAGTGGGAGTTTCATTTGGCAGACTCCTCCAGAAATGCTCTTGTGCTTTTGCAACAGCTGCTTTCACAAAAATAAACAAATAAAATCAAGTGAGCATGAGTTTTTTTGTTTGAAAGATAAAACCTGAAAGATTCATACTGGGGTGCTTTCTATAGGCAGCTGCTCTCCATTGGATTCTAACAGATATTGGTCACCCTGCTTAAAATCTCACCATTATACTGTGTTGCTATTGCTTTCTATGAATTGTTGTTAACTTCCCAGAGAGACTTGCCTATTGAGTAGTATATAAGTGATGATGAGGATGATGATGAGGAGGAGGAGGATTGCAAGGAGCCAGCAACAAAAAGGGCATCCTGCTTGAAACTCTTCCTCATAGGTTGCTACACATTATGCCAGTTGACCCCAGTTTCTTGGCAAACTGGTAAAATGTGGGCTAGGTGATGGTACTGTTATGTCTAGCTGGCTGATGGGCTGTATCCAAGATGAGCTCATCAACAGTGACTTGTCAGTCTGGAGAGAAGTCACAGGTCGGGTGTGACAGGTTCAGTGCAGGTCAGCATCCTTATAAATGACTTGGGAAAAGGAACAGAGGGGAACACATCCAGTCTGCAGATGGCTCCAAATGGCTTGGAATGGCTGCTGAGACAAAGAGGACTTCCGCATCCTGTTCTTTAACATTTTCCCAGTGGTGAGAAGTTTGATAACTGTGACTACAAGAGTTATGGGTGGAGTGTGAGTTGTCATTGAACTGTGGGTTCCTGTTAAAAATCCATTATTGAGCCAGTGTGGTGTCATGGTTTAGAGCATGGGACTGTGACTCAGATGGCCCGGCTTCGAGTCCCCGCTCAGCCATGGAGCCCACTGGGTGACTTTGGGCCAGTCACAGACTCTCAGCCCAACCTACCTCTCAGGGTTGTTGTGGTGGGGATAAGATGGAGGAGGAGAATGATGTAAGCTGCCTTGAGACCTTTGTAGGAAAAAGGCAGAATATAAATCGCAATATAAATAAAATATAAATAAATAAATATTGTCTGACCACGAACAGCCCATAGTTCACAAGCCAAATGAGACACCATAGGTTCTTATCATTGATGGTCATGGTTGACCAACCTTTTCAGCTGGGTTCGGACAACACGGAGACCTATTTTTCCACAACCCATGGTCAACAACATCTCAAACACAAACTCAACCCCAAAGTGGGGTTATCTTGTCTGAACACAGCATAGCTGCTGTAATCAAACTTCTCACCACTGGAAAAAATATGTCAAGAACACATAAACTTAATCTCTCTCTACTGCACAGACATGCACACACTGTCCATATCTATACAACACTGGGCTTTCTGCCATATTACACTCTTTTTGTTTCTAGCTCTCCTCCCCACGACCCGCAGTTGCTTCCCGGGTGCTTGGTCCCCAGCAACAAGGCAGCAGCTGCTGCAACTGCTTTGCAGAGGATACTCTTGTAATTGCATTAAAAATAGACACAGTGCATACAATAATGAACTGGCATGAGCCACACCTTTAAACAACATGGTTAGCCACATAAAACATCATCTTTGGCTATAATTAGGCAACTCAATGCACTTTCGGGAGTGAATCATTAACTGCTGATACCATGGAACCCTTTGCTTCTGTGAATGAAATTGTCCAGTTTGTTTTCTCCCTCCCTCCCTCCCTCCCTCAAATGCAAACATCTGCTTAGCAGATGATGGAGGAGTAAATACACTCATGGCAGATAAATGGAATTCAGAGATGACACCACCTCCAATTTCCCCAAGGTATAAACAGGATGGAAATTTTAAGTGACTCATGATTGGCGGCTGTCGATTTTGGAGGATATGGGCATGACAGCCGATGGTATTTAGGTCATTAGTTCAGATAAAATATATTGGCCAGGACAAACAATGATTTCCGTACATTGACATGATGTGACCTATATTGTATAATGGTGATAGGTTTAATTGAGGCAGACAGCTGATAATCTCTCACCGTCTCTTTCTATTTTAAAGGGTTACAGTAGCATGTGCAGTGACGCCAAATGAGGTTCTCAGATTCCCCAGTGGGTTTTTGGAGTAACTTGATTCTGTGGATAAATGTTTGTGCCCGCTCTTTGGTTTACCAGCCAACAGCCATCACGGCCACATCCCTCTGTTTGCTGCCTTCCAAATTCCTTTGGGGTCTCTCCCAAGATGCAATGTAAGGACCCAAGCTGAACTTGAGCCCAGTTCTAGCTCTAGGCCTTAGCAGTGTTTTACCCATTGCACGGAGATCTTTTTCACCATCCCTTCAAGGAGGATGGCATAACTGGATTAACAACTCACATTCCTGTTTTCTGTAGGTGGAGGGACTCCGCTGAGTGAAAGGGTTCTAGCTTATCTCAAGAGACTGCAAATGTTTCCTTTGAGCAGCAACTTCATGTTAGGCTAATTCTGGTGTTGCTTCATTAACCTGTTTTAAAATAGGCTTGGCTCTGGTAAACTTCACCAGATCACAAGCGGAGACTTTCCCTCCGAATTGCTAATGTGAACCCATGCCGGGTGGGGAGGTCCCATTTTGCTTAGTATCTAGAGGTGCAGATGAGGGAAACATGGAGATGATGCGGACTGATCCTTACAATGTCAGCATGATAAGCCGCCCCGAGGCTTCGGCGAATGGGGCGGCATAAAAATGTTTAAATAAATAAATAAATAAATAAATAAATAAATAAATAAATAATAAATAAATAAATATGGGCGTGACCTTCTTAGAAATGTAAGGCCAGCTAGGATTTAAGAGAAAGATAAGGTGGGGCAGCTTGTCAGCATTTAGTCATTTAAGAAGTATTGACTTGCCATCATTCATTGCAGGATGCTTAAATTATATTACCGATGGATCTTTTCCCTCTTGCTAAATGCGTAATTGGGGAAAGGAAATGATTAAGAAAGCTTAACATTTTTCACTTCAGGGAAGAACTAGCTGCACTGACTTGTGCTGGCAAATGGTTATATAATCAAACTGGGTCAGCGGCACAGCAATCGATTCCGAAATTTGGAAGCAGGCTGGGGGGGAGCAGTCCAGGTGACATTATCTTTAATTTGGAAGAGATTTGTGCAGTGTGAATGAGCACTGAAGTGGCTCTCTGGTTTGTCTACCTCTTCAGGTAAAGACATCTGCAAAATATGCATTGTACATATTGGAAGAAAGACAACATCGAGCTTTTCTTGTCCAATGAAATGGAAAGTCTAAAATAATAGGAGTCAAGGATCAGAGATGAGAAACTGAACGAATCCTGGGTGACTTGTGAGCCTATTTTACGAACTGGCTGATCTTTCCCCAAATGTGGATGTGCTTGTAAAACACTATTTTTTAAGGCAGGCAGATCAGCGGTGGGTGGTTTGTGGGCCCTTGTGTGGATAGAATGGTGCTTTGCATACCAATGCTGGAAGCAGTCGATATAAAAGAAGAGGGTTGGGCACCCTTCCCCTTGAGGGATGGGGGAGGCAAGCAGTTTGCCAGGGCCATGCGACAAAAGCGGCTCCTGCTGGAAATCCTGGAGGCGAGCTTTGAGGCGCAGGCACTCTGTCCTGTCTGCACCTTCTCTGCTCTGAGTCACAGCTCCAGTGCTCACCTGGCTGGCAAAAGGGGGCCTGGGAAGCAGAAGGCTGCTGTGGGATCACTGCCACGGCAGAGCTGCAGTCCAGAAGACAAGAGCCCTGCATCCTGTGATGAGCACCTGCAGCAGACCCCGATATTAGTCTCAATGGCAGGAAGGGATGGCTTCAGAGAGGGAGGCCTTTCCTGCTTCAATGAGGCTGCTCTGGGGCTGCTTTCGGCTGGCATTTCCGATTGCAGCAGCAAGGGCAGCTGGCCCAGCCTGGCCCGGCCGGGCCAGGCCCTTCAGCGCTCGAGTTCTTGCCACACATGCCAAGCAGCCCATTTCCCCCGAAGGCGAAGGGCCTGGGGAGGGGCAGGCATGGGAAGTGAGTGCTGGCCAGGGCTCCTGCAGCTGTTTCCCACGTCTGGCAATTATGTGATTACGGCAAGCAGCTGCTTGCATCAACCCGCTTGCGAGTCTCTCACAAGGCAGCGGCACTCCTGGAATGGGGACTGAGCCAGCCTCGCGCCGGGCAAACAAGCCTAAATGGGGCACCTACTTCTGTGTGGCGTGCGGTTCGCTGCAGAGCCGTGGAGAACTGGCGGGAATTGCCCGGAAAGCATCACCTCATTGTGGACAGCACTTTATGTTTCCGTCTGAGCCTTGCAACGGCAACCTGCTGGGGAAGGCGGGGCGGGAGGATGTGACTGGCCTAGGTCGCCCAGGGGGCTTCACGGGGGAGAGGGGCCTAGAGCCCAGATCGCCCAAGACCCAGTCCCATGCTCTCACCACTAGGACACACGAGCTCTCTGTAAGTGACTGTATAATTATACGCGAGCAGCTGTCATTACTGCTTTAATTTATCGATCAGTTAAACTGACTTTGAGGCTGCTTTTGAGGGAACTGAGTGGCATACAACATAAAAACCAAAAACTTCTCAATGTGTATTTATGTTCAGTTCACTCATATATTGTGAAATGCAGAATCAGAACCCAACCCAAGAAGAATCAAGGGGAAATGATAAAAGGGGCACAAGAGATGAAAACCAATACAAGGATATGCTAAAAGAATAAACAAAAAGCTATAAATATTCTATAAAGAGAGCCGGTGTGGTATGGTGGTGAAAGAATCAAAGTGGGGACCCAGGAGATCAGGCTTCTGAGGTGAAACATGGAGAGGGGGAGAACAAGGGGGGAAAGTCAGGATATAAATGCAATATAACAGCAACAACAACTTATTATTAAATCAGAAGATGCAAATTAAAACAAGAAAAAAGAAAGTGAAAGGGAACATCCTTTCTTTTAGCAAAAAGAGAGGAGCAGGAGGAGGAGGAGGCAATGAAGAAGGAGAAGGAGAAGCACCTTTTCCTAATTATTTCCCTGCCTCATGTTTTGGGGGCAGGGGGAGTTTGTAAAACAAAAACTGGCAGGGCAGGGTGGGTTTGGGTCCCCCTGCAATGCATACCAGTCTCAGTGCTGAGCACTTAGCCTAAGGCAGTGATGGCGAACCTTTTAGAGACCAAGTGCCCAAACTGCAACCCAAAACCCACTTATTTATTGTGAAGTGCCAACACTACAATATAACCTGAAAACTGAGGTTTTAGTTTAGAAAAAACACCTCACAGCCAGTCCAAGTAAATATATATATAACCTTGGCAGTGTACTGACCAGCCATGCAAAAGCTTGGACGAGTCGCGGCTAATAAGTGACAGCTCGTGACATCATTGCCTGGCACTGGTACTCCTTTCTGAGCATGCGCAAGGCCCCTATGTGCGCTGTTATTCGATGCTCAGCTGCTGGGGCAATGATGGGGTGCCTCGGCTTGCATGCCGACAGAGAGGGCTCTGCATGACCGCTGTGGTAGGTGTGCCATAGGGTTGTCACCACTAGACTAACCTTACCTTGGTGCACTCCCCTAACCCTAATATAGGGGCAAAATACCATTGAAAATAATGCAATTTTGAAAAAGTCTTCCTTGAGTAGCATTTTCTGCACTGCTCCTCATTTCTACCCATGTTAAACACATTCCGATCATCAAAATCATGCCAGGACACCTCATTTTTCTCTCCCTAGCCCAGTGATCATGAACCTTTTAGAGACCAAGTGCCCAAACTGCAACCCAAAACCCACTTATTTAGCGCAAAGTGCCAACACTGCAATAAAACCTGAAAACTGAGGTTTTGGTTTAGAAAAAACAACTCACAGCCAGTCCAACAAAATATATCCACATCCTTGGCAGTGCACTGACGGTCCATGCAAAAGCTCAGATGAGTCATGGCTAATGAGTCGTGGCTTGTGACGTCATTACGTGGCACCACTCCTCTTTCCCAAGCATGCCCATGGCTTCTATGTATGCTGTTATCCGATGCTTGCCTCCTGGGTGATGCTGGGGTGACTTGGCTCATGTGCCGACCGAGAGGGCTCTGCATGCATATTGTGCCATGCGTGCCATGGGTTCGCCACCACTGGCCTAAGATAAACAAAAAAACAATGATCTGCCGCACACGACATCTTGAATGTAGCTGATCCCTCCAAGTGGGGATGGAAATGCTTGGAGGCTCCCCTTATTAAAGCCATGCAGTTATGCACCCTGAGTCGGCCGGAGGAAATTTCTCTGGGTTAGTCTCCACACCTGCTGGGTGTCCGTGGTCTGAAACGGTGCATTCTAGAAAGCCTGTACCTTCCAGCCACTTTGATTGGGGTGTTGCGAGCCGCTCTTTGGGAAGCAGTAATTCTGCCCAAGAGCGTTAATGCATGCAAGTTTTCCCTGATGTCAGTGGGAAATTGTACATAATACCCAGAAGGAAACCTAAAACCCCACCTGTTACGAATGGTGTTTCTCTTTGCCCTCCATTTTGCCCAGATGCCTGCCTTTTGGGGACACCCACTGGGTGCAATGGAGCTCTCCAAAGTAAGGAACTTAGTCCTGGGTACTTCCTGGTGCAGAAAGAGGCAAGATGCCACCCAGTGGTGCATTTGGGTAATTTTAGTCTGTGGATTTCATGGTCATCTCTCTCCCTGCCCCACGACCATGCTGCCTGTGTGGCCCTGTTGCCCCCTGCTCTGAACGTTTGCCTCAACTGCTGGCTGCGGGTACCGCCTGTTGCCAGGAGCTGCGATGCTTTGCAGATTTCTGGTTAACACATGAAAGACAAGGCTGAAGACCTGAATTTTATGAAGGTGCAGTCCTAGGAGTGTTTGGATGGCCTACAGCTCCCGGCATCCTTTGGGGTTTATTTTTTATGGTCCAGGGCATCTTGGGATTGTCTGGAAAGCTGTGGGATAGGTCAGAGTCCCAGCAGAAAGATGGTCCAGGGAACAACACCATGTCCCTCCCTGCCACCTAAGCAGCTCTTGGCTGGGCTCTGACCATCTTCTGAGTTGGTTCAGGTGGTCCTGGGGTGGGGTAGGTCAGGGGAGGGGAGGGAAGATTGAGAAACCACCTTCCTCAAAAAATTCTGCCAGTGCTTCAATCTCTCCCCCTTGTAAGGAGAAGAAAAACATTTAGATGGCCACAATTCAAGAGTTTAAGAGGGCAAAGGGAGTCCAGACACTGCACTTCTCCCATCTCGTAATCCTGAGTTTGCAGGGTTATGGGCAGGTAACCAACTTGAACAGCTTCTGAATTCACTGCAGGACCAACTATTATTGAGTAAATGAATAACTTGAGTAACAGGCAAAGAAACCCTTTGGTGCTGGGTTTGAGCATGAAAGAGAGAGGTATCTGGGCAGTGATTCTCTCGGGTTCTTTGAAATATGCATGGGTTCCTAATTTTTGTATGTGACATGTCAGAGGAGAGCTTTCCTACCTGGAGATTCATGGCAACCTGTTATTTCCCTCTGTTTGCTCAAAGAACGAAAAGCGCCATTCATTTCTTTGCCATCTGTATGGATTTGCAGAGCCTTGTGTTTGCTATTTATGAACATGCTGACACCACAGTGACACTTAAAAGTAGGGCAACCGCTCATTTTGTGCAGCATGTCTCCCCCCGACACACACACACACACACACACAGAGTGCCTGGGGAACCAAGGCAGTGATTGTGCAAGCTCCTTGACAATTTCAGAATTTCCTCCTGGTTAGTTCACAGCATTTGTTGCCCCATCAGATTGTTCAAGGATATGCACGGCTTCCAACTACCTCCCAAATGACCTACATAAGAGACCCAGAGAAATTAAGAGCTGACTAATGCTCTCTTGGAACGTAGGAGGTGGCATGGTTATTTTGGGCTTCAGAAACCATCTTTGTCTGCTTCCTGATGGGTGAAGACGAAGGAGCTGCAGTACCGATTGGGAGAGACAAAGGCACCCTTGGAACAGTTCATTCCATGAAACGTACGATTGTGGATTGGCCAGGGATGGTCTCGGGCATATTATGAGCTAAAGTCATAGCTCCAGAGCCATACTTGGAAACTGAAGCAGCATATCAGGTGAAATCTTGTGTCTAGAAGCAGGATGAATCCTCAGAGAGGGCTCCATAGGATACATCTCTGGCTGAAGAGACTCTTTTTTCCTGTAGGTCTGGCCCCGTCAATAATGCTAATTGATGGTTTCCAGTCCAAATGGAAAAGAATACTGAATAAGAAATGACACAATCTAGGATTCTCACCTAATGTTCTCTTGACTCTTGGGTATTCAAAAGACAAAGCTAGTATCGAGCAGGGAATATGGGAAACAAATCAGCCAGCCCTGGTTGTGGCATATCCTGATTTCAGAGACAACGGGAGAACACTTCCACCTGCAAATCATTTGGTGAAATAGTTCCTTAAAGTAGGAAGGCATCTATTCTAGACAGATTTAATGTCTACCATCTGCACTCCTGGAAGAAAGAACATTTATGCCCCTCTGAAGTGGGACGAGCGGAGACAATTGGACATGTCTTATTCCATTGTTCCTTTTATTTACTTTTATTTATTTATTTATTTTTCGATGTATATCCTGCCTTTTTCCTACAAAGGTCTCAAGGCAGCTTACATCACCTCCTCCATCTTATCCCCACAACGACAACCCTGTGAGGTAGGCTGGTCTGAGAGTCTGTGACTGGCCCAAAGTCACCCAGTGGGCTCCATGGCTGAGCGGGGACTTGAACCCAGATCGTCTGAGTCCCAGTCCCATGCTCTTAACCACTATACCACACTGACTCTTTTTATCATTCAATTATTACAGAAAATACCTGGCATATCTGACTTTATTTACATAACTTATTTTATTGGATTGGTGCCCTCTTGTTGTTGCGCAGCTGTTATTGCTTGTTAGAAGGTGATGGTAAAATAACGTTTTAATTTTTGATGGGTTTACATACTTCTATTACCTGTTTTACACTTGTTGCTGGTTTATATATTGTTTCATTGTATTTTATATTGCTCTTTGTGCTGGTCTATCACCAAAACAAAACCTGCATCTATACACTGGCAAGCTTTTGAGCAGCTGCCAGAGACTCACAGAAATTGAGACTAGGATATCAGTGAATTGTAATAATTTAAATTTTAAATTTTACTGTATTCACTGATTTTATTGTATTTTAATTATTTGGGTAGTTTAATGACTTTCTTTTTCTGGTGTCATATTTGAATGCATTTTTGGTACCCACTTGTTTTGATATTCTTGTGCTTTATTTTATTGGTCTATGACCAAAACAAAGTCTAAAATCAATTCAAATCAAATCTGATTACTTTCTGTTGTAGATTTCTACGTAAGGTTTTGCACTAGATATTTATCAGTGGTCATTGGATATTCCCAGCAGTTTACAGGAAGCAACCAGCTCTCCTCCTGGCTCTGTTCTGCCACTCCATGGAAGAGGCTCATGAGCCTTATTCCTGGAATGAATCAATTGCATTCACACTGGGATTGCTGCAAAGGTGTAATCATAACTAATAACTTTACCTTCATAATATATAGGTTTCCATGTCAGTAAGACACCTAGCGTTCATGCTGACACGGTCCTCCAGGGGCTTATTTTTATTCTGCCTTCATTGTGCCAAAGCAAAGAATTAAATTTGGTTTTTACAGTTATCATGCATTTTGGCCTTCTGTGTTTCACTGTTTTCTGACGACTGACACACACAAGTGCTTCTCCTGGTGTGTTTATCAGCAAATTTGATGCATAAAGCACAGGCTGGATCTGACAACCGTGGAAGGCAGCTCATGCTCAGACAAGCCCAATGCAGCAAACAGAATGGCTTTCAGGCAAGTAAAACACAGCCAGTATATCTGACTTAGTATTTCACAAAGTAAATGTCCAGGCCCTTTTAAATTGACTCCTAGTTTATACTCATTGGTAGGCTTTTAATCATCTACCTTTGCAACTTGTTGGATCATCCTGAGATGGTATTTAGTAGGGGAAACATGCATGGTATGCTAAGGCGTGGTAAATGGTTAGCCGTATACACATTATATTTGCTTACATTCATCTATTTTAAAAAGGCGTTTCAAAGTCAGGTACCCAAAAAACTAATAACACAAGGGAAAGGGACTTAAAATGGATTTGCAATGACCTCTTTTCTCTGCCACCCTGAAATCCACATGAAACTGCTTTAGCAGCACACAATAATTCGAAAAGACACTCAAGGTTCAATCCTTTGGCCTCCTGATCTCACCTTGGAGGCCATAGGACTACTCAGCATTCCAGCTCCAAGATCCTGCAATCTCAGTGCTTGGACTCTGATTTGCAAAGGTTACTATTAGTATAATAAAACTAGAAAAAAATCACGAAAAAATTACTTGCCATGGCTGAACTTGGGCTAGCCCCTTCTCTGGATCTTCAGTTTCTCTCTCCTGCAAAAACAGCAGCATTGACTGGTAGACTTTGACCAGGTCTTTGTGCAGCTCCTTTGGCTAGGGTATCCAGGTCATGCAATCTAAATATAAAGAATAAATACAAAGAATGCACCACATGCCTGCTTGTAACCAAAGCAAACAGAACATCCAACAAGGAATGGGAACAGTGATTAAGATGCAAAATGAATTAGCTGAAACCCACGAACTGATACTTCACATCTGTGTCTGTCCTTGCCATTCTTTGGTGCTTGACCCCTCACAGTAGACCAGGGCTAACAGCTGCAGCAGAGGAAGAGAAGGGAGGCAGACCCCTCCATCATTCCCAGGGACTAGCTGATGGTTACAAAACTTTGAAAATTAAGTATTTGTGCCAGAGTCTTTCTGCTCCCATTCCTTTTCTGTGGTTATAGAAACATAGAAACAGAGTGAGTCAGAAGGGGCCTCCCGAGCCATCTAGTCTGACCTCCAGCACCAGCCGGCTCTGCTCACGACATGCCCACCATGTGCACGTCCAGCCTATCCTTGAACATCCGCACCGATGGGGCCTCAACGACCTCTCGTGGAAGCCCATTCCACACCCTTGGGTGTTATCCTTTAGACTGCAAGCTTATGGATAAAAATAAATGTCTTGCTGTTGATCTCCAAGCCACCATGGGAGTCTTTTTGATAGAAAAGCAGGATAAAAATACTTTATCCAACTAGTTGAGAAGTTGAACTACAGTTCATCAGGAGCTTCAGTCCTATCACCTGTACCCTGAACAGAGACCACCCATTTGGACAGCTCTACAGGGAACAGGAGAAATTCCTAGAGGAGAAGTCTATCAATGGCTGTGAGTCCTGCTGAGGAACATGGGTTGAGAAGTTGTTGCACTCATGTCCTGATCATGGGATCCTGTGGGCAGCTAGTTGGTCACGGTGTGAACAGAATGGTGGGCCACAGCTTGGTTCACCTCATGTACTTGATAAAGCTCTTTTTATCGCTATGCATGCTTTAATCGGCTCGTGTGTCTGTCACTCCTCAACTGCTTACTCAGTGGTCATTGTTAAGAAGGCGATGATCACTGTCTGTACTTTCTGCATTTCATTTCCTACTGACCTCCTGTTTATAGCTGTTTATAGCTACTCACACCCCAGCCATACTTGCAGTTCAGCACACTTGAACTGTAGTCCAAAGACTTCAGCCATAAAAATTTTGTTAGTCTCTTAAGTGCTGCAACACTCTTTTTCGTTTCAAATAAATTGAGTAGATCATGCAACCTTGGTGTTTACTCACCTTTACAAGAGAATATGTGACTTATGGTTGAATCCCAGATACGTTCACTCATAATAAGTCCTGTTAAATTCACTGGTGCTTTCTCCTGTGTAACCCATACATTGGATTGCAGCCTTCAGCTGCTTTCCAATCTTACAATTTGCTGGCATTCAGTTACAGGGTGGCACAAGCTGGGCATTCAATGGAATTACATTTATGGCTATCATATCATTTGTACTTGTGGTTCAGACAATATTTTAGCCAGTGCAATTTCAAATGGCGCTAAGCTATGTTCCTTTCTTACTGTAGGTAGCATATAACCTTCATGACTGGCAGGCACTGCTCACCCTATTCTCTAACCTCCTTTTAAAACCATCCAATTTGGTGCCCCTCACTCCATCTTATGCTATCAAATCCCATAGTTCAATTGCTTGCTCAGTGCAGATGTCCTTGGTTTTAGCTGTCCTGAATCCCCCAGCAATCAGCTTAATGGGATGTTCCCAGGGGCAGGTATTATGAGAAAGGGAGAAAAAGTCTACCTATTTACTTTTTGCACACCATACACAATGTTGTCCACTGCTATTTGCCTTTCTTTTTCGTCTCTCCTGCCAAACAAAGCAAGCATCCTCAGATGTTGTACGCTTTCTTTATAAGGAAGTTGCTGCCGTTGCTGATCATTTTCGTTGCCACTTTCTAAAGTTTTCCTCCGAAGGGCACCAGTGAAGGAACTAGAAAAGTCAATCCCGTTGGAGAACAGGCGCGGATCATCCACACTGTTGTACACCTGATCACTGTAGATGGATGAAAACTGTACAGTGAAAACATCCACAGGAACAATATTGATGCATTAAAAACATGGGGCTGGAGGATAGTTTGTGTTTATCCTGGACTGGCAGAACAGAGAACAAATGAGTCCTAGATCAAATCAAGCCTGAACTTTCCCTGCATGCTAAAATGATGAATTGGAGGCTGTTGCACTTTGGGCACATCTTGGGAAGGCAAGACCCACTGCAGAAGACACTATTGCTAGATAAAGTCAAAGGCAGGAGGAGAGGAAGTCCCCCGTAGAGGAAGCCACAGCCTTGCATTTACAGGAACTGCTCCGGGCTGCCAAGAGTAGCACATCCTGGAGGCTGTTCATTCATGGGGTCGCCACAAGTCAGAGATGATGGCTTGTCACAACAACACACAATAACCCTTTGCAGTTGCAGGGACCAGATTTGCCGACCGAAGTGAAAAAGCTGCAATGGCTGAAGCCTTCTCTTCTCCAGCATGAAAGGGACAGAAGCATTGCCCTGTTGCATTTGGCCATCCTGCACTGATATGATAACTTGCTTCTTCTCGTGCAATTAGTGAAACAAAAAGCAAAACCAAACAGAAAAGTCCCACTCCACACGTGATCACTTCAGAGCTTCATAAAGCAGCTTCCTTTTGTACAGCTGAAGCCCGTGTAAAACAATCCTCCTTCTTCATGGCACGGCATTATCACAATGCAAAACGAAGTAGATGGCCCACTGGACCAGAAGACACTTGGTTTGAACTTTGATCCCCTTCTCTCCTTGCCTAAAGGGACTATTTCAGACAGATTTGGGAAGTTGGAGGGGAGAGTCCTGGTATTCTCATCTTACCTACTATGCCAGCAAGAACAATAAATAGAACGAATGAACCACTTGACCCATTGTAACTAAAGCAAACAGAACATTCAGACAAGGAAAGAACAAAAGGTGGCGGTGGTGAAGAGGACCCTCCTTGTGTACTGACAGGATATCTCTGTTTGTTCAGGGTGACCAGAAAATGTGAAATCATCCTGACTTTGCATCCCAAGGGATGGAAGGTAAGTCCATGATGAATGAGTCCAAATCTTTGCACAAGTTGTCCTGCTTATTGGGAAGCTTGTAAAGCAGTGGAAGATGTTTCATCCATTAAGGAAAAGAATCTGCCCCCACCCCAACAGGACAGGATAAGCCCATTACAAACTATATGTTGCCACAACAGATACTGTTTCTCATATCAAATGCATTTTCCCAGTTCAGGGCCCTAAGCAGGCAAAATGGCACCATCCATGCAATAGGGAGAGGTATCAACTGTCTTGGGGAAACCAAAATTTTGCAGAAGCAGCCTATTATTTTTTTAAAGGAGCTGGTGGAACTATTGCTCTATTGAGAACCAAACATAGTGACCCCAGAATGCTGAACTGGCTGTGGAGAGAGAAAACCAGAAATATGGGAGATTCGAAAGGAACATTCTTCCAAGGCCAGGGTTGACTGGAATGCTGAAGAGATGGACTGCATGGTGCAACATTTTACTGCAGGTCCTAGCTGAATATGTGAACAAGTTCATTCAATGCTACTTTCATAGCAATGTACCCAAGGCTGGTCACAGAGAAACCAGAGGTTTGTGGAAAAGTTTAGATAAAAATAGGCAAAATATAAAAGGGTGGAGGGAAAGACACACTTAAATACCACAGCACTCTGCCCACAGCTCAGTGAGGACTGTGATGGCTCAGTGGCTGGAAAATGCTGCGTACCTCGTGGGGAAGGAAAAGGAAGCTGCTAGTCTTAGTATGTAAGACATCCTGTACCAGACGCTTAGAAGGAGCTGCTATGCCTGGACCGTGTTCCAACAGTCCACAAAGGCCTCATGCACCTGACAGCAACTTGCTACATGACTCGAAAATTGGTGGTCTGTTAATTCTGCAGAAAGGAGAGGAGCAGAGCCCTGCCTTCAGATGTGCTGAACTTAAAATCACAAAGGCTTCCTCCTTCTCAGTGCCAAATGACCTCAGTTCCCAATGGCTGAAGCTGAACAAGTTTTGGAAACAGCTGAAGATGCTGCCTGCAATTTCAGCAGGGCGGTGCAGGCACGCCATGCCATAGCCTGAGTTTAAGGAGCTATCCATGGTACTGAACCAATTCTTGAAGATCAAGATGAAGAGCAGAGTAGATAAAACTCCTGCCTGGAGCCACTTTGGGAACCCAAGTTGGGAAAGGCTGCCTAAGATACTAGCTACAGATGCATTACAATGTAGTGGTAGGATCCTGGGAGGACAGAACGGATTGTGTTCATTAGGCTGCAGCTGTGGGGATGCTGCTTTCCAGTGTTCCCCCATCTTCATGCAACAACTCCCTGCGAGTCAGCCATTTCTGTTTCTGCAAGAAGGATCCTAGCCCAGCCCTCTTTCTGCTGTGATAGCAGCGATTTTTAAGGCAGCACTGGGAAAGATTTTAAACACATCATCCATTACCTGTGGAATGACATAGTATAATCCATTCCACCACCTTAGAAGGACCACTCCATCCTGTGGTATGCGCCCAGGGCCACGATCATCCAACACTTGTTCTTCCAGTGGCCAGTTTTTGATCCAGAGATGTCTGGTTAGTCAGGTCTGAGGAATGGTGCCAACCTGTGTGCAAGAGTATTTCATTCCGTCCATCATCATCATCATCATCATCATCATCATCACCATCATCATTATAACATTTCTATGCCACTACCTGCCTAGCTGGGCTTATCTGTGAGCAGACAATGAGGTAAACAGGTTTATTCCAGGGTAACCCCATTGAGTTCTACTACACCACTTCACAGTCAATGCTTTGAAAATTGGAATCCATGCACAATTGTATCATAGTGCGGAGAGAAGTGGTGCATAATTCATAGGGAATTGGGCTAGAGGAACCTTTCCTTGCTTTTCATCTCATAGCGGCTTTTCCTCCTGGTTTGCGTTTAATAAGCACCGGGACTTGTTCAGCGCAGTAGATGATAATTAGATTAAATGAAATTAGAATTTGCCACCATGGAGGAAGTAGGGAAAAGGTCACCAGGAGCCAATTAGTCATCGCTTTATTTAACCCTGATGTATCAAATGAAAAGGGAAGGAACACACTATAGCATCCAAGGGTTGTAATATGTCACATTTGGGCACAAACTGGATACAGCAGAAAGGAAAGGTATCAGGACTGCAAGATCTTTCCAATCCCATCACTAACATAAAACATTCATTTCAGATGACATTTAAGTTTATGTGCAAAAGTGCCTGTTACTTAGCACAGTCCAGAAAGGAGCCTAGTAACTTCCCATGTTCTGAACCAGAATTCTCGCAATGGTGCTTATTAAGATCTAATGAAACTTGAGAGGGTTCTTGATTTTGATTGGTACCTGCTGCAAACTATGAGGCACCATTCTGGCATTCCCAGCTTATAGGCTGTGAGCAAAATTCCTGTGCTGGGTGCCAGGAATGGATATTCTGAACTCCTAGAAGCACAGAGGTCAGACTGCAAAAACAACAACGGCCTGTGATGGAAAAATTAATTGCCTCTGCAAAGTACCCTTGTATTTCAGTTTGACTTCCTCCTTTGCCACCTTCTAATAGAGGACAATGAGGCAATCAACAACTACCCTTAATTAATCCATTAATGCGCAGACATGTGCACCCACACATACAGTATCACGGCAGGGATCGTGTTGACCAGTTGTTTTTCCAATCATGTTGCGGAGAATATCTGGAGCTGCCCCCTAGTGCTGGTCAGCTCTGTATTTCACACTAAAACTGAGATAATACATTAAGCAAGCTGAGATTGGTGAAACACACTCCGATCCACAGGGTAATTTTTCAAACCTCTCTCAGGTTAAGACGTGTTCTGAGGCTTGTGCAATGTTTCTTGCATTTGTGCCCAGTTCCCAAATTACAGCCTTTGGGGAACAGGGAGATCATGCTCAGGTCTGCTCTACTGGTTTCTCTGCAGATACCTACATACAAGATCTCAATTCTTTGCAATTTTTACGTCCACAGGAATGGGTTCCTAAGAGATAATAGATACCATGCCTTGTGACATCATGGAAAAGAAAGGGACGATTTCCCACCTGGTCAGGCTCTGCAGAGGCATCTTGACTGGACGTGGAAACACAGTGTTGGAGCGACACATTGCTGCCATGCTAGCTTGCAGACCAGGTTGCTTTCCTAGGCTGCCCATCTTCTGGAGCACCTTCTGGTCCAGGATTGCCTGGGAAACAGGTTCCGGGGGACCAATCACAGGCACCTGAGCTGGGGTTTGGTTCTCCTTTGGAAAGCCCAGTGACTCAGCCACCCAGAACCGTGCAGCCCTGAGTGGAGGAGAGACCAGAAGGCTCCTGACTGCATAGTCAAGGTCAAAGGATAGATGCCAGCAAAGATTTGTTCCTACATTTGCATGTGAAGATCCTGTGTGGGTTGCAGTCCCATGTTAAATGCTCAATAAAAAGGCTTTAGCTGACTCACTCTCCCGTGTCTGTGCGGTTATCCTTCCATGGCCTTTCTGTCTGCAATCACTGTTTATAAACATGAGATACCATGAGCTAGTGGGGCTTTTCCACTGCCTGAAAATACTAAGGATGATCAGTAGGCCTTGCACGTCGTACCCCTCCTGTGCTTCCCTCCTCACCCACTTGGTGCCTCTGGATGCAGCCCTGGCAAACGCAACGGACTTCCAGCCTTAGCCCACATCTCAGCCCTCTGGGAGGCAGCGACACCCACTTGTGTTGCAATCGTTGAACATACTCCTAGCCAGCGCTCATTGGATCCATCTTCCCATTCCAAAGATCCACTTCAGAATGAAACAAGGGCAAGCCATACATACATTATGGCTTCCTGGAAGATTTCCCAGAGGTTTCCAAAAGACAATGTTATTTTTAAAAGCCAGGCAGTTTCATTCCTCCCAGATTCAAGTGCCAGCACTTTTTGGAAATCACCTGCAGGTACCACTCTGGCTCTTGCTCACTCTCTCCAGGAAGATCATTCCCCTTTTGCCAGCTGCAGGGTTAAATGACCCCTGACGTAAATCTTGCATAGTCTGTTCCCCTGACATGTTCTCCATGTTATGGAAAGCAGCTGCTCAGACCTCAGTTGCTAAAGGGATGCTGGTATCACCGCTCCCTCTCCAGCCACTTTTAGTCCCATGGGATAAATCTTTTATCTTTTATGCCTAGGGGCTAACCCATAATGTGTAATTTTAGCCTAACTGATAGCAACAGTGTGATGAGAAATGCCCTCATTGTGCTTGACCTAACAACTAGTGATAGCAATGAGCAGAAGGAACATCAGGAAGAAGGAAGCAAATGAGGAAAA
This sequence comes from Varanus komodoensis, assembly GCF_004798865.1. NCBI lineage: Eukaryota > Metazoa > Chordata > Lepidosauria > Squamata > Varanidae > Varanus > Varanus komodoensis. The sequence continues at coordinate 5,578,643 of NW_025335856.1, forward strand.
CAGTGTTTTGCATTTTTATGACTGATATATTTTCCATACAAGGTTGACTCTAAAGATTGGAACTCAAAAAGACATTTAATCCTTCTTGTAAAATCATTTCCCAACTTCTTTTATGTGTCTCTTACCCATTTTACACAAAGAAACATGACTTTTACACATTTCTTTTTATAAACCAAAAGACCTTGTTATAAACTGCTTTTGTATGAACCTTCCCACACTTTGTGAACTTTACATGCAGCCTTGCTCTGCATTCTGTCACCGAGGGAGGTTAGTCTAGTGGGAATATGAGGCAGGGCCTTTTCTGTGGTAGCACCAATCTGTGGAACTCCCTCCCCAAGGAACATCATGCCAACCCTTTGTTGCCCTTCAGCAAGCACTTTAAACGTTTTGGTTTTGCCCAGCATTTAATGACCACTAATGGAGAGCTGAATCTCAATCTCACTTTTACCTGACTTGTTCTACCCTTAACATTGTCCCTTCTCAAAAATTGTGTAGCACAGTGCCTTGAGGCCTTGTTGGCTGAAATATGGGATAGAAATATTAAACTGGGAACGACCAAGATGCCAGGCATGGTGCTTATTCCACATGATAATTTGTTTCGTTTTTTGGTATGAAGATATAAAATAACGTCAGCTGGATTTTTCTGATAGCGGAAAATTCCTGCTGGTTGGCACACAAAAGTCTAACCACAATTCTGTCTCTCTTTTTAAGTCGTAAACGAATGTGAGATGTCAGAGTGGGAGAACCATTGAGTGAATACTTAAGAGAGTTGTTTAACAGGATTGAAAGAAAACCATTTGTTCTTTCTGAGGCAGGGAAGGGATTTCTCTCCACACCACAGGGTCAGTTTGGCTCCTCGGATTGGGTTCCTGCCATTTTTCAATGGATATGGCTGATCATTTCTTTTATTTGTGCCAGTATAGTTTACTAGACCTTTGAGACTGAGCATGGAAACAAATGGGGAAGAGAAGGGTGCAAACAGCAAAGCACAAGAGAAGGAAGCCGATGGATGGATGGGTGGGAGGATATGTGTGCATCATTGTTCATATCTGATTGATGGTTTCAGGAATAATACCCAAACTTTTTCATTCTCTCTGGTAATTTCAAGAATGGACCTTTCAGGCTTTTCACAATGGGAAAATATAAACATATAAGTAAGAGACCCAGCTTTGCCTGAGTTGGCATCGCCCTTTTCTGGGGCAGGAAAGCCCTAAACTGAGCTCACACAGCTGAGGGAAGGTCAGGGAGTCCAACACAGACCCTGCCATGGAGCTCCCCATAGCCCCCCAGAGGGAGGCTGTCCAATAGTAACTGGGGGGGGCAGGCCTATAACTTTGCCCCTTTGCCTACTAGTTGCCCTGGCTTCAAGCAGACTGCAAAGCCACGGTGTGGTAAGCGATGCCTGCCCCTGGTGGCTGCATATGTTACTGTAAGCGTCAACTGCATGGTCACATATCAATTAATTAAAATCAATTAATGAATTAAAATTAATTAATGGATTTAAAGAACAAAATAACCTCGTGGTGCACAGCCCTAAGGTCCCCTTACAGTGCAGGCCAGACTGTGGAATTCACTGACACAGGAAGGAGTGATGGCTACCCATTTGGAGAGCTTTTGAAGGGGAGGAGGCAAGGGGCAAATTCACGGAGGAGGAGGCTATCCTTGCTGACTGTGTGTTACATCCGTTCCCAGTGGCAGCATGCTGGAGCTCACCAGCTGCTGAGGAGCCTGGACAAGCAGAGGTCTTGTCCCCGTCCTCCTTGAGGGACCCTGTGAGCAGCTAGTTTGCTGCTGTGTGAATGGAGCACAGAACTGGGCAGTCCTTTGGCGCGACCCAGCAGGGCTTCTCTTATGTGCTTATTGATTTCACAGCCGCAGTGCTATGGTGTTGATGGATAGGCAGGCAGGCAGATACATGTGTCCACTTTCCTTCTGAAATCTGCAAGAGCCCTTGGAACTATGCAGTGAGGGATCTGGCACTTTGGTTTGGGGTTAAGATGTTTTATATTCAGTCCCCAGTGATCAATATCATGCTGTTGTACAGTAGAGTACTAGCACTGATGCAATGAACCCAAGTCGTGAGTTGCGGAATGGGTATAACGTGCACAGATATTGTCCCTGCTTCATTGCAATGTAATGATTCATGGCACTCTATGGGTGCAACAGCCCTTAAGTCTGATCTGATCTACTTTTTGTCTCATGCAGAGAACAAAAGATTACATTATAAGATTGCAATCAAGCATATGCCCCATGAAAATCAATTGAATGATGCCTGCATAGTCAGCTACCAAAGCCTTCCCTAACCTTGTGCCTTCCAGACATATTTGGACTGCAACACCCAAAATTCTCAGTCAATGGTCCTGCTGGATGGAATTCTGGGGGTTGTGGTCCAAAAGCCAGGCTGGGGAAGGCTGAACTAGAAGTTAGCAACCAAAGATTTGAAAATGGAATTCAAATTCCACCTCTATTTGAAAACCATTTTTCTGTATGCTAGTCCACATGTTTCAAACATATATGCTTTCTTCAGTACAGAGGAGAGAAGAAGTGAAACCATGCAAGTATTTTAAATGTGTATACAATCATGCTTAGAGCAGCCGCATTGGTTTCAATGGGACAAGCTCATGATGACTTACCGAATTCTCATGGATTTAAATCATTGTTGTCGTTGTCCACCATTCAGTCGTGTCCACTCTATGGATCATTGCTCTCCATGGTTCTCTGTCTCTTGCTGCTTCCTTCAAGACCACCATGTCCATCCCAGGGTCTTTCTTTATAGTGTCCAGCTAACGGGTGCTGGTCCGGCCCCTTCTCCTCTTTCTGCTCATCACCCCCAGCATGACTGACTGCTCGAGTGAGTCAGCACTCATGACATGGCCGAAGTATGATAGTCTTCGTTTGGTGATCTTGGCTTCAAGTGATATTTTTGGTGAGGTTCAGTCTAGGACTTTCCTTGTTTGTGATTTATATACTTCCTATTTAAACATGACAAGGAACAGACCTATGCATGTTTAGACAGAAAAAGTCCTACAAGTCCCAGCCAGCCTTTCTTAGACTCTTTCTGCTAAAATGTATAGGATGGGCTCTAAGTCTGGATGCAATCATGTGCATTTATTTTTAGTACATTTATCTCCTACCTTTCAACTTAAAAGTTCTTAATATAGCTTTGAGATGGGGTTATTGTAACAATCAAAACAAAAATGTAGCAGGAAAACAAAACAGTATAACAGATCCTGAGCGGGGGTTTCACGGTGACTTCTCTCTGAGTGGACGGGAGAGTCCCATGCTTGGAGGACTCTATCACTCCTAGTCCCAGCTGGCTCTTCTTTGCACTAGGTGGAGATGCAGATGCTCTTGGGGCGAGCAGGGTCTGGTGAAATCCTGCACTCATGCCGTCACTGCTGAAATCCTGCACTCAGCAAAAGCCCTTTGAACTACAGGGCCCGGCATGATGCAAGTGCTGTTATGGCAAAGGAAGTGTCCCGGAGGCACCAAGGCCATCCCTTTCCCCAGGCTGCCCCTAGGACAAGAGGGAAGTATGAGCAAGAGAGAAGCTCCACAGCTGAGATGCCCTCCTACTGGTGCTCTAAAACAAAGCAGACAGCAGTAACAGATAAAATAAGGGTGACTTATTTTATATTGTTATTTTTTGTATTTTAACTTTATGATATGAGCCGCCCCGAGGCTTCAGCGAATGGGGCGGCATAGAAATGTTTTAATAAATAAATAAATAAAATAACAGTCTGTACATCAAAAAAGGAAGTTAGCCAAAAGCCCCGGGCAAACAAATATAAGCCTTGGTGGCACCCAAAGATGAGGTGTGCACATGTGGAGAGTTCCACAGTTGAGGCTCCCTGATAGAGGTGCTTTGATGGCAAAAGTGGGGTGTTGAAGGGGCTCCCTGAGACACCCCTAAAAAAGGAGAAAAGTTGTCCTGAAGCTGGTGTACTTCTTTCTCTTCCTGCTGCATGCAGTGTGTTTGGGGGAATCCTTTTTAAAAGGAGAAGCACAGAGCAGCTGAGGGAAAAAGGAAGATAAAATACTGCACAGCTTTTTTCCCTGTTGTAAGGCAGCTAGTTTGGATTTGGAGAAGAGTACAATACTGGAGATGCTTTGATATTAGAGATGATCGCTAATCTCCCACTGCAGTGGTTATTTTCTTTAATTTGGGAGAATCAGTCTCATTTTTTCCCCAGAAATAGATGCCTTCCTTGATCTTCTAGCCCACCTGCAGAACCTGCTCGAATAGTGCACGCAACATTCCAGACTATGAATAAACATTTGCAGGAAGCCCGTTTATCTCTGCAAAATTGCCAAATGCTCAGGTTTCCTGGATTCTGTTTTCAACAACCACCAAGTAAGACGAGACGTCGTTTTTATTCATTCCTATGTTCTACGTATTTATTTTCTACATATTGGCTCGTAGCTATCTCTTATTTTAGTACCTGGCTTAATCAGCATTATTTATCCATTTCACTTGCATTCATGTTTGCGTGACTATGTCAGACTTAAAACTCCAAAAAAGAAAGCACCTCTGCAAAACTCACCAGCATGAACTTGAGAATACAACAGCTGAAGACTAATTGAAACAAGGGAGGTGGGGAAGTTACTTGTCTTTGCAAGTCCAGAAGGGAGGAAGCTGTGCAAACATTCATCAGGAAGTGCAGAGCATGTTTATTTGTTTAAACATTTGAATCACATAGAAACAGAGCGAGTCAGAAGGGGCCTCCCGGGCCATCTAGTCTGACCTCCGGCACCAGCCGGCTCCGCTCACGACATGCCCACCATGTGGACGTCCAGCCTATCCTTGAACACCCGCACCGATGGGGCCTCAACGACCTCTCGTGGAAGCCCATTCCACACCCTTGGGGTCCTGACTGTCAGGAAGTGCTTCCTGACATCCAAACGGAAACTTGGCTCCCTGAGTTTTGCTTCATTGGAGCGTGTCCTGCCTTCCTCTGCAGGGAAGAACAGGTCTCTACCCATCTCCATGTGACATCCCCTCACATACCTGTATGTCACCAACATATCCCCTCTGAGTCTCCTCTTCTCCAGGCTGAAGAGACCCAGTTCCCTCAGTCTCGCCTCATACGGCATCCCCTGCAAACTTGCCACCAACCTTGTGGCCCTACGCTGCACTGACTCCAACCCGGCTATATCCTTTCTGTAATGAGGGGCCCAAAACTGAACACAATACTCCAGTTGCGGGTGCACCAGAGTCGTGTAGAGTAGTAGTAATACGTCTCTTGATCTAGAAGCCACACTTCTGGCTATGCAACCAAGGGTGGCGTTCGCCCTCTTGACCACCGCATCACACTGCTGACTCATGTTTAGTCTGCAGTCAACCAGTACCCCGAGGTCCCTTTCACAAGTGCTGCTCTCCAGCCACTTGTCACCTAACCTGTTTTTATGACAGCTATTCCTATGCCCCAAGTGCAAGACCTTGCATTTATCCACATTGAATGCCATCCTGTTGTCTCCTGCCTATTTCCATAGTCTGTCCAGATCCTTTTGGATCTGGAGTACCTGCTCCTCAGTTGTGGCCACTGCTCCAGTTTTAGTGTCATCTGCGAATTTGATCAGCAGACTGTTCACCCCTTCTTCCATGTCGTTAATGAAAAGATTAAACAGGATCAGTCCCAGGACAGAGCCCTGGGGAACCCCGCTTGTCACTGGCCACCATCCCGATGATTCCCCGCTAATGGTTACCTTCAGCTTTCGGTCAGTCAACCATGCCCTAATCCACTGGACAGTGCTTTGGTGTATCCCAAAACTCCTCAGTTTCTCCACCAGGATATCATGGGGCACTTTGTCAAAGGCCTTGCTGAAATCCAGGTATACCACATCCACTGCATCCCCTCCATCTAGCCATCTCGAAACCTTGTCATAGAATTCCACAAGGTTTGTCTGGCAGGACCTGTTTTTGTGGAAGCTGTGTTGTGTGGCTGTCAGCCTCCCTTCCCTATCTAGCATCACTAGATCTCTCTCTATTACGAGCCTTTCCATTGTTTTTCCTACAATGGATGTAAGGTTAACCAGTCTATAATTCCCCATGTCCTTTCTACTATCCTTTTTGAAAATTGGGACCACTGATGCCACCCGCCAGTCCTCTGGAACTTCACCCGTTCTCCACGAGGTCTCAAAAATGGAGGCCAGCGGGCGTGAGAAAACACCTGCCAACTCTCTAAGTACTCTCGGGTGTAACCCTTCAGGGCCTGGCGCCTTTGTAATGTCCAATGCCCTGAGGAGCCCCTCGACTTCAAGGGGGGGGTGACTCTAACCTGTGCCCCTAAGTCCCCAGCCTCATCTAATCTCCTATGCAGATATCCCCCGTCCTGCTTTGGGGAGAACACAGAGGCAAAATAGTCATTTAGCATCTGTGCCTGTTCCCTCATATCAGTCACTGGATCTCCTTCCTCCTTATTTAGTGGTCCCACCACTTGTTTCCCCTTCCTCTTCCTATTTACATGCTGAAAGAAGCCCTTTTTGTTGCTCTTGATATTCTTGGCAAGTCTCAGCTCATAATCAGCCTTAGCCTTGCAAAGAATCCTTCTGCAACGGGCCTCCTCCTCCTGGTATACCCTTTTGTATATTTCCCCCAGTACCCATTTCCTACGGAGGTTCCTCTTTTGTCTAATCCCTCTAACCACCTCCTTTCGCATCCATGGCGGCACTCTCCTCCTCCTCCCCACCTTACTGACTAGAGGTATCATCAAGGCTTGCACCTCCAAAACCTCCCTTTTGAGTGCTATCCACCCCTCCTCAACTCGCTTACCTTCTAGTAACCTATCCCAGGAGACTTTCCCCAGTCAGGCCTTCAATTGGCCCTCTTGAAGTCCCAGCTTCTAGTGCTCAACCTGCTGCACGTCCCCAGTCCGCCGATCTCAAAGCAAAGGATGGAGTGATCACTCGCATCCAGAGCTCCCCTAATCTGTACTTCATCTATCAGCTCCTCCCTATTGGTCAAGACCGAGTCAGGAATGTTTCCCCGCCTCGTCGCCTCTCAGACCCACTGTGTGAAAAACCCTCCCTCAATAGCTTCTAGGAAGTGACGTGACCTGGCTGTCACCGCCAAGTGAGTCTCCCAAGTAATATCCGGGAGATTGAAATCTCCCATAATTGCTGTGTCTCTCCCCCGAGATATCCTTAGAATCTGGTCTGTCCGGACATCATCCAGGGTCTCAAGTTGACCTGGAGGGCGATAACATACCCCCACTGTCAGATCTCTTTCCCTGTCAAAACCCCTAAGTTTCACCCAGACTGCCTCTACCGAATCCCCGAATCCCCAACTGCATCCTATCCCTTCCCTGACATATAAAGCCACGCACCCACCTCTCTTTCCCTTCCTGTCCTTTCTAAAAGGGTGATACCCTTCTGTGTTCACATTCCAGACTTGCCTTTCATCCCACCAAGTTTCTGTGATTCCCACCATATCATACCCTCCTATTCCCAGGAGAGCGTCAAGCTCTTCCTGCTTATTACCCATGCTCCTAGCATTGGTGCACATGCACCTCAGCTCCTTCCCACTGCTTCCTTTCCTTGGAGTTCCCAGCCTCCTCCTTCCTCCCATCCTCCTTGATACCTGGCCCCTCTCTGTAGGAGTCCTGTCAGTCCCTGCAGTATCTCTAAAACTCTGCTCCCAGATCCCAGAGCCCTGATCACCAGAGACATAGAAAGATCCTTTGGTGAGACCTGGCTTTATGACAGAGCTGGGGAACCCCAGGATCAGGGGCCAAAGGATGAGATCACCATCTGGCCCTCTGGAGGTCCTCAGATAGCCACACCTCATTCCCATTTTACACAACCACTGATCATGTGGCAGGTTTCCATCTTTTGTGGTTGTCGCCCCTTTCCAAAACTTTGAAATGATTCTCCTAGGGCCTGCTTACTGTCAGTAAGAGCTTCTTGCTTTGATGAGCAGCATTATTTTCTATTTGTTCCCACCCCTTTTCCTTTGGACCCTCCTCCAGTCTTCAACACTGCCCACAACTGGAATATGGGCCCTGGCAGCTTCTCTGAAATTGAATTTGGCCTGAATTCAAGCTGAAACAAGTTTCTTCTCCTGCCCTACAAATTGCAGGTTGCCCGAAGAGAGTGATTTTGCTGTGACCACCTCAGTTGCTCCTCACATGATTTTGGGGAAGAGGGCTAAGGAGGCTCACTCCCCCTACCAAAGGGCCTTCGAAGGTTGTCAGGTCAAATTCCAGGTCAGATGGAGAGTTGGGAGGGGCATCGACAAATAAATGCCAACACCAGTGGACACAGAAACATTCTGGAAGTTGTTGAGAATCAGACAGCTTCCCATTCTGTAGGAAAGTTCAGTGAACTAAATGATAGAAGGAGTGGGGTAGACCTAATATCATTTGTCCAAGGTTACAGTGTCAGGATAAGAGGGTGGATAGGTTGAGAAGCATCAAATGCTCCAAGCAATTGGTCTTGAAACAGGGAGACCCACCTTGAAGGGGTGGTCTGCTGTTCTCAGTATGAAAGGGAGGAGAGATACTGTGTTTGGAATCAACTTTGTATCATCAAGCTGCTTTTCCCCAGTGACCCCTCATCTAACTGGACTTGTTTCTTTCATTATTGACTTCTGCAACATTCTTCTTTTGTACTGCAAAATCAGCTAGTTGGTCAACTTTATCAAAATAAGGCCTTTCAGTTAGAAAGACTTTGTCCTGGTCTACTCAGAAGGAGGTATAAAAGAACCATTAAGACAAACTGAGGGTCAAAATAGCTGAAATAATATAGCAGACTTCATATTTGCTCTCTCATTTAGTTGGAATATTAGCATTTAAAAAAACAAAATAATAAATTTTTTGTTTTCTGTTTTGTAGAAAACTTTTCTGAAAGTTGCAAATCCAATTGTTTATGAAGGGTTAGACTTCATCAATACCCTTGTGGAAAACCCAGATCAGTCCAAAAAGTTATCCTAAACTCCATTCACACTGCCTACACATGTTGGTTGCACTGTCTCTGATAGGATTTCTGTGCCATCTGAATCATACCGAGGGAACTAGGAAGTGTGATGCACATTTTAGGATATAAGAAAGGGACTCTAGTTCACTCTCATGCCATTAGTCATTCACACATCATTTGCATTTAATTAGGTTTTGGCTAATTATAGTATAAATCTAGCTCGATTTCACATCTACCGAAACGAACAGTAATCTTACAGGAGAACAGAAACCCTGACAAAGGGTTCAAAAACACCATCACAAATCTCCTTCTCCTAAGATATTTTGATTTATGTGAAACATACCACATAAGCATGCCATTTTCAGAGAGCGCACGTGTATTGATTTTGCTGGGTGTGCACAATAAACAAATCTGTATTATGACCATTGAGCAATCTGAATTCTTTAAAAGGAGGTATTCATTTTGGAAATGTTTGCTTTCTGCATTTTATTTTCAATATTTCACATTTTTTATCTGATCGAGGACATTTTAAAAGTATGCCTTTATACATCCATTAGGTTCTGTTTCTAATGTATTTAAGGTACAGTCCTATGCGTATTTTGACAGAAGAACTCCCAACAAACCTCAGCCTGCCATGGGGCCTCTTTTTGCCTGAAAACCTCATCAGTTTGAGATGCCTTTTCCTTCTTCTAGATTTGCACTGACACTATCTTGCTTGCAGCTGTTATATTTAGAAGAGTCAGCGATCATGCTTTGCTTTGTTACTGACACTGGAAAGCACAGTCCTGATTTAGGTTGCTGGCTAAAATACCAAAGATGACAAATCAGACTTTTCACAACTACTACTAATATCCTATGGAGGGTCAACTAGCCTGACAGAACTTCAGGGTCTCATCGGAAGGTTGAGATGATGGTGCCAGGAGCACAGTTTTTGATTTGTTAGGCACTGAGGGGGAGGTGTTTTGGGAGAAGCCTGTATAAAAAAGAACCAAGATGGAAGTAGATCCTTGGCAATGAAAAACCAAAAGTCAAGAGATCAGCTTTGAAACAAGTTTGTGGGTGGGAAATCCAATCAAACTGAGAAGCCTGCGGCTTGGGAGGACTCATCCCATAGAGAAAGTGTTCAGAATGTTGGATGCTCGTAAAATGGAAGAGGCTAGATAGATGACAGGCCTCATCCAACAGTCAAGGATATTCTGGCAAACATCACAAGCAAAAAGAGGCTTCAAATGCAGAGGAGAATGCTAGATTAATGCTTCCTATGAGAAGAGAGAATAGTTATTTTGGGAATAGCAGAAACCTGGTGGAATGATGCAAAATCTATAGAAACTGTTGCTCTATGTCTACAAAAGAATTCCAATAAACTGAATCACAAAATTACTCCACTTGTCAGGCCAAAAGAAGTAATATGGCACAATGGCAACCAATGATGATCCCTGTGACACAAGCTCTAATGGTGATCTTCAGATGGAAAAAGAAATCAGGAAGACTGACAGAAGAGAGAAGGTTGTGTAATGATTGACCTCAATTATCCTCATATTGAATTGAATACAAGTATGTACAGATCATACCAGAGAGAGAGAAAGAGAGATTTATGTATTTATTAGATTTACATCCCATACTTTTCTTTTTTAAAGAATTCAAAGTGACTTACATCTATCTTCTCCTGATGCTTTCAGCCTTATCCCCACAACAACAACCCTGTGAGGTAGGTCAGGCTGAGAGTCTGTGACTGTCCCAAAGTCGCTCAGTGGGCTCCATGGGCTCCAATTCACCACACCGGCTTTCAGTGTGGCTCTCAGACTTGACAGGTGCAGAAAATGATTGTACCTTAAAACAATTTGTCCCAGTGCAATGCAGGGAGAAGACGATCTTTCATTCAATACAGAGCGAACCATGATCTGCTTAGAAATGTAGCTACAGACAAAGCATTCAGGATCAGTGACCACAACACAGCCAAATTTACATGAACATCAGCATAAAGCTTCCTAGGAAATCTACCAAAGTCTCTTCATTTCAGAAGAGGGGATTCCTCAAAAATGAGTTAGTTTAAAAAAGGAGGTTGAAGGGGAGGTCAAGAAAGGTGAATATCATCAGGAAACCTGGAAGTTATTTAGTTCCACAGTATTTTCTTAGGTATTTACCAGTGGTGAAAATTATGCAAAGGATACCAGCATGGTTAAATAGCAATGTTAAGGAAGCTCTAAAAGGCAAAAGGCATTTCTGTCCCCTCCCCTTGTTTTTCAAAATGTTTGCTCAAATGTGAAAAGTGAAAACAAGCAAAATTCTGGCCAGAGAAACGTGACAGTAAGGAAAAGAAAAGTGAAGTCGGAGCTGCAAATTGCTGGTGGTGTGAGCAAATATTTAAGTAAATCAACACAATGTAGATGACAGCAACATAAAAGAGGTAGTGAAAGAGGACAGAAGAGAGGCGAGGTGAATTATTTGTACAAAACATTGCCCTGGAAAGCCCATTTCTCCCCAGGCAGGGTAATGGAGGAGCTCTGTCACTCCGATCGAGAAAGGAGGAAGTCCTTTATTATTTATTTACATGCTTTCCTGTGATTTATTTACAATTCCCAGGAGGGGTTGCAATAATTCACCAAGAAGGACACTAAGAAGTGCCTCAGTCCCTCTTCCAGGCAAACTAGAGTAAGCAATTTGACGGTCAAAATCAGCTGCCAAAGGGCTAGAGAAACACAAAGTCGATCCAAGCTTCCGCGCTCCTCCCATTCACCACGGGACGTGCCCTGTGCAGCTTTTAATTTTTTTATTGTGGTAGGAAGCCAGGAATAAGAGAGCTGGCAAGGATGGTTGTGGCTGGTCAAAGCCAAAGCTTTGAACCATGATGACTGTCATGCGTGCGTGCTTGGATGAGATTCCCAGGCACGCGTGAGAGATATTGGAGTTGCTAAGACTACTGAGGCCCCGGCTGCCCAAACTGCCCCGGTGAGCCATCTGGAACCAGCACTGGATCAAGGCACTTTAAGGAGAACCACTGAGCCCCCTTCCACTCCTGATGGTGGGCAAGAAGCTGGTGGAGAACAGGCTTCCAAGGGGTTCACAGGAGGAGAACTTGACACCCCAAGAGACCTGGATGACGGGACCGTTGACGCACTCACGGCTGGACCAGTTGGAGACGTGATGGGGAGAGCAGCAATGTGCCCACTTCCATAGCGACCAGCCCCAAAGGGTTCATAAACAAAGCTTTGGGTGACTAGGGTCAGAGCAAGAGGTCAACTTTCTACCTTGAGTGTGTGTTTTGCAGCTTGTGAATACTTTGTAGCTGTATGGAATAAAGACTCTTTTAACAACCATTGGAGTGCTTGCCTTCGCTGGGAAGGGATGCCTGGCTCATGACAGCAGCCCAGGCACAGAGTCTCAGGTGTTGGAGCGGGTGGTGGCGGGACAACTCCAAGCACTCTTGGATGAAACTGATTATCTGGACCCATTTCAGTCTGGCTTCAGACCCGGGTACGGTACTGAATCTGCCTTGGTCGCCCTGTATGATGACCTGTGCAGGGAGAAAGACAGGGGGAGTGCGTCCCTGTTGGTTCTCCTGGACCTCTCAGCGGCTTTCGATACCATCGATCATGGTATCCTTCTGGATCGGCTAGCGGGATTGGGAGCTGGAGGCATCGCTTTGCGGTGGTTCTGCTCCTATCTCAATGGCCGATTCCAGAAGGTGGTGCTGGGGGACTATGGCTCTGTGCCATGGCAGTTATGCCATGGAGTCCCGCAGGGATCCATTTTGTCCCCCTTGCTATTTAACATCTACATGAAACCACTGGGAGAGGTCATCAGGAGGTGTGGGCTGCGGATACCCAGCTCTACCTCTTGTTCTCCACCAATCCAGGTGAGGCAGTGGCTGTGCTGAACTGGTGCCTGGCCGAGGGAATGGGCTGGATGAGGGCCCATAAACTGAAGTTCAATCCAGACAAGACAGAGGTCCTGTTGGTTGGCGGATCGGGCTTCAGGGAAGGTGAATTGAACCTAGTCCTGAATGAGGTTGCCCTCCCTCTTAGGGACAAGGTCCGCAGTTCGGGAGTACTCCTCGACCCAGAGCTTTCACTGGAAGCTCAGGTGACAGCGGTGGCGAGGAGCGCATTCTTTCAGCTTTGGCTGATCCATCAGCTGCATCCCTACCTGGAGAACGACTGCCTGGTGACAGTGACACACACGTTGTTGACTTCCCGACTTGACTTCTGTAATGCGCTTTACATGGGGCTGCCCTTGAAGACGGTCTGGATACTTCAATTGGTTCAAAATAGAGCTGCTAACGGGGACTGGGCGTTATGTTCACATGACTCCAGTTCTCTGTCAGCTTCACTGGCTCCCCATTGAAGTCTGGGCCCAATTCAAGGTGTTGGTTATGACCTATAAAGCCCTTAACGGCTTGGGTCCTGGTTACCTGAAGGAGCGCTTACGTCCATATGTGCCCGCCTGCCCCTTGAGATCAGCGGGAGAGGCCCTTCTCCGGGAACCCTCCGTGAAGGAAATTAGGAGGGTAAGTACTCGGCTTTCTCTGTGGTGGCGCCCAATCTATGGAATGCGCTCCCCAGAGAGGTCCGCCTGGTGCCGTCGTTATTAGTTTTTCAGCGCCAGGCGAAGACCTTTTTATTCAAACGTTATTTTAATTGTTAATATTATTTATTTATTTTATTCTTTGGCCAGGGTGACTTAAATTTTACTGTTATACTGCTAAATTATATTGTTTTATATTATGTTATTTATTTATGATTGTGAGCCACCCTGAGGCTTTGGCGAATAGGGTGGCATAGAAGTCCTCTAAATAAATAAATACTAAGCTACCTCACAGGGTTGCTTGAGGCAAATATGCAGAGCAGGAGGATTAAGTGAGTCACCTTGAGGTCCTTGCAAGAGGCAAAATGACTGGATTGAAATGTAATCAATCAATCAAGTGTCCTATGAAGTGGCATCAAAAGAGCTGCATTGGACTCAACAAGAGGAACAGGAAGAAAGAAAGAAAGAAAGAAAGAAAGAAAGAAAGAAAGAAAGAAAGAAAGAGAAGCAAGGATAACAAGGAGGAGATATTCTATTTTATCACAGAATAAGCATTAATGCTAAAAGAATCTGAACTGCTTGATACTTCCGCTCACATTGATTGCTGAATTTTGAATAAGTTGTTTGTAACATCTTTACTTGATTTCTCTTTCCTTTGCTGAAATACCTTTGCTTGCTTAGACTTTATAAAACTCCCTCTTATTCCTGATAACAATCAACAAGCTTTAAAAGGAACAGATTTCTCCTCACCTCAACTCCCAAGTAGTTGCCAGTACACCTTGCTGGTGAAATCTGCAACACAAACACAAACACTGAAAAATCAATCTTTGCCTTGTCAGCACCCTTCCTCGTAAAGGCTTGAGCTGGGGTTTGTATCCTTAACATTCAAAATTACGAAAGAAATCTACTTTTCCCTAAGAGCCACTAGTGAAGCTAGGACGGAACTCTGGCGAGCCCTGCTGCTTAATTGTTAGATGCCAGTTTATAAAGTTGCACTGGGAAGGAAGATGCTTGGAGAAATGGATTTGCTCCCTTTGAAGTATTTGAAGCAAAGGAATTCAGAGGGAGCTCATGACTAGACTGAGGCAAACTAAATAGCCCCTGGTCCCTAGCGGATGGAGCAAACATTGCAAAGCACAATTAGACACTCTGACCTGGAACTCATCTGCCCATTACTGTGGTATGTTTCCACCTCCTGTGGAAAGTAGGCTGGCCCCAAAGAGGTAAGGAGGTGGAGTCAAGTAACACTCATAAGGGCCAGCGAGCAACACCAGAGTTCTCACAGGCTCTGGAAGAGGAACCTGTCCAGCTCCAAGGATGCTTCAGTGTGGAGAACCTTCTGGCTGACTTTGACTCTCCTTTTGGGAGGCTGAATGTCCTGTCAGCAATTCCATTCCAAGCCACTGAAAATTCACAGCTCCTTGGGTCTTGCAGTTTGAATACACCCTTCCTTTCTTCTTTCTTTTTCTTTTTTTGACCCTTTCCCCAAGCACTTTGTCTTGGCTTATTTGTTTCTATATTTATCTGCCTAAGACCTGTCCATTGTCCACTGGGTCAAAGGAAAAGGAAGATCACAATGGGCAAGGTGAGTATGTTGGGAATAAGACCGTTAATATTCTGCCTCCAGTTTTGGAAACTGGCAGTTTTGAAAATGTGAACTGTCTCTACTTGCCTTTCCCAATCCAGTGATATTTTAAGAGGAGAATAAGGAGGTTTCTTGAGGAATGGGCTGAGTTCTGGGTTTGTCAGAACAGTTATTTCCGGAATATATGGATGTTTAAGGAATCAGTCTTTCCTTGCTTCCCCTTTGGGTAGAATTCAGTCTTTCTATGAGAGGATAGGAGGAGTGTTTATGTATGTGTGTAGGCGTGTGTGTATCTAATAAGTATTATACCCACAAGACGGTCCTAGAGGCTTCTTATCAGAGATAACTGACTAGGTCTATATCTGCTTAGCTTCAGGAGGCATACAAACTAGATTTTTCTTGGGCTGATCATTGGGTTCAGGGGTGGATACTGTTGAAAAGAAAAGTAAGAATGGCATATACCTATTTGGGAGGGAATCCTTACTGAGCTCAGTACAGGAACATAGGTAACTGGGGTGTACCAGGTGAGAAAATGTGCCCATCTAGGCTGGTGTTATTTACTCAGAATAGCAGCTGCTGCCCAGGATCTCAAGCAGTTGTCATGCCTATCATTTGCTACCCAATATTTCTGGCTGGAGAAGTCAGGGGCTGAGACTGAGAGCTTCTGCATGCAAACATTTGATAGCCAGAGTAGTTAAGAACATGGGACTGGGACTCAGGTGATCCGGGTTCTAGTCCCTGCTCCCACCATGGAGCCCACTGGGTGACTTTGGGCCAGTCACAAACTCTCAGCCCAGTCTACCCCACAGGGTTGGTGTTGTGGGGATAAGACTGACACTGGGAGGAGGAGGAGGAGGAGGAGAGCCACTTTGGGTTCTTAAAAAAAAAGAAAAAAGAGGGTTATAACTATAACAAACAAACAAACAAACAAACCTTTTGCTCAGTCCCTGAACCATGGTCTCTCCCCTGAACTTGGGGGGACTTATAACAGGGATAGGTGACAAACCCCATCAGTGCTTTCCATTGGCTATGCTGGCCAGGGCTGATGGGATTTGTAGGCCAGTACATCTGAGGCCACCTGGAAGTATGGGGTTCCTCTCCATGTTGTCCAAAGGCATTAACTTTCCCTTCCTGGCAAAATAAAGCTCAGTCCATCTCAGATGCCAAACTGAAGCAGGCACCTTGGCTTTTCTAGAGATTGAAATAGCAAATAAGGTTAAAAGGACCATTGGGCTGAGCTTACTAAATGCAACTATTTCTGCTATAATGGGGAGTATCCCACAGAGCACAAAGCTGGTGGACGTTTCTCATTGTCAAACGTTTCCATTGCATTCACAATGTGCCTGGAGCAACGTCATAATGTGGACCCCAAGTTCTTCTGGTTTAGAGATGGTTCAGATAAGGTGGAAAGAGTCGCAGTTTACACTGAATAGCAGAACAGATGTTTATGGAGTCACATGATTTGCACATGACAAATGGCAGGAATAGGATGGCTATTTTAAGGGGGAACAGAAGAGAAATGGGAATGTATGTTTTAGCTGATTTAATGTACCTATTTATTTATTTATTAGATATATATTCCACCTTTTTCCTTTTAAAGAACTCAAAGCGGCTTCCATCACTCTCCCCCTGCCACTCTCCATCTTATCCCCACAACAACAATCCTGTGAGGTAGGCTGGACTGAAAGTCTGCAACTGGCCCAAAGTCACCCCCGTGCACTCCACGGCTGAGTGGGAACTACCATTGATATATTGCTATATATTTTCAAAAATCCCTAAACCGTTTCCATAGTCATACTGAAATATGACTCAAATAATATTTAACATCCAGTTTAAAAACAAGACTGTACAATGCAAACACAATACTAATCTCTGGGATGCTCTCCACCAAAGGGTTTTTAAAAAATATAAAGTGAATTCTTGCAGACATTTAAGCTTCACTTTGATGGAAGTGTATGAAACAAACAGGAAAACAAAACAGGTTTCCGAGAAGAAAAAAAAGCCAGTTTAATTTAGCACTATTACAAAGAGCAAAATGTCATCTCATGACAACACACATGCTCAGAACTTAACTCTGTGTCAGTAAGCAAGCAGCAACCTGCTCCTCAGCACCAAGGACGATGATGCCCACAAACTCAGCAGCATAATCCTCAAAGAATCTGGTATGGAATGGGGTCAGCCAATAGCTGGTCCTTCTGCAGAATGGCATGCAATTTATAGGTCAATTATGATCTGGGAAGTTATGTGCATAAAAGTGAGCATGCGCAATCAAAACAGGAAGCCTGTCTTGGAGCGCAGCTGTTTGAAAAGAGGCAGCGGAGCACAGCGGTGTGTTTCGAATATCCAAATGCGTGGGTGGGTGGGGCAGCTGCCTTTATGAATGGGAGATGCTGAGAGAGGCTCCCATTGCCCTTCCGAGGATGGGAACAAAAGTTGGGTGCTTTGCATCTGTTCAGGTCCAGGGTTCTCTGAAAGGGCCAATAGGATGGGCTTGCTAACAAGCATGCAAAGCTTGTGAAGGGAGGACACACAACACACACACACTGGCCACTAGGTGAACTGCACTCCTTAATTTAGCTGCAAAATGCTGTAATGAGTGCAGACCTCGCTGAAAGTCTTGTACAAAATGATTTCTTCCTCTTCATCTTTTCCAGCCATCATGTACCAAAGCGATCATGTGCTATTATTCTTTTATCATCATCGCCTTACCTTTTCATCCTAGCTTGTTTTTCCTCTTGCAAGGAGCCCAAAGTGGTTTATAACCCCAAAGCTCCTTTTTATCCTCCCAACAACAACCCTGTGAGGTAGGTTAGGATGAGTTTTGTGGATGAGTAGAGGCTGGGCCCCAGATCTCCTGAGTCCAGTCAACCACCTTTAACTACTACACTGCACTGAGTCTCTATGCATAGACAGTTTTTAAAAATCTGAAGCAAAAAGAGTTTCTCCTCTGGAAAGTGACTCTTGGAATTAATTACCAAGATGGTGGCTGGAATCACCATTATTTAAAACTGTAAGAGAATTATATATGGCTAACCCTTTTCAAAATAATAATAATAATAATAATAATAATAATAATAATAATAATAATAATAATATTAGATTCCTATACCACCCATAGCCAAAGGTCTCTGGGCAGCTCACCCATCTGGACTTCAACCAGGCCAGAGCCCACTGAGCTTCCAAGTTTAGGCAACATCAGGCTATAGATGAGCTTCAGGATCACACTTGCCGCTGTCCACCTGGATTGGACATTGATACATTGGATGCGTATGAATATGCTCAGTTTCCATAGCACATACATATGTGTTTTCAAAACTGCTCTTGTCCCAGAGGACACCACTTTCAGGCATGGATCTGACCATCCTGAGATATGTCCAGACACTCGAGTTACCCTGTCGGACATGTGTTTATATTTCTGTCTGGTGTATGCTTATTTGCAAAACTATCCGCATCCAAATTGATCCTACATTTCGGGGTTCTGTACTATCTTGTTTGCAGAGTGCTACAAAATCAATTAGGGCTCTCCCTTTTTAGTATTTATATGCATGGTTTGCTACAGCTTAGATTCGTTCCCCATCATTCTCCTCTCCTCCTGCTCCATTATTTTAACAATGGGTGGATTAATAAAATATAACACTAAAAGTACTTTTGAAGCACTTGCCACTTATGTGCTCGACTAATCATACATGCTATGACTCATCAATGAGTGCCTAATTAATTAATTAAAAACATTTTTATCCTGCCTATATCAGAAATGGATCTCAGGACAGAACTAAAAGCATAACAGCACATTTATGCAGTAAAATAATTCCATTATATAGTAAAGTAATTCAACCATTAATGGAGGCCCTTCTTCATGAACCGCCCCCCCTTCCCCAATGAGGTAAGGGGGAAAATAGTTAGGACCCCGAGGGTGTGGAATGGGCTTCCACGGGAGGTGGTTGAGGCCCCATCGGTGCTGGTGTTCAAAGACAGGCTGGACATGCAGATGGTGGGCATGTTGTGAGCGGAGCTGGCTGGTGCCAGAGGTCAGACTAGATGGCCTGGGAGACCCCTTCTGACTCGCTTTGTTTCTGTGTTTCTAAATTGGCAAGGAAAAGGGCCTTCTGTGTTATCGGAACTCACCGTTGGAATTCGCTTCCAAGGAAGGTGCAACTGGCACCTGCTTTATCTTGCTTTTGGTGCCAAGTTAAGACTTTTTAATTTGGTATCTGTTTGTAGATTGGGCTATTGGCTTGCGTCTGGTTTATTGCCTTATTGGTTGTTGTTTTATTGGTTATATTGTGTTGATTTCCTCCTGTTCTATTGATATGGTTGTATTTATATTGTATTTTTATCCTATTATATTTTATGGTTTTGGTCATTACTGTTATTTATTTTTGCATTTTATATTGCACTGTGAACGGGTCAGAGAGCCTTCTGGCTATGGGGCAGCAAACGAATGCAATAAATAAACAAACAAATGCTGGGTAAATAAGGAAGTTTTGACCTGGCGCCAAAACGAAAAAAAGTGCCTGCACCAGGCACTCCTCCCTGACAGCAGAGTCCATGTGCTTGTGAACATTAGTAAGCTAGGGAAGGAGAAAGATAAGAACATAGATGGAATTACATTTCCAGCAAACTGCATGCCCCAATTCCAGAATTAATGTAAGAAATTCTCCAAATCAATCAGAAAGAAGGCAGCATGAAATAGTGATTCAAGGAAACCAACCCATGGAACAATGGAACTGCTCATCCCTAGTCGCTGGGGCTCTGGGGGAATTAACCATAGAAGACCTTAATTGCCTCGATGCCTTTATCCTGAAACTGTTCCTAAATGACATAGGGAAAATGAGTCAGTGCGGTAATTGGAACCAGCCCAACTAACTCCTCTGCTCACATTGCAGAAAAAGTCTGACATTTACTCAGTCGAGATCAGTGGAACAAAGGATTTAGAAGTAACGGGCAAAGAGGATGAAAAAGAAAAGTACAAAGATTTGAAAGGGAACAAGAAAAAGGGCAAGACCGAAGACCTCAAGAAAGAGCTGGACCTGGTAAGTAATGCGAGGAACGCCCACAACAGAAGCTGTCACCTGCTCTTCTTATCCTGACACAGGATGAAGTATGTAGGTGGATTCCAAAGTCTTTATTTGCATTTGTTCTGTAAAATGTGGGTCAGATCACAATGCAAATATCCCAGTCTATAACGGGAAATTATCTATTTACCTTTGCATGATTTATGTTCCAGCAACCCTGTAAAGCTGCTCCTTTATGCTTCAGTAGTTTTCCAGCAGCATATTTATCTCAAAAGATCATATAAACACAGGCTAATTACATTTCAGTTGGGTAGGCAAATATTATCATAAGCCTAACTTTATTAAGCTGCCACCTATATCTATTTATATCCAGCCCTGGCTCCTGTACCTTTAAGAATTTCACTCCAATGGATCAATTCAGGCACTGTTTCACTTGCTCCGGAGCTGTTCTGGTCCAGCATTTGGTTCACCTCTGTTCAGCACAGAAACCGTGGAAGACTTAGTGAAGGCCACCACCTTTGAAAGACAAATTGAGATGGTCTGCTTATGTGGTGGATGGCTGATGGGCTGGCAACTAACACTGGACTAGCCAGGTCTTGAGTCTGCTTAAGCATGGATCTTCTAAGATGTGCTGATGTAGGGAGTCTCTTCCAGGGACATCCTGTCCTCCTGACCTGCTATTCATCCTGCTAAAAAAAAAAAAAAAAGACAGAGCTTACACAAATAAATCCCCCTAATGAGGCAGATTACAATTATAAAGGTAATTTATTCATTCTGGGGAAAAGAAAATGCCATATAAGCATTTTCCCATGGAAAATGTTGGAGGAAATAGAGAAGAACAAAGATAAGAAATTTAGAGAAGAACATTAAGTCTTTCTCCCATCCTCCAAAATTTAGAGATGGGGAAAACTGAGTCTTTTTCTGATCACTATCTATGTTTCCAACTTTGGTTCTGCTTCTGATTGTTTACTGCTGTGCTTCACTAGAGCTTTGCCTTCAATCTTGTGGCATCACCTGGATTCTTCTTGTCCATCTTTCATGTTGTGATGTAGAAAACTTTGCACCCTGAAGCCCATATACAAGGATGCTAAAGACTGAGCATGAGACCTGATGAATTTGTTTGGGTGCCAGGCAATGATCCCTCCCTAGAGCTAAATTTTAACTGGAATAATTAAGGCACATCCTTTAATCCCTGTGATGTTGAATAAAAGCAATGAAAGACTCAGCCAGCTGCTTAGGGAAATTATGGAATTTCCTTTCCAAGAAAAGATTGTGCAAGCAACTGATATCAAGATATCATATCATAGGATATCATGTATAACAAGATAACCAGATATCTTGTATATGACTATCTAATATTCTGCCTTCCTTCTATTATGTTTCCATGATTAATTGGAAGCATTTAAATCTCAAAATTGCAAATACACCCGCCTTGCATTGCCTTACTATATACTTATAACTCTCTTAAGCCAACAGGTTACAATGCATTTAAAAATGCTTAGCAAAACAATTGCACAGGGTCAGTCATGATTGTTCTGTTCTTGGTACATCTCAGCATTAACAGATGGAAGCACAAGTCATTAGGCATCTCATATTGAGAAAATATGTATGGCTACTTGCCACTAATTTTGCTGAGAGCAAAATGCAAGATGCAATTGGATTTTCCTGCTTCATAGGAAGAATTTATCAGTAAGCAAAGGAATATTTAGCCCTGGAAAACATTCTTTGGTGGGTGTCAGGTATGCCCAGGTAGAACTACAAACCAATCCTGGAGATCCCAGGGTACAAACAAGAGCCTATTGCATCATTTGAACCATGGCATACACTTTCTGACAACCATAGGGGCATTAAAAAAATAAAAAAAACCTCAAATAATCTCTTTTTTCTTTACTGTTTCAGAATGATCACAGACTCAGCATTCAAGAACTGGAAGAAAAATATGGCACAAATATAGTTAAAGTAAGTTGATGTAGACGATAGGAAATAATACATAAATCATGGCTAGGTAGCTCAGGGATATTGAATTCATGTCATTCAGGTATGCCACCAGAAATGGCATTTGTGCTATTGCACCTGAAGGGATGTACTTCAGATGTACTGTAATATGCAATTATCTGTCTCCAGGTAGTAATATTACCTGTCTCCTTTAGCTTATGGCAGGCTATCGACACAAAGAATCCTTAGAAATCTATATCAATACATCAGTTTTTGCTGCATCCCATCAGTTAGGGGTAGGGTTAGGGTTGGGATTTGCCTGGAATTGTTCGGAATTTCCTCAAGGAGTTCTCACTCTGACGATATACTTTGCTCCCCACAGGGTCTTACAAGTGCAAGAGCTGCAGAGGTTCTGGCCAGAGATGGTCCTAATGCTCTTACTCCCCCCAAATCGACTCCTGAAATCATCAAGTTTCTCAAACAAATGATAGGAGGCTTTTCCCTTCTCTTGTGGGTTGGTGCCGTTCTCTGCTGGATTGCCTTTGGGATTCAGTACGCTCAGAAAGTTTCTTCAGCATTTGACAATGTAAGTGTCATTCCACACTTCTCCGGGGTGCCAGCCCCAGTGGAAAAGCTCCATTGCCTAGGGCATGCTGTGAGTCAGGCCCTTTTTGCCTAAGCATCCATCGAATCGTGCCGTTAAACACAAAGAAAAACAACACACGTTGGCATTGCTCCATCTTACAGGAGCACATTTGCGCCATCCTGGTGCTGTTTCTAAACCCACAAAATGGTGAGCGTTGGCAAACAATGCAGATCCCGAAGGCCACCAGCTTTATGTTGCCATGGAAGAGCTTCTTTGCAAGAGCTCCCTTGATCTGAATGATCACAAGCATTATGCTCTTGTCTATAAATCTCTGGGGTATTTCCCTTTATGGATAGGTTGTAAACGTTTTGTGTCTCTTTCCTATTGTTATTTAAACAAGCTCATCCACATGGTTTATTGCGACCCTTGCCTAACTGTATTCCACCTGCACGGAAACTATAAATGGACTTTCATTTTGGCTAATCTTCTTGTCACCTTCTTGTCATTCAGCTCTACCTGGGTGTCGTCCTTGCCTTGGTTGTAATTCTTACTGGAATGTTTGCTTATTATCAAGAAGCTAAAAGTACAAACATAATGTCCAGCTTCAGTAAAATGATCCCACAGGTGAGTGACCAGGGCAGTTCAGTATATCAAGGTGCTTAAAAACCAGGTGAACACTTCAAGGGATACTGGAGATGTTCTCCTATAGCTTAGCAATGAAATGAGTCTGCTCAAAGTTATTTTGCAAGAACGGAGATCAGGTTTTCATTGCTTTGACCAACAGAACCCTATCCAGGAATTCTGGATAATCATATGGGATGGTATTCTGGTAATGAACATAGAAAACTGCAGACAAAATATAATAGTAGCTCAGTTCATTGAATGCGTTCCAGCATTTTGTTATGAATCTAAACAAAACCAAAGCAAGAGCTCAACCAAGCTTTTTTGGACTTTTCTTTCCAGCAAGCCCTTGTGCTCAGAGATGCAGAGAAAAAAGAAGTACCAGCAGATCAACTAGTGGTGGGTGACATTGTCGAAATCAAAGGTGGGGACAGAATACCAGCTGACATCAGGCTAATCGCCAGTCAGGGTTGTAAGGTAAGGTGGTGGTGATGATGATATAGCTATGTTTGAGCCAAGGGGGGAATGGAAAGAATTCAACAGAATTCGACATCTTTCTACAGATCTGCATTATGAACAGGGATAATCATAACCTCAAAGATAGATGAAAAAGAATCTCAAGTTTAACACTCTTCAAGTTTCCGCTATCTTGATCATTTAGTTCTGTCAGTTAATAGGGCTGCACCAGGGGGAGTTTCTCCTTTGGGGTTCTGTGCATGATTGCTTAAGACTGAGATAACATCACCACGCTTGACCTCAGACTTTGTTATTTCCCCATGGCCAGTCTCTGCCAATCTAAGGAAAAGGTATGCTAGAAGGGAGTGTTAGAATTCCTAGATAACAAACCATGTCTCATCATCCTATTTTCTGGTACATGCACAGTAAGCCATGACACTTAACTAAAGGCGGTGTAGCACACCTGGCTTTTCTTGCTACGTTAATGAACCCAAGGTTGGGGTGTTACCTGGGGATATTAAAGGTCCATGAAATAATAATTTAGCTGGCCTCCATCATGAAAGAGACAAACATATACCATGACTGAAGTTCTGCACAAAACCCAGTGCTGGGTAAACCAAGTTAAAGGTTGTTCATTCTCACAGGCGGATTTGTCTTTGATTGACAGGTGGATAATTCTTCCCTCACTGGGGAGTCAGAGCCACAGTCCCGGTCCTGCGAATTCACGCATGAAAACCCACTGGAGACCAAAAATATTGCTTTCTACTCCACGACTTGCTTGGAAGGTATGTCTGCATTCAGGCACACACATGCGTACATGCCCACACATGTATGTGCATGCACGCACTTGGGTGTACGGTAAGGGATGTCTGGAGAAAACTTCATATATCAACCATCATTTTCAAAAGTACATTTTCAACCCAGTCCCAAACACTATGACTAATTTGCTTAGTGATCCCAACCCTCCATTGTGATCCCAATCTGGATTGAGACTACTAAACATGCTGTTTTCATTCCCAAAAAGTTATTTGTTCCAATAGGTGGAATTACAGATGTGGCAGCTTTGATCCAGATTAAGTCTACATCATGGGACAAAAAGTCCAGCTCTGGTTCTGGTCTAGTCCAGCTCTGGACTAACCCCAAACAAGCCTTCTGTCTTTTCTTAACTATAAAGAAGATGTAGCTGCTAGCTACATCTTCAGACTAACATAAAGCTTGGCCCTTAGATTGTAATCCGTTTGTGGCAGGGACTTGTTCCTTGTGATCCTGTGATGCTCCATGCACAAGAATAAAATACTGTTACTACTATTTTAACATGCCTTCCCAGTGGGCAGTTTTATGAAATTGGCTTACAACATGACAGGAAATATTAGCTAGGATTCTGCATTGCTCCATTCATGTGAAGGAGCAATCCCTCCTTTATCTTAAAATTTTGTGGTGGAGGAAGAGGAACTGTGAAGCAAGCATGGACTCTCTTCCATTCACAGAAAGTAAGTTTCTTCCCTGAACTAAAGTCTCCTAAAAAGCACATATCTTCCAGATGTGAACAGGAATGAAGGGGGTTGCTAAAAAAAAGAAGCACCAGTAGAAAGCATGGCTGTGTCAGAAAAGCTTGGAAAAGCTTGAGGGAAGACAATTTCAGAAAGGACACAAGTGGAGACAGCAGGCAAAGAATGACTCTTTTCTTGACGACGGTCAATCTCTTTCCTTCCCTCAGGCACTGCTACTGGCATAGTCATCAATACAGGCGATAAAACCATAATTGGGCGGATTGCGTCGCTCGCGTCTGGTGTCGGGAATGAGAAGACACCAATTGCCCTTGAGATAGAACACTTTGTGCATATTGTGGCTGCTGTAGCTATCTCAATAGGGGTGCTCTTCTTCATCATTGCCGTCTCCATGCGTTATCATGTGCTGGATTCCATCATCTTCCTCATTGGCATCATTGTGGCCAATGTACCGGAGGGGCTGCTGGCCACTGTTACTGTAAGTATGCATTGACCACTGTATCCCTCTGCTGTGTATAACAACTCACACAAGTGAGTGCTGCTGAACGCAAGACAAGTTAACTCAAACTTCAGCTACGGTGCAGTATACCCATGATATAAAGTAATCATAAGAAGAATGTATTCCAGGACCTTTCATGTCCAGCCCATTCTTTAACATGCTCATAATTATACATGGACAAAGCTGTTTACTTGAAAGCTGTTTGAAAAAGAAGTGATCTGGGATCTTATGGATGAAAACTCTTCTGTTGCTTGAAAAGCTGCCTTCAAAACTCTCTAGGCCATTCTTTTGCCAATATTTTTTAATATTTGGTGTACATCTCACTTCCTTTTTAACCAGTGCAATCCTTCAAATATTTGTGAAAGTCTATCTCTTGTTCCACCCCTTGAGGAATCTTATTAATTTTGTACCGTGCTTTTTAATGGATATGATGTGATTCACCTCCAACGTGATTCTCCTTGGATGCACTGCTATAATCCGATTGGGCATTGTTTGTCCAAAGAAATTCTGTGGTTGAAGTAACTGCTGTGCCAGCCTTGGTGGAATTAAGATGCCCATGAGCAGAGTGAAAGGCTTCTGCGTTTGTTCATGCCAATCGGGTTAACAGAAGCTGTTGTTTTCTGCTGCACTGTTAGGTGAGTTTGTCTCTGACTGCAAAGAGAATGGCCAAAAAGAACTGCCTGGTGAAGAACCTGGAAGCGGTTGAAACGCTGGGCTCTACTTCTATCATCTGTTCAGACAAGACGGGGACCTTGACGCAAAACAGAATGACAGTCGCCCATCTTTGGTTCGACAATGCCATTTACTCCGCTGACACCAGTGAAGACCAATCAAGTAAATACTCAGCCAAGAGGCCGTGGAATGGACAGAAATAAAGGGCATGGTTTTTGCAAAGAGAGACAGCGATTTTCTGAAATGCCGTGTAACCTTCTCTGCTTTCTTTTCAGCCCAGACTTTTGATCAAACATCCGGCACATGGACGGCATTATCAAAGATTGTATCCCTTTGCAACCGGGCGGAATTCAGACCAGGGCAGGAAAACGAACCCATCATGAAGGTACCACCTGATTTATGTTAGCTTCTTTCTTAGGACAATCTGATGAGTGCGCTGCCCCTTGATTTGCACCTTTCGTTTTATAGTATCTAACACCAGACTGCATTTTCCTGTTGCCTTCTGAAATGGTAGGAATGGGTATGGCAAAGCTCCCACTTGTTCTGATTTCTATGGGGTAAAACTAAGGTTCAGTATTAAAATAAAATAATACAATGTTTTGGGTTACTGTGCTCTACCTGTTTGTTTGTTTTAAACAGCAGAAATGGGCCTTTAAACATATCTGTAGGCTTTTCAGTTATATGGAAGTATGTGTCAGACAAGCATTGCAAATTGCTATCTTGCTCCTGATAGAGGCAGTGTGGCAGAGTGGTTGGAGCACTGGACTGGGACTCAGGAAGTATTATGTTCTATTCCACATTTGGCCATAAGCCTCACTAGATAACTTTTGTGCCAGTCATTGACTTTTAGACTAGCTTAGCTCACAGTGTTGTTGTGAGGATAAAAATGGTGAAGAGGAGAACCTCATAAGCTGCCTTGGTTTTCTGGCAAGGAAATCAGGGAATGAATATAATGTAATGATAAATAAATGAAACTATATTAAGAGAAAATTCAAAATTCATTGCAGCCACCAATTTCTAACCACTTACAGTCTCCCTCTTTTGGGAAGACACCTTGAAAACTCATTTCATTTAAATAAGTATGTTCATTAAGAGAATAATGGTAATGCATATTATGAGAGTTAGGTCTTTCCTGAAATGCTACAGGATAGGCAACAGTTATAGAATGCAAAGTGATTTTAAAAATACCATTTAGTTCACTGGATGTGACTATTTAATTTTTATTCCCTAAAATCTCCAGAGAATTGTAGTGGGAGATGCTTCAGAAACAGCATTGCTGAAGTTTTCTGAAGTTGTTTTGGGAGATGTGATGGAAATCAGAAAGAGAAATAGGAAAGTGACTGAGATCCCCTTCAATTCCACAAATAAGTTTCAGGTAAGTGTGATTTCTTAGAATAGGCTGATGCACAAAAGCTGCCAAGAAATATGATCTCAAGCAAAGTATAAAATTAAAACTTGCAATACAACGAAGAGAGTTTCTGGGTGAAAAATAACTAAAAAGAATAGTGCAAAAAATCAGATCTGTGACTGTAGGAAAAGAAACTCCGCTGTACCGCTTTGGTAATCAAGTGCTATTACCTTTGCTAAATTCACAACTGGCTTGCAGGATGATTCATCTGGTATGACAAATAACTTGGAACTAAATAGGCAAACCCTAATTCCTCAGCAGTGTCACCTTATCAGGAGGCGATTCCGTAGCAACACCTCCCTTTCAAAGATCAACACGGGCATGGCTTCTACATACAGTGTTGGATGCAGACCTAATCTCTCACAGAGTAGACCCACTGAACTCAGTGAGGCTTCAGTTATGGGTCTGCTGCAAGTCTGGATCCAGACTGCACCACCATCTCAAACATAAACTATACTGCCAAGATGGGACACACTACAGCAGCTTTGGTTTATAGCTCAATAAACAGTATCATAAAAACTCCATCACACTCTACAATTACTGTTGGCCCCAGTCATCTTGATAGGGGCTGCAGTCCAACACATCTGGAAGTCACTTATCCTTTGCTACCACCATCTGGACTGTATCTGGTATCTAACTTTGCCTGCCAGTTATTCGTGATGCCCCCCATCACTCTCTTCCTCCCCTTGGAGTGTCAGCTTGGAAAGGCAAGAGCCAGTCCTTGCATGCAGCAAGTCAGGGCATTTCAGCTGTTGCCTCTTCATTGCTTTCAGCTTTCCATCCATGAGACCGATGATCCCAATGATAAACGCTTCCTGCTGGTGATGAAAGGTGCCCCTGAGAGGATCCTGGAGAGGTGCAGCACCATGATGATCAATGGAAAAGAGGAGCCGCTTGACGAAGAGAAGGCAGAGGCTTTCCAAACAGCATACATGGCATTGGGAGGCATGGGAGAGCGGGTGCTGGGTGAGTTGAATGGCCACCAAAAAACTTGTGTGGAGGTCAATTCAGGCTATAAGGAACTTAAATCTTACTTTAAAAAATGCCGTCAGTCAAGGAGGTCATGTGATAATTCAAAGCTATCAGTCCTAACTTTTATTTGTTTGTCTGTAATGCCTGGGTGGCATTTATTTTTGAGAATGTACTAAGGGGAAGGATACATAAATCATATTGCTAACTGCATTTTCCCGAGTTAGAGCAGCTTAATTAGGAATGCACCAAAACAGGCAAATCCTGCTTATTTGAGCTCAGTGGATGTTCTGCCTGCTTCCATTCTGAGGACTGGCAATAGGCCTGGTTGGGAAGAATTCTTCCAGTTTTTTATCCCTAAGTTGGTCACGATTTGTGCATAGCTTTTTAAATGGCTACTGCCGTTTGCACAAATGAGTGCCCCCAAACCACATGGATCTTGTATGATCAGTTGTGCAGAAATTTCACTCGAGCCACGGAGTTTCCAGGGACTTACTGGTGCAAATTCCACTAGCTGTTTAAAAATTGTGCAAGTCCTGGTCTATCTTAGCAATGGAAATCCACTGGCTGGCTCAACTTGTACCACAATGATGTCACATCCACACAGGAATAATCCAGAATCTGGAAACCCTCTGAGTTATGAGCCTGCCCACAGGTTTATACCCTTATTTATTTTGCTTGTTGGACGATTGGTAGGGGACGTTCTGTTTTGGAAGAGATTCCCAAATATGAGGTTACGAAATTGCTCCATCTGCACAGAGGTCTCTCCCCTCCCCCATCATAGCTAGAGCCCCAATAACTAATATATTGTAGAGGGCAGTTGATCAATGAAATTAGAGTTGTTCTTACCACGCTATTTATTTTCTTTCTTCTTTATCTTTTGTACTTCATCATCCTGTCATTTCCTTTCCTTCTCTAGGCTTCTGCCATTTGTACTTACCTGAGGAAGAATTTTCAGAGATGTATCCTTTTGATACGGACTCCATGAACTTCCCTACATCCAATCTTTGCTTTGTGGGGCTCATGTCGATGATTGACCCTCCTCGTTCCACGGTCCCAGATGCTGTCCTCAAATGTCGGAGTGCTGGGATCAAGGTAGGGCCTCTTTAAAGCAACTTTTAGCAGTTAATCTTCCTCCCCATCCCTTCAAATCCAGGACTATCTGCAAGTGGTAATTATTGGCATCAATTCAATATAATTTCTGGAAATGCAATATGAACATCAATTATTGGCTTATGCCAATTCTTGGGAGAAATAAAAATTCCAACTTTAAGGCACTATAACTCGAGATCCATTTAACTCCTAACTTTGTAGAATCATAGAACAGCAGAGTTGGAAGGGGCCATGAAGGCCATCAGATCCAACCTCCTGCTCTTGCCGGACACCAAGTTGCACCATCCCGCTCAGAGGGCTGTCCAGCTTCTTTTTTGAATGTCTCTAGTATGGGGAAGCCCACCACCCCTCTAGGCAGCTGGTTCCACTGTCGTATTGCTCTGACAGTGAGGAAGCTTCTCCTGACGTCCAGCCTGATTGTGAGTTGTTGCAACTTGAATTGATTATTCCGTGCCCTACACTGTGCTGTCAGTGAGAAGAGATCTTAAACTTAATATGCTTTAATTCTGAAATATATTAAATATTGAAATTTAATTTGGAATATATACAATAAAAGTGAAAAGAAATTATAGATTTATGGAATTCCATTTAACATTAGCGTGGGTGTGCACACACATGAGAATATTAATTAAAACTGCCCAGAGAGCTTTTGCTGTTAGAAATTAATAGAAATATTAATAGAATGGTATAGAAATTAATTAATTAATTAAAAACAGGCACATACATAAAATGCATGTACAGCAAAGTAGCAAATTTAATTTTGGTGGTTTCTACCTTTAAAATTGGTTGGTATCCAAAAGGCAGTTCATTAGTAGAAACAGACCAGACATGATGTATTGTTTTGTGAACCAGTTAAATAATCAACTCAGGTGCTGGAAGCTGCATCTTTAACTTGGCCCCCTCTTTTCATTAATCCGGAAAACTTGCCTTTCCTGTAGGTGATCATGGTCACCGGTGATCATCCAATCACAGCCAAAGCCATTGCCAAAAGTGTAGGCATCATTTCAGCCACCAGTGAGACAGTGGAAGACATTGCAAAGCGCCTCAATATACCAGTTGAGCAGGTGAACAAACGGTAAGGCTGGACCATCACTGCAAGAAACACAGCTTTAAGTGTTGCCCCAGTTTTAGGGCACCGATTCGGCCTCTTAGCATATTCTGTCCTGTAAGAATTATTCAGCTAGAATCTCCCCGGACCATTCCTTTTCCTCACTTCCCAATCCTATTTTTCAAAGTTAAATTACAGAGCATTCCTTCACATGTTTTCTGCCTTGGCATCTTTCTATAACTTAAATGAACAAACTTCTATACTCCCCAGTGTGTCCTATTTATTTAGATACCTAAACTGTTTTCCATCTGGATTTCAAAGTCTACACAGAGTTTAATCGTGACCCCCTGTGGTTCTTACAGAGAAGCCAAAGCTGCGGTAGTGAATGGGATGGAGCTGAAGGATATGACATCAGAACAGCTGGATGACATCCTGCTGCACCATTCAGAAATTGTCTTTGCTCGAACTTCACCTCAACAAAAACTGATCATAGTGGAGGGCTGCCAAAGACAGGTGAGCAACCCCTGAAAACGGAAAATGTGTGCATTCGGTAGCAATCAGCTGCATCGGCATGGATTTTGAGCAGGCCTCGATAGCAAATATTTATGACAACAAAAATAGCACAGACAGATATTAGGGAAGAGATCAACTTCTCCACCTCAGTCTGCTTGGAGTGCCTCATCAGCTCTCCAATTTTAATCCTGCGCAAAAATAAAAAATACAGCTCACAGGTTCTTCAAAATGCATCCTCCCCACTCTCCATTTTATCTCTAACACTCATTTTCAGAGTAATATTTAGCTCTCTGAAGGATGAAGAGAAGAGAAAAGTGCACCACATACAAAACTATAAATAGTTCTCAGAGCCTGTAAGCTCTTTGGCACAGTATTATTTATAAGCGGTTTCAATGCGCTAAAGCTGCCAAGAGAAAAGATCCCCAGCATGCCTTAATGAGGTTTGGCTCACAAGATTCTAAATTCTGCTGAAGTTTCTTATTCTGACATTTATTTCACTGACCAGATGTGGATTTGGCCAATCAGCCACTTTCACTCTGGAAGTAACTCAGGTGCCTTTGAGAAGGAATAAGAGATCTTTGCAAGCTGAGGCTATGGACAGTTATGCAAGTAGGTGACATTTTAGGTGAAGGTCAAATCATACCATTCATCACACATGTCCCATACAGCTGCCCCTTTGGGTTTTGTACTTAGAAGCAAATGCACAAGAGCAAGCCTGGCATGGATCGGGACCCCTGTGTTTGGGTAGAGAGGTCCAAAGTTTCTCCCTTCTTGCTTGTTTTTCAAAATTCACTCCCCATGTGAAGGTGAAGAAAAGACTCTGTTGGAATGGATGGAACATTTCTGGAAAACAAGAGGGTGTGGGAAGGAGTTCAGCCTCCCCTACCTGTGCGCAGTGGCTCTGATCCATGGTGGGGGCCACTCTTTCATGGTGAATATGTCAATGGCATCTAACTTGGTCAATGGACCTCCGTTTTGGCCGTGAGCTAGCAGAATCATGGCTTCCACCCACATGTTACACCATCCTGGCCACTCAGGATAGCTCCACACAGGTCTGGAACTATTCCAGGAAGCCCCGTGTAGCAGCCCCTTAGAGGAAGCCTTACCTTGTGTATTCCAGGAAGCAGTCGTTGCAGTGACTGGAGATGGCGTCAATGACTCCCCTGCTCTGAAGAAAGCCGACATAGGGATTGCGATGGGAATTGCGGGCTCCGATGCAGCCAAGAATGCGGCTGACATGGTCTTGCTGGATGACAATTTTGCGTCTATTGTCACCGGAGTAGAGGAAGGTAAGGCACGTGCCATGCAAACGGTCTCTTGGTAGAACTGGGGTGCATCTGAGGGTCATTTTTTCACAT
This sequence comes from Varanus komodoensis, assembly GCF_004798865.1. NCBI lineage: Eukaryota > Metazoa > Chordata > Lepidosauria > Squamata > Varanidae > Varanus > Varanus komodoensis. The sequence continues at coordinate 5,611,366 of NW_025335856.1, forward strand.
ACAGAGACCATTCCATGAGGGACCTTAAGGTGGCACAATGCCGTTTCATAGCAATCATTCCACATGCCGGTCAGCAGCATTAAACATGCACTTTCCTCTTGTTTACTCCACACTGGTTTCTGAATCCGCTAAGCCAACCCAAATTTGCTGTGGAACTTTTTGTCTGCTTATTCCCAAGTACTGTAGATGGACAGTCGCAGGAAAGTTCACTTGTGTAAGTGGACACCTTAGGTGAAGTTCAAACCGTTCACATTGCTAAATATGTAGTGTCTGACTGCTGCTTTTTGTTTTCTCTTCACAAGTGAGTACATGGGAATGATCCCAATATGGATTAGGACCACTGCAACTGGTAGGGAGGTCTGAAATTCCTCACTTCCAGTTTGTTTTCCAAAATTATCTTTCCCTGTGTGGAGGTGAACAAATATTAAAGGAAAGAGAAAACCTCCTAATGGATCCTTTTTGGGGAACAAGTGGCTGAGGGAGGAGATTAAGCTTCCCATATCTGTGCACAGTTCCTGATCCATAGTGGGGTCCCACTCATGGAGCTGCAAGAAACAAAAATAGGGTCAATTGTGTGCGACTCATTTAATTTGTAGCTCTTGCTGGAGTTTTTCAGTTTTATAGCATTCCTGTCTCCCTGTCAGTGGCCCCCTAAACAAAAAGCAAGCTTGGAAAGTGCCATTCATGGAAATGAAGCCCCAAGCTGCAGGGAGGGTTGGAGATGCCTGGGTCAGCGGGACTCTTTGTTGCAGCTTCTGTTTGGAGCTTGGTGGGAACTGTGTGTACTGCTCTGTGGTGGCAAACCAATCCTGAGGGTGCAGATCAGCATGATGGATCGCTCCCATCAGCACCATGGACAGCGCCTGTAGTGCTCAAACAGAACTGGATCAGGAACTCCACTAACACCAGAGTCATCAGCCACCCTTGCCAAGCTGTCTACAGCTGAGGTCAACATTATCTTCACCGTTAAGTCATTTCTTTTAATGGACAACACCATTTGGTAAATGATTTAAACCAGGAACCATTACAACTTTTCTACTTCTCACCGTCTTGCTTAAGACTTAAATCACAGAATCATACAGTTGGAAGGGGCCTAGAAGCCCACCAAGTCCAACTTGCCACTCAATACAGGATTCAAGTCTCCCATTCAGATTCTAAGCAGGATTGACTCTGCTTAGCTCCCAAGATTAGGCAGAACCAGGCACTTCAGGCTATACAGAAGCTGTTACTTCTGCTACACTGATCTCAAACACTATATAAAACAAGCAAACAAACATAAAACAAAAAGACCTCAGAAAAATAGGTTCAGATTTTATGGCAGGGTGAAATAAATTAAGAATTCAGATATGTCTTTCCTTAGGGGATTTTGAAATCATGGCAGGTTGTATTCCCAGAAAAAATAATGCACACAGCTTCAATGAAGGCCTTTTGACAATGATCCATCTCTCTTGTACAGGTCGCTTGATCTTTGACAACCTGAAGAAAACGATCGCCTACACCTTGACCAAAAACATTGCTGAACTCTGTCCGTTCCTCATCTATATCATTGCAAGCATCCCATTACCCATTGGCACCATCACCATACTTTTTATTGACCTTGGCACCGACATTGTGAGTCATGAACTTCTTTACAACCTGCCATTTGCACTGCAGCTTCACATCTGTCTTGCTTAATGAGGGCTAATTGCCAATCACTGCCAACTTTCCTATTTGCCTGCTATGATGTGCCACACATTCCTAAGCTAGCTATGTTGGCTGGGGTGTGTTGGGAGAGGTGGGACATTTTTCTGTCTTGACATGCATGAGATTGTGCCCTAAAGAGTTCTTGATTCTTAACAAAGGAGGTTCTTATTAAATTTACTCTAATTAACTAGTATCCTGGCAGCATGAAATTGCTTTAGTGACACTGGGAAAAATGATTGCAAGCAAGCAAGCAAGCAAGCAAGCAAGCAAGCAAGCAAGCAAGCAGAACTGGGATCTTACATTCTCATGCTGACTGGGAGTCTTTGTGATGTGTTCTCTTACAGATCCCTTCCGTTGCGCTGGCCTATGAAAAAGCTGAAAGTGATATCATGAAAAGGAAGCCGCGTCATAAGAAAAGGGACAGGCTGGTCAACCAGCAACTTGCAGTGTACTCCTATTTGCAGATTGGTAAGACATAAGCGGCGAATGGGAAATGCTTTGGGCCAGTTTGTGGCTGAGCTCAGATACGAACTCTAGCCTTCAAGGAGCAAATCCAGCGCTCTTAGTAACCTGGAAGCAAAAGTATCCAGTAAAGTTAATGGAATGGGCATTCAGCTTTTCATTTTTTGCCATCTCTTTTTCTCTTCTGTAGGTACATTTCAGTCTGTTATTTCTCTTTTTGCAGGCATTATACAGTCCATTGGAGCCTTCCTGGCCTACTTTACAGTTTATGCTGAACAGGGCTGGCTGCCTTACTCCCTTCTCAACATCCGAGTCAAGTGGGAAGATCCATCTATCAATGCCCTGGAGGACAGCTATGGGCAAGAATGGGTACAGCACCATAGAATCTCCTTCACTTATATCCCGTTATTATTATTAGCAGAACAATTGCATCTTCCACACAGTTTTAGTTGACTTATTCTGGTTGCAGCTAAAACCATCTATAAGTGGGCACTGCAAGGGCGGTACCTATTGAACTCCAGAGGCCTCTGTCATGAGATGAAACACTCTGGCTGATGTTTGCTTTCCCACTGATGGGACTTCATCACAGATCAGAGCACCCCACACCAATAGGACCTATTGCCATCCTGTGTGAAATAAATAGGACATGGCCATCATATTCATCAACTGCCCATTGTAGAGAACTGGCCGTTAAGATATCTCAGGCACATAGTAGTGATGCTTCCATAGCTCTGTTAGGATGGCAAACTCTTCAGTCAGTCATCACCTCTCATGCTCCTACCCAGCTGTTACAGCTTTCTACATCATTACTGAGGGCTACATCCAACGAAACCAGCCCCTGAGAGTCAACAGCCTTAGCACACACTGTTGTGTCAGTGAAATCCCACCTGCTGGAATCAGCTACAGAGTCTTGCAGTGCTGTGCATCTTGACCTGCCATAGCAGTCCTTGAGCCCAGCTCTGCATGCTTATTTCCTGGTGTAGCAGCTCACAGGATCAGATAGGAAGTTATGGATGGATGTAGCCTATAGATAATAAGCATTTCCTGCTGAGGTCACATTCCTAAGCCAGAAATGCTCACATGAGCTAAAAAACTGCTTGTGTTGCATGACCTTAGTTTGAAATAAAGTCTAGAATGCATTATGTGCAAAATCAGTCATATATCTTGCACCAGTCTCGGCTAAATAACAGTGTGCATGCAATACTGCATGGGGGCACTGAAGTCCCACCATCAAGCAGCAAGTCCTTCCTGCATAGAAAGGAGGCTCAAGCTGTCCCATTCATCAAAGATGCTCCATTATACACCACAAATACCCCCTATATCAATGATACGGGGCACTGAAAGGCCCTCAGGTATCTGCCAAACTGGGGCTCCAGGAAATGTGCCAGCACGCCGAGCTCTACAATATACATCAAAGAGAAAGGAGAAGGTCCATTTATGGCCGTTGTTGCCCTAGTAGAAATGGAGTCAACCCATCATATATAGGCAGGGAACTCCTCAGTGTTACAAGCAAACATCATTTTACTTGGACTTCAGGGTCATATACTTGTAGGAAGGCTCACACGACTTGTAACTCGGTGAACAAGTACATCCCCATCTGCAACTTCAGAAGTACCTCAGCTTTGCTGCCTGCCTGCTCACACACAACAGGACAATCAATGGGGGGGGGGGGGTTAGCAAGCACCTGGGTGGACACAGGTTGTGCGGGCTCACCTCAGCACCAGCTCTTTAACACAACAAACCACACACCCTCAACCCCATATTTATCATTCCCCTGCAGACTTTTGAGCAACGAAGAAACCTGCAGTATCATGGCTACACTGCCTTTTTTGTCAGCATCACTATTCAGCAAGTGGCTGACCTGATCATCCGCAAGACACGAAGGAATTCCATCTTCCAACAAGGGCTCTTCAGGTTGGTGTCCAGGACATACTCTGGAATAACTGGAGTCTCAGACCTTAGAATCAGTTCATCCCTCTTCTCCTTCCTTTTTGCTATCTGCTGTAGTCTCTCCTGGAAAGACCAAAGATAAAAAGAATCATTGGTCAAAAACTGTCCAACTATCTTCACTTTTCTATTTTCAAAATGGGAAACTAGACACTTTAGAAGAACTAATTAATCACTATCCAATGCTGACTATTTGCATATCCCTCTCTATTTTTGAAGCAACTATCAAAAGACATTTTACCATAGTAAAGTTTAAAAAACCAGACTGAAAGGTGAAGAAAAACTATTTTTATTCCTAGTTACATGGTCTTTTCAGGAGTAGATGAACTAGGTAAAACCTGACCAAAAACAAACTGCAGGCAAATCACTAGCTGAAATCCATTATGAATAGGAGATACTGCTTCAGTTGGAATTGAAAGTGATGCAGGCAAGAATGTCAACAGTTAAGTCTGAATCTGGAAAGGGTGAAATCCAGCCTTCTAGCCTTAAAAGGTCAGATAAAAATGTCACTTGTTGAGGTGTAAAGATCTAGATGAAAAGATGGATCAAAGAGCATCCCAAGGCTGTGACTCTGCGTAATGAAGCAAGCAAGGAGTTTTCTGGTCATGGAACCGAGGAACACTCTTGCCTTTGGTATCCATACGAAAATGCATGCGAGCACACACTCCACATGTGTCACGGCACACTTGCGTGATGTGCTCTGCACTGGTATATGAGGGGGAAATGAGCATCTACTTTTTGTTAATGAGGTGTTTGTATGCATACTGCACAATAATGCATTCACGTGTCGTATTGGCTTTCAGGAATAAAGTAATCTGGTTGGGCATCATCTCCCAGATAGGAATTGCTTTGATTCTCTGCTATGGCCTTGGAAGCGTTAATGCCTTAAACTTCACGCCACTCCGGTGAGTTCAATTCCTTTGCTACAAAGTGTTGGGATCAATCCTTTTGTGGCAGGGCTGAACAGCTGATTTTGGGTGGGGATTTTGGGTGAGTGACTCCGGTCCACCCTTCTACAGGTAACAGACAAGACATGAATGAGGAAAACACTGACTTTTTCATTCTAAAGCAGAGCTTCAGGACCTATAGTTTGAGGCACGGTAATGAAAGGTTATTAAACTGAGAAGACCCCTTTGATTATATCAAAATTCCAGTCCAACCTTGGTTGTAAAGATATAAGAAGCAAAACTATAGGATGGTGGTTTTGTTTGTTATTAATTAACTCCACTTTCCCCCCTAAGTTATTACCAAATCTGCAAACGTAAGCCCTAAATTGGCATTGAATCACTCCTGTCCTTGTGAGAGGCTTCTTAAAAGAATTATATACAAAGCTTGGTTGTGGTGATATTTTAATCCTTTGTCTATGGTGCTGTATCATCCAAAAGCAAATACATTTAAATTGGCTGCAGCTCTGAAAGGGAAAACAAGTTGGGAATCAGGTTAAAAGGGGTGAAAACCATCGAGTCACAGCGGAACATCAGCTGCTGTGCCAAATACTGCATGGGTATTTTTAGCACGCTGTCCTATGCTTCATATTCTCTTCCCCAGGTTTCAGTATTGGTTTGTTGCCATGCCTTATGCTTTCTTGATATGGGTCTATGATGAAATTCGCAAGCTGTTCATCAGGCGTTATCCAGGAAGTAAGTAATGGAACATCTCACACGAATCTAGAACTGCCACATCCAATAAGACCTCAGCAAATTTTATGGAATGCAGAGTTTTACATGCTCACGTTACTGCAGGTAGTATGGTATTTGCTGAAAAAGTCCCCTCAGGTCAGGAATTCTACTTGGCATTGCTGAAATCACTAGTTAGGTCTTGGGTATGCTATCACCGTCATAACCAGTGGTGCAAAATGTTGGAAGAAGAGCAAAAAATATGTGTTGGTTGGTTAGAATCCAGAAGCTTGCCATTTCAATGGCACCTCAAATGTATGTTTTCTAATTGTCCTGATGCCAGTTGGGAGAATCGGCCAGGCCAGGCAGTGCTGAGCGTGCTCCACAATTGCATGCCTGGATTTCCTCACTCTAAGTTTCCAAGGAAGTAGGGAAGGGAAGGGAAGGGTACTGATGCACTTTTGAACCCTTGAAAGGAGATGCATGCAGGAAAGGTAGCCCCAGTATTTGTGTCTGTCTGGGAGGAAGGAGAGAAAAGATGTCCCATGCTCTTTCCCACATACTCATGAACTGCAGACATGGGAGGAAGAAGCCGCACCAATAGCTGCACATTATGACGAGCACCTTTGAGAAAATGTTAATTCTGCCTCTGTTGTTTCTCCTCCTATCATAGGCTGGTGGGATAAAAATATGTATTACTGAGGGTGCGTCTTTCACTCCTCATTCTTCTGTGCTGGAGAGTACAACTTAGTTGCTGCTTCTCCCAACTGCTGCTTGAAGGTCCTGTTTGTGCAGTATCAACCAACAGCAAAGACTCTTCTCAGAATGAAGAAACAGACTAAACGACATGAGATGGAATTAAACTGTACTGCAAAGACTTGCCCAACGGTTCCCAACTTGAATGCTATCTATTTTTATAATACCCAATCCTGAGGTGTTTTAAGTGTACAAAGTTCAAAAGGAAGAACCTCCTCTTGTATATAGAATGAAAGAAACCCCGTCTTTGTTATAAAAAAAATGTAAAGCACTGACTTGCACTAGGTTTCTTCCAAGTTGTATTTTTATTGTTGAAAATGATTGTGATGTGCTCTGTGGCAATCTGACTGTGAGCTCGTAGGTGTAGACCAGATGTATGTTGCTAAGGACTCCAACGCAATTTGATAATAAAAGAATTCTTTTTACATGGAGTCTCAGTTCGTTATGCCCATCTGCTAGCAATAACTGGAGGGAGATGCCAGGAAGAAGCCAGGGCCAGCCTCCTGTTCGGGAGAGGGAGGCATTGCCCAAGAGGATGTTGTGTGGAGAGGTGGCGTGGGAGGCAATGGCAGCTTCCCTGGTTCTTCTCTTCCGTGGGAGGAGCAGAGCTGTGTTAGCCACCTCGGTCTCTCGTCTGGCTCTCCGAAACAAGCCTGTCCCATCAGACAGGATGAAGGCTGTTATGCCATCAACGTTGTTAAAAGTAGGATTCAGTTGACAGTCAGGAAGGCTTACAGAGAAGGGTGCCAACTTCTCCTTTGCCTCAGGCAACAACATATCTTGGGATGGCTCTGGCAGAAGCTAAGAGGAAGTTGATTTATCCGGGAAGTGAAGAGCTTTGTTACTGCTCAGATCAGTGAGAGAGCAATTGGTCTGACTTGTTAAAGGCGTCAGTATCACATAAGCTGCTGTGACCAGGGAAAAGTTGATATAAACTGCTCCACCCACTAACAATCAGCAAGCTTTATTCAGCGATTCATCTTTTCCTCCTCACCAGAATTTTTTTGGTGAGTCAGAAAAGGCAGGAAGCTTGCAGGATAAAACAGGATGGTTTAGCTCACAGTAGAACATAAGGGTGTACTCCTCATCTGATATCCTTAGGTTCAGGATGTGCTGCAGTCTCAGTTTGTAAGACAAATTGCACAATTGCTAATCCCCCAAGCTCTCCTGTCACTTTTCCAATGTGTCCAAACTCAAAACCCTAGGAAAATATATTGATGTCTCTGTACCAGATACCAGTGCAATTAGAGGGAGCAAAAAATCTCAATCAACCAACAAGGAAAAACCCACCCCAAACAATCCCAATTTCACAGAACTTGTAGTTTTGCACTCTGAAGCAAACTAAGAAAGCGGACACTTTTGAAAGTTATCTGCTGATTTCCCTGTTTTCTGATTTTTATGTGAATTGGATCTATTTATACAAACTGTTCTCAGATTTATGAGATGCTGTATGTTGTGGCAATCATACAATCTAACAAGCCAGGCATCTGAAGAATAGGATGTGGGCAAGAGGCAGGGTGATCCTATGGCCCCTCCTCAACACCTGGAGGACCATAGGACCATTTGGAGTTCCAGATTTGAGGTCGGAGAAAAAGAGTTCCAACTTTGGAGCTGGAGATCACAGCTGGTGCAGAAAGAATTGCTTATCAGAAGCCACGTGCGGTCCTGGAGAAGGAGTTTGGAGAGCATTCTAGGGGACAGGGAGGGAGAAGACTGGTATTCCCAAGGTATGAAACATCCTGGCATTGCCTCAGCCGCCTCCTTTCCCCCTCTGAAGTGCTGCACAGACATCCAAAATTAGGTTCCCAGCTGCTTTGGGGGACAGAAGAACATGCAGGTGGCACTTTCCTCAGTGCTCCTCCAACTTTGCATGGGATTCCTGGAATCCTTCCAATTTGGGTTATAACCCACTGGATTATGCCCTTAATCCCTCATTTAGCACTGCCACAAAAACAGAGGAGTAGTGGAAATGCATGCGTTAAGACGATTCATTGAAGGAATGTTATCTTCTACTTGCTGCTGGATGAAAAACGCTGCCCCACCGATAGTGGAACCTTCCAGGGGAGAGTAAGCCCATCCAACAGGTTGAATCCCTCTTCCCTGATCCAACTAATGAAGAGCACCAGTTTAGCCATCCATTCGAAGCTTGAGAAATTAAAGCAGGCATGTGCTTAAAAGCTGACCAAATTGTCATGAGTAATAATTTAGAGGAGCATGTTCTCCTATAGAGAGGACAATTTCATCTGATCTCATCCAACTTCAGCTAGTTGAGGTACTCAGCTGGAACAGGGCCCCCGAAGGTTCTTGCAAAGAGCTTGGCCCTCCTCGTGCACATTCCTACAACCCTAATAAAACAGCAGCAGTGGAAGAATGCAACTGAATTCCAGGCTTTTGCCTGAAACTGTGAAACTAAGCTATCGTCTCTTTGGTCTCCAACTGCCGCTCTTGGATAGAGCACACTCAAGGAAAAAATGAGCAACAGAAGGGAGTTCCCAGGAAGAAACAGTACAGCCTGGCACAGTTAAGACACACCTGTTTCAGTGGTTTATGGTGCAAGAGGAACTTAAAACACCACGGGCACTACTGCTTCCAATTTCCTTGTGCCTCAATTTCTGAAATTCTGTTTGTAAGGCGCTGTTGAAGTGAGGTGTTTAGCGGGCTTGTGCAGTGGGGTCAGGAATGCAGTCAGCAGAAGGCTTTGCCACGGGTTCTTCAAGTGGGAAACCTGTATCCCGATTTATCCTTGCACTTGGATCATGCAACAGTGGGGGCAGGCACAGGTTGCTGGTTGAAGAGCTAAGCACGTAGCTGGGGGAGGGAAGTCCCAAAAACAGCAAACCTGAGAAATAACATCAGCAAAGCAAGTTGGACTGGTTTGACTGTGAATGAATGGCAAAAGGCTTTTGACTTGCATTTTTTAATGTCATTCCTGGTATTACAGGCACTGTGGCCTATTAGTCATTAGCATCATTAGATTATGTTTCAGAAGATGGCTGTGCCACATTTCATTCCATTTCAGATTTGAATGCTCCCTCTATTCCTGACAGCTCCAGCTGAGGACCTAGCAGGTAATGGACTTATCCTACTCCCTTCCTCCAAAGTGCAGTTGCTGTTAGCACCTTGGGCATTGCAGACATGAAATCAAAATAACTTAAAACCTCACTCTATAGGATTGCTCAATGATATGATGGAACTTGAAAGGTGAGCATCATTTTAAAGAGCACCTGGGAACCACAAGGGTACCTGAAAAGGAACATGTTCCTATTCAGAGCAGTAAACCAAAGTGCACTCAAGGTGGCCTGCATCCACTTCCAGATTTCATTTCCAAAGAAATGACGTTGTTTCATATAAAGACAGATGTCTCTTATGCTTCAACCTACATGGTCAGAAGGACTATTATAGTACTCTGCAAACATAGTGCACCTCACAGATTCCTAAGAATATGGCCAGGTGCCTTTTGTTCATTTCCTCTTATAATTAGAGAGTCCAGTTTACTCCTGAGAAAGACTGCTTAACACAAATGTGTCATTCTTGTGAAGGAACAGAAAGAGAGCACAGCAAGCTGCTTCACCTGTGGATACCAGACCTTTCACACAGGAAAAATGCCTTATCGTCTTCATCATGGCTGTATCTACCTGTTCCATCAGTTCTGTGCAGAACTTCCCCTACCCGAGTCACCCCACTTTGAGGCAAAATCAGAGCACTGTTGAAAAACTGGATCCAGACTGTCAATCTCCTCCAGCAGGTTTCTGGCAGTATTGTCACCCTATTCCCCTTATTTCTTGGAAGTCTCTCAGGCTATTTAAATGAGGAGGGAATGGCCATTTCTGTTCTTTTCCACTGTTTTCTGTGGAGTTCCCTATCCATAAGGAAGCAGTTCTACTTACAAGCTTAGCAGACAACTTACCTCATAAGTGCAGCTGAGGAAGCAGACTTAGCTACAGCATAAATCAGTGCAGATGGTTTGCAAATTAATAGCCACATGAATAATAATTTTTCTTTCTGAGTTTAAGAATGACTTTGCTACTGCAGACCCCAACAGCAGCCAGTCAGTTGGTTTCCAGCAGGGATGCCTTAATTCCAAAGGTTTAGGCTCATTTTTTTCTCATTTGCACACAAACCTGGAAGAAAGCACCTTTCCTTGATTTTTATTTGCACCCAAGCTTGATGGAAAGACGCTGGTCAAAGGCACTGTTTGAACAAAGGGATACAATTTCCCAAGAAAGATTTGCAGTAATGAGTGAGCCAGTCCCTGCCCTGAGACATGCAGAACTAATTACCTGAATCCTTGATCTTGCTAACCACACTTTCTGACACTGAGCAAGCCACTCCCAAATCACTGCTCCTTTGCAGCCCTACAACTTACAGTGTGTACTCTCTGCATGCCACAAAGGGCTTCTTTTTTCTGCTCTCCAGGTCCCAAAGGACTACACAATCTTGTCCTGACTGCTCTAGACAGGTTCATTTTGCCATCATCATTAATATCATCAGCATAATGTTTATTTATATTTCACCTGTTCCTAGCATTGTGACTCAAAGCAGCTTACAAAATTAAAAAAAATATTCAATTAAAATATTAATAGAAATATACAGCAGTTAATATACAATTAAATCAACTAGAAAATTCAAAGCATATGAATATTTGCAGACCATATCTGCATTTTATATTTTCTGCCCTTCCTTATGTTTTCTCATTTTCATGAAACATGATGCACAAATTAAATTTCTCAGGCAGGTGCCAATCTGTGACATGAAGGTGTCAAGAGCAAGCATTCCATTTGACTGAAGGCAGCTTTAGCAATCTCTTGCTAATCACATGTCGCCAGCAGCTAGTGGATGCCTGATCCGAAGCCTGCCTTGGTCACAAAAATGCAGAGAATTATTCACTTACTTGTTTTTCCACTCCGTAAAAGCTGAAGTCACAAAGTTAACATTTTAATTCTCCGACCTCAAAGAGTTACATACCTCTTGCACGGAGGCCTTGTAAAGTGCTCAGCTTAGAAATCCGACATGCATTCTTTCTCCTGTTCCTGACTCTAATCCTCAAATAATTATTCTATGCCATGAGTTCTGAAGTCAATGGCAGCATTCTGAAATTTGCTTTTTGTGCTGCCTAGCCTCAGATCCTGTCACGGAGATGCTACAAAACAGACTACATTTTGTTTAGAACCAGTGTGCTGTACAAATGATCTGGGATTAGTTGTTCAGTGGGACCTAAGAGTAGTCTTGTGCAGGATATAGTTCCAATGAAACGTCACAGTAGGAAGAAGCAAGGCGGCCTTGAAAATTTTCTTCCTCAAAACTCTTGGTCTGGAAGGTATCCATGCAAGTGCAGCAGCAGTAGAACTAGATGTGCCAAAATCCTCACCATTCTTTCCTTCTTGAAACAAAACAAGAGCATTTGATATGTCGAGAGCATTAGATGAAACTGCAAAGGCCAGAGGGAAGCAGGGCAGATGCTTCTTGCTCTTGTACAGATAATGCTTTCAACAGCATCCCTGAGTCTATTAACTATTTTGCTTCCATTCTTGCATCATGGTACTCTTTACTAGTGCTCAGCACTTTTAATCACCAGAAATGCTTTTCAGGTTCTCTTCCATTCCCATTCACAATAATTTACTCTTTGGTGGGTTGTTGTTATTTCCATTTTGTGCCTGTTGGATTGTGACACAAATCAATGGATTCCAGGCCCTGTGCATTTTCTGTTGCTGGATTTGACTTAGATTCTGTTGTGGTTGTATGCAGAATTCATTTAGCTCACTTAGCCTGGGTTTCCTTATAGCGCAATTTAGATAAATGAATATTCTCCTTTCCTCTCCTGCTTTCTGCATTTGTCTCTAAAGTGCTGGTACCAGCATGGAAAGGGGAACTGTACATCCTCTACTCTGCAGGTACCAGCAGATTCTACTTTACCTCTCTCTCTCTCTCTCTGAATGACTGAGGTTACATAGATAAAAAGCCATGATAGGTTGTAATATCATGCAAAATGGAACACTTGTTTGGGGGCAAATAGCCACCCTGAAAAACCATGGTTTGTTCCAGGGGTTGCTGGACCCACAGTGCATTGCCATGGCATCTGAACAAAGAGCAGCAGTTTCATTATGGATTAAAAGCATTGGCTACAGAGCTGCTAAGCAAAGGTGACAAAACCAGCTGTTCCATTGGCTCCCAGTGAAGACCCAATTCAAGGTGCTAATGCTCGTGTTGAAAGCCCTGAATGGCTTGGGGCCAGGGAACCTGAAGTCACTCCTCTTCCCATAGGAAAGTACTGGGCACCTTAGATCTGCATCTGAGGTTCCTTTGAGGGAGCCCCCTCCTCAGGAAATAAGGAGAGTGGCAACAAGAAGGGCCTTCTTGGGAGTGGCACCCCAACTTTGGAACAGGATCCCCAAAGAGGTTTGCCTGGCACCCTGTTGATACTCTTTTGTCGCCACACAAAGACCTTTTTATTTTGTTGGTATTTTAATTCTGAACTTGTTTTTACTGGCATTTTCACTGGGGGTATGTCTTTTATGAAATTATTAGTTCTGTTAAGTGGGCACATTATATATTAGTTTATTTGTGTTTTTATATTGTATTACATTTTGTTGTTGTTGTTTTTGTAACCTGCCTAGGGAGCTGTATGGCTAATCAGGCAGGCTAGAAATCTAATGAGTAAATAAATGAATTAAATTAAAATAAAGGTTTCCCGAAAGGACCATTGCCACTGGCAGAACAATGCTAGGCAATAGTCAAAATGAAGGTCACAAACTGATGATATGAACCTTAGTTAATTAAAAGTATGAGACGAAGTATACAATCCTGAAAATATTTTCAAGAGAATAGGGGGTAATCCATACCAAGGTTCCCCCCCACCCCATTTTTTGGAACTTCTTTTATGATTATATTTCTTCTTGCATTGGTTCACTTGCAGAATGCCCCATCCTCAGGAGTGGCATACAGTTTGGAAGCTTGGAGATATCTAATTATTTTGGAGGTGTTGGGGGATGCCTCTTAAGCGTCAGGACACAGGAGGAGGTCAAGAAGGTCTCCACCATTTTTACTAGTTTTTCTTTGCATTGGCTGTTTTGACCAAGCCAGTTCTTTAAAAAATCTGAATATATCTGCATTCCTTAGCAGTGTGTTTGTGTGTGTGTGTGGGGGGGGGGGGCTGTTTCATAATTCTCAAGCAGATACATGACTTTTCCCATTGCCTTTCTTAGCTGGAAGCATGTTAATCCAGGCATTGTTCCAGCAGGGAGGGCCATCAATTGATACAAATTATGGAGACATGAACACACCTCAGCTTGCCAAGGTGGATATTATTTTTTGAATGCTGTAACATTGATTATTTTTACCTCCTTTCAAACCCTGCATTGCAGAACAAATAAACAGGAACCTATTCTGTGAGGAAGGAAAGATGGCATATTTGACCCTTAGTGATTAGCCATGCAATATTATCTGCTCAGAGGGCCTATTGGCTGATTTAGTGAATAATATACCCATAAATGCATAAATATTCAGTTTCCAGAAAGGTTTTGTGGGCACAGTTTTTACTAGAGTGTTTCCCGGCTTCTGTCTCCCAGTATTCCTCAATTTATCACTATGGTTATGAGAGTGGCATATTGTCACATCAACATGCATTGTGGGATTATGATGCTGTACAGAAACATTTAATTACAGTGTACTTGAACAATAGTTTAGAACAATGAATGGGGAGAGGGTGTTAATGATGGGTATGGTAGTACTGATTTGTGTCTCAATATATAGGCTTACATCACTTAATGCTTCTTTCTACCAGTGTGAAGAAAGTCTGGCAAGCAATGGCAGAGAAACACCAATCACTGTGTGAAAAGAATGTTCATATATACAAATTTGAGGGAAACGAACCGAACCGAACCCAGCCGAGCCGAGCCGAGCCCAAAACGACTCTGTCTGAGTTGCTGCAATATTGACTCCTTAGAATTCTTTGCTTGTGGAAAGGTTAGCTACGGTCACAACCATTCAGTAGTTCAACATCGTACCTGAACAAAGTGAATGAGAAAGGAGTACCCGAAAATGGTCAATCACAATGTGACATCTGGGAATTACGCAGCAACCTGGCCCTACTTTGCACACTGTTATTTGAGCAGATGACATAACGCATCCCAAAGGGTCCCACTGATAATAGACTCACTTCTAAATAATCTTGCACAATAATTTGCTCTTAGGCTATCAAGTGATCAACCAACTTTGGAGCCAGTCAATGGACATCACATTATACATTAGTTAACATAAAGTTCAAAAATAGACAAAATTCAAATCTGAACCTATATTGCAAAACTAGCCAACCAATAGTCCTCTGTGCAGTGTGTGTGTGTGTGTGTGTGTGTGTATCCCAGTCCCATTTCAGAATTGCTTGTCTTTCTGGGGCTCAAAGCATGAAATGTGTCAGCTTTTAAACTTCCAATGCTAACTCCCTCTACAGCACGTAAATTCAGCAATTGGACTGCAAGGCGATCAAACCGGTCAGTCCTAGAGGAGATCAATCCTGACTGCTCTTCAGAAGGCCAGATATTGAAGAAGAAACTCAAATACTTTGGCCACCTAATGAGAAAGAAGAACTCCCTGGAGAAGAGCCTAATGCTGGGAACAATAGATGGCAAAAGAAGAAGGGGACGACAGAGGATGAGGTGGCTGGATGAAGCAGTTGGTGTGAGCTTGAGTGGACTCTGGGGGATGCTGGAGGACAGGAAGGCCTGGAGGAATGTTGTCCATGGGGTCGCGATGGGTCAGACACGACTTCGCAACTAACGACAACAACAACAAAGTGCTGATCAGCTAAAAGATGTCTATTCATTAGTTGAATTGCATGTGGGAAAACAAACCTTCAATAGTTCTAAAGAAACAGCATACTTCAGTTTTAGATTAATAAGAACCATGAGCATACTTTATTTTTATTTTGGCAGCAGATCACAATCTTAGAACAGGATTTCCCCTCTTATTGTAAGGGAAGGGGGGAAGCCTATTTTATGCATGATTGGTCTCTTGCTATTTGTATAAGTACCCGAACTAAAACAATAATTTAAGAAAAGGGTCAAATACAAGGTGTCTTCTATTTGATCAAATGTCTTTTGTGGATTAATCTGATCAATTGACTAAACACTTGCAGGTCTAATCAAATTGAGAAATTATCCTAATCAAAATCTGAATCTGTCCAATGATTTAATGGACTTGCAGCTCATACTTACAATTCAAAACACGAAGGTAGAAATGGAGATTCTGTTCCATTACATGCAAGCTTCTGCATCTTACTAACAACATAGATTGTACAAATGAGTGGGATTGGCTGCCGTGTCTTTCTCTAATTTTCATCTGAGCTGTGAGAACTACACCCATGCCAACTGAAACTGAATTTTGGAAGGAGGAATTATGGATGCCAGGTGAGATGGGAGATCTGTTTTAAATCTTTTAAGCATCCAAGCAACATGATATGTGAGAGTGCTTCAGATTAATGATCCTAGTGTCTAAAAGGAAGATTATGAGGAGTGTCTACTGGCTGAAATTGTCCAAAGCAAATATTTGCCCCACATAAAGCAACCTCCATCCTGACTGCGCAGATTATTTAACTTTTGTAAAAGTTACCCTCATGATGTAGGGACTCTGACTGCTGTGGAGTCTGAAGGATTCCTCATCCGCAGGACTAGATCATTGGGTGGGATAACACAGAGGGAAAGAGAAGCTGGTGGCTCTTTTAATCTACAGTTACTTTCTTCAAGGGCTTCTCCACACAAGGTAGATGGTGTGCATTTCACAGGCATTTACAGGGCCTTTATGGTGTTGTCACCCACCAGGTCCTCACTTGAGTTTTCCAGCCATTTTCTTGGCTTGCTTCCTTTGTTCGAATGAAGATGGAGTTTTCCAAGAAGGCACCACTACTCACTACAGAAGCCAGTGTATTTTTGCAATTCTGCTGTATAGCAGAGCCTCTTTGTGTTGGGTGATGAAACATATAAAACATATAGAAAGGCAGAGAGGAAAAACCAGGGGGTGGGCAAGACTCACAGGTAGGAGAAGTTGAGTTTTGCTCAAAGACAATGCAGGGAGCAGCCTTGATAAAGCACTGCGTTGCACACCTCATGTAGGGAAGCCCCCCTGACAAAATTGCCCTTAGAGTTGGCTGAAGGAAGAAATTTCCCTGCTAGGTGGGCAGGCAGTTCCCTACCTCACCAGACTGAAATACTGCAGATATGAGAATACAGAAGAAACATGGAAAAATGTATTTTGTTCCTTTCCATATATATGGTGAACTGACTAAATAGCTCATATCACAAATTGATGTATCTTTGTCTTTATTTTTTTTTGGTGATTTTGAAATTAACATTCATAACTATTGCACATTGTGTGTGTGTGTGTGTGTGTGTGTGTGGGAGGGAGGGAGGGAGGGAGGGAGGAGAAAGAAAGCCCTCACAATGGATTTCTTTTGTAGGGAAGGCCAGCCAGAAAGATTTGGGGAGAAGGAGCAGCAGTAGTGGTGGGTTGCTTAAACTTTGCCCTACCCTCTTTCTCTCTCCCCACCTTTGGAAATCCAAACACATTTGGAATCCATGGGGGAAACTGGACTGGGAAGGAGCAATATGGAATAAAAGAAGCAGCCGGCAAAGAAACTGTAATACCTTGTTCCAGCTCTGCTCTTCCCAGTCTGCTCTCAAGCTCTTAGTCTCCGCTCTGTTGCAGAAGCTGCTTTTCCTTTTGTGTTGTTAACAGAGTTAACAAAGCCTTCAGCTCCACCAACCCGGAAAAACAAAACTGACACTGTGAATGGCTGAACGGCTTTGCAACCACACCGTTTCACAACAGAAAGCACGCCAGTTGACACACTGATGTTTGTGAAGCAATCTGCCACACCAATGTATTCTACATACCGCACTCACCAAAAGAATGCACACATCGCTAGCATGGATGCTCATCGACCTAGCCAGCATATTCCAGAGAAGGCTTTTACACTGCCATGATGCTGCTTCATTCGCAGATGCCTTCTACCAAAAAGCCTCCTGTGCTTTCCCATGGCTACTTCCATCTTTCATCTTAATGTTAAGAAAAGCAAATGGGATTGCTGTGCAAAGCTTTCCAAGTGGTGGGGCTTGGAAACCTCCATCTGGAGGCCCCATGCCTGCAGGAAAAGTCCTTCACATTGCCTTCTAACTGGAGATACAGACGTTGGCCCAGGGACCTTACATCTGTTCTGCCAGTGAGCAATGGACCTTCAACGTTTACAGACCAGCCAGTTTCACTCAAACAGGTGGATTTTTCTTCAGGGGCGAATGTGTCAATTTGATTCTTTTCATGCATTAGAAGAAAAGCAGAAAGAAGATAGTCCAATCCTTTCAAAGAGAAAACACATAAATGCTACTAGCGTTTCTATAGTGACTTAGGGCGTGATGCTATGCACGTGTGGTCAGGGAAAGGACTACAACTCACATCAAGGTCCAGCCTGAACGTCCAGTGGGAGAGTGTTGGGAGTCATAGGCTCATGCATAAAGACGGCACCTTCATTATATTTTGTCTAACCAAGCCAACAGATCTGCAATGCACCCTTTTGTATGCTTCATCAAAAATACAATGCTGGCTGCTTCCACATGAAGGTTGCATGGTACCATCACCTGCCTCATTCACAACATTGGGGAGGGAGTCCAGATGGTCTCACCTTCTGCTCGTAACCCTCCCTTGTTTTCCTACCACACGTTCTACTTTTTCACTTACTGCGGAATCTCTGTTAAGGCAGAAAAGATGGATGGATGCACAGTGCCTCCTCGTTGACAATGCTACAGATCCTTTGCCTGGAAGCACTCAGTGTCCAGTGGGGCTTAGTCCCAGGCAAGAGTGTATAGAATCGTGTCCTGATTAAACGTTTCTACAAAGCAGAGCATTTCCCAAATCCTTAGCCCTGGTTATGATGCCCTATCCAGAAATAAATCAGAATTTTGTGCTTTGTTTTGGAGAGGTTGCAGGTGTCCATGCTTTGCTGCCACGGGGTGAATGATTCTGCAACCCTGCAGCAGAAGGAGACAAGACTCAACCAAGTTTGCACATGTTGGGGTGGATATAACACATATCTGTTTATTACCAGTTATAAACAAACTTTCTTAAGTTTATTTTGGATAGTTGGCCTTCACAGGTAAGTCCAATGGCCGCTAAATGGCATCCACCATGCTTTTAAGATACAATAACATGGTTGATGTTTTAATGTATGTGGTTTATTTTGAAAGAGATGCTGATGTTTTAATCATATAAGTATCTTGACAATATCGATCAGCTCAGCTGTTCACCTGAGCATCCATCTCTTTCCTCTCAAAATTTAAAGGGAAAGTGAACAAACAAACAAACAAACAGGACCCGTATCCTGAGAGAAAAGAATATAGAATACACCAGCAGGAAATGACCACTCAATTGCCAGCATTTGTGGGAGCAGGACTGGTAGGTTTAAAGAAGATTGGAGCAGCAAGAACATATTTTGGGTAGGGTGGAATGATTTGGCTACTAAAGCACATTTTCTGAAAGAGAAAGAAGTCTCCCAAGTAATAACAATTTATTATTCTGCGTAAGAAGTTGCCTTGGGGAACCTTCTGGATCAAGAGGTGGGAAGCAAACAAGCAACAGGGCAAAAGTATGTGGAAATTAAGAATACAAGTTCCCTCTAAAAAGGCATGTTGATCTCCCTTAAAGCAATTTGAACACCAAATGTTTTCTTACATCTGCCTTTATCTAATATGTGCTACCATGTGAAGACTCACAAAATATATCCTGAATTAAGGTTGTACTTTCAAGGTTATAAGCTCACCTTCAGCCGTTGAAATATCCAAGGTTGATTTTTTGTGGGTCCTTCTGGATTTCATCCTGGGAGAGGGGACTGGACGATCTTGCCAATTCCCTAGTTTTGCTACAGGTAATAGAAGCACACAGTCAGCTCAACAAAAGAACTACCACATTTATTGGACTGCTTGCCATATACAAAGTACCAGTTTTATGTGTTGTGCCAATTTATGAGATTTGATTATCTGTGTGAAGGACTCCCATTTGGGAGTTTGGCAAGACGGTCCTCAAGAAAACTATTTTCCAGGCTTGGCCTTTTTCTCTTTCCTTTTGCAGTGTTGATCTCCTTTGTTCCTACAATCTACTGATGCTTTGGTGCTTTTCACAATATATTTTATACACTGATCAGTTGCTTTACATTCAGGAAGTTTTCCCAGTGACTCACAAAATACAAAATACACTTATTGCTGTTATATTAATTAAGTCGAATTAACATTATGGTGCTTCAGGAGCTTCAGCAGAACTGGTTGGTTGTTAAATGCTGCAGGCAGTGTGAGAAATTGATGTTACACCCAGGTCAGAGAACTGGGCTAGAGGGAAGAATCCTTGAAGGGTTTCCAGGGCAGGCATCTGTGGATGACTTTGGCCAGCAGCTTCTCAAGGACAGCAGGTGCTGACTTCACAGAGAAAAAGGAAATACTACTGTGAACTCTCATTCTCTTCATTTTATCACAGTCCTGCTTTTTTTTGGCGGGGGGCGGGGAGTAGTTTTTTAGGCTTGACCTAACACGTCTCTTTGCTAATAAATTCTAAGCTGTGATTATCCCTTCTGGGAAGAAAATGTTTTTTCTTAGCCCGTATGTCATAAATGTTTGAATCATCACATCAAAAGTGTAACAGCACCGAGAAACACCCTTATTGCTTATTATGAAGAATAAAAGTGAAAGTGTCGTGCAACAATGAAGTGAAGATACGGCTGGCAACAGATCATGTTTCTGAATGGAAAGGTCACAACAGCTTTCCTGATTTGGAGTTTCCTGATTTTCTTTGCCGATTTGCTTATCAAACTAAAGGTGGGGGATGAACTCCATGAGACACAGCGCTCCCAAGCAAAACATGCTGTTTAGAAACTTCCAAACTGAACAAAACATGCTGTTTAGAAACTTCCAAACTGAACAAAACATGCTGTTTAGAAACTTCCAAACTGAAAACACGGGAGAAAAATAAACATGCAAGATGTTAAAATGTGGAAGGGTTCTTTATATAGTAACATAACCTGGGTGACACACAACTACAAAGTATAAAAGGGGGAAAGTATTTTTTTACTGAGTTTTCTGGCAGATGGGACAAAAAAGAGAGATGCATCTGATTTATATATTTCATGCAAACATGGTTGTTAAAAATTGCTATCTGTCAGGAATTCTGTGTAGGCAGAGGATTTCTTTGCTGCCAAAGAAATATTTTAAAGAAATTCTTCACTTGAAAAGTATATAAAGAAATGGACATAAATTTGTTTACCCACCTAAGAATTTAGGATTAATTATGCTTTCACTTTTCAGCAGAGGTGTGAATTCTATCTCTGAAGGTCTTTCCCCACCTATAGGGTGTAAAGAGGAGAAGCAATTAGTATAACAATGCAGGAAATGGGGAAAAGATAGCAGGGGTGAGTCAACCATATTTTTCAGGGGGATTTTTCAATTGGTGAATGTTTATAGATGCAGGTTTTGATGTGTGGGTACTACATGCAGTCTGCTTTGTACCTCCAGTTTCTTACATTCTCCCAGAATTATACTTGGAGCAAAAAGAGCTTCTGAAGGTTTACATCAGCCTGACTAGGATGATGGGAATTGTAGTCCAACTCAGCTGGAGAAAGACTGGCCTATATCTAGATTCTACCTCTTTTTCACTTAAGAAAGGGATATGGGATTTGTCTGCCTGTTCCACTTCCTTTCATGCAAGGAGGTTTGGTTTAGGCACATGAAAGGCAATCCACAGTATGATAGCTATGAATCGCTCGGATCCCACTGCAAATACAGAATTGAATCGATAAGGACAAGGGGCCCCACGGTGGATCAGAACACCAGCCAGTGCCTAGGACATCGGCTTGAGTCTTGGCAGCGCGGGTGTCAAGTTCCTGGGCTTTGCCGGTCAGCCCTGGAGCACGTGCCTCTGAAGCCAAACCGCGGTGCCCCGAAATGCAGAATGGAAGGAGGGACCCTGCACTGGTGCCACGCAAGAACCTCCACCTCAGGCGGTGCAGTAACTGCTGGAGAATCTCCCTCAACGGAGCCATAGTGGCCGAGAGGAGGCACATTCCCAGCCCGTTTTCTGCTGCTGACTCTGTGCATCTGTGGCTGGAGAGGTGAACAAAGCGGTGGAGTCTGCCAACTGCCCTCCCACCCAGAACAGCGACCCTCCCAGTCTCCTCCCCACCCCCAGTTTCAGTGAGTTCATCCAGAGGCTCCCAATCCCTTTGTGGAAGCATGTCGTGAGGCCGTAACTCATGTCCCCGATTAACTCACACAGCAGCTGGCAATAAAACTAAAGACTTTTATTGCTATTCACTACAAGATTTACGATGTAACAGATAAGCTCTGGCAACGAGCTCCTCTCAGCTCAGTTGCCCCCTCCTTTCTGAACTAGGGAGGAGAAAGTTGCGTGGATCTGAACCGCCTCTCACATCTCTCCGTGTGCCGGTGGGACAAACTTCTCCCCTGGCTTTGCAATTGGTGTAGCCTGCGAAATCTTCTTCGAAGTTGAGCGTTCTGTCAATTTCCTGTTACGTCTTCCTGTTCCCCAGGACTCAGGCCAGCAGCTTCAGAGTCTGGAGGCAGGGGGGCAGCTTGTTCAAACACCCCAGAGTCTCCAGGAAGGGAAGCTGCACCCTGCTGTAACAACCCTGAGCCAGGAAGTGGGGAAGCTACTCGTGAGGAGGCCTCAGAGACAGGTTGCAGGGGGCCGTTTGGACACTGGGCAGCAAGTACAAATCTCCTTGTTCTAACACCTGACTCTCACTGCGAGCTTCTGCCCCGTCCTCGCTTGTCGATGTCTCTGTCAGGCCATCAGGCATGACCATGCAGAAGGATGGTTAACTGGGAAACCCTTTACTCAAACCCTGGAAGACTTTGTCTTCTGCCCGAGATTCTCTGGGTGAATAAAAGCCATCTTTCTCCCCAGCCCTGAGATGGTAAGCAGAAGGCTATTCAAGGGGAGCCCCACATCCTCACAGAATGCCTCTGGTCACCCCACAGTGGACTTACTCTTCTAGATAAGCAGAACTGTGAGCCCATGTCCGTATACAGGATGCATACCAGGAAATCCAAACTGCCTACATTATTCTGAGAACTGCATCTTGCCTATTTTATTTTATTTTATTTTATTTTATTTTATTTTATTTTATTTTAATGTTTCTTACCGAAGTCTCAGGACAGTTTACCAATACGTAGTGTAAAAAAAACACAGTGTCCTAAAAATGACAATAAAACCCCTATTAAAACAATCAGATCTTAAAACATTGGGAAAATAAACAGGGTTTAGCCTGGCGCCAAAAGGAATAAAGTGACAGCACCAGGAGGACCTCTCTGGGGAGTGCATTCCGTAGGGTGCCACCCCAGAGAAAGCCCTCCTCCAGGTAGTCACCCTCCTAATCTCCTTCAGGGAGGACACCCGGAGAAGGGCATCTGTCCCAGATTTTAGGAGTGCGTGCGTACGAGTGCATGGACATGCATACACACACATGCACTGTGAGCATAGCAAAAGCAGCCAGGCAAGTGAACCTGTTCATTTGTAGGTGGAACAAGGGTTTAGAGTGAGGAACCTACTTGTCATGGCAAGCAGCACATAGGTTTCTCGTTCCCCCAGGATCTCAGCTGCAGAGCGGTGCTTGTTTTGGAGTAAGTTCTTCACCTGGCCACTTTCATCTGCTAACTCTATCTCATCTGAAATACATAATGCAGGAAATGGAAACATTATTTTATTTGCCAGCTGTCCTGGTGCGTCTCATCCATGTGCCCAGGGACTTACAATCTATAATTAAACAGAGAGGTCACAAACAGGAAAGGTAGGAAAAGGGACACAGGAGTAAGCTGCCGGAGAATAGATATTCATGTGTGAATGCACCCATGAATACATGAAGGGTTTTCTCCCTAATTGTGAGGTACAGCGTCAGGTAAAGAGGGCAGACAAGCTAAGAAATGACAGGTGTTCTAACAATTGACCCTCAGACAATGTTCTTGAAATTTCTATACCACCCAATAGCCAATGATCTCTGTGTGGTTCACAACAATTTGAAAACTTAAAATACACTATGAAATGTAAATGTTTAAAAGCATAGTAGCTCATAGAAACAAAATAACCCAGAATATAACCTGGAAGTGGTACAAATATAGTGAAAGGTATATAACAGCAACTGAAAGACCGTTCTGGAAAAATTCTGGGGGAAAAGAGATCTTCACTTGGTGCCAGAAAGAGCACACTGAGGTTGGAAGGTGAGCCTCTCTGGGAAGTCATTCGAGGCGTGGGAGCCACAGCAGAAAAGGCCCTGTCCTTCATAGTCACACCTGTGACTCCCTGGCATGGAGACTACAGAAGGCTCTCCTGTGACATTTACCTCCATGAGATGTAGTGATGGCTACCCATTCGAATGGCTTTAGATGGGGATTTGTCAAATTCATGGAGGAAGTGGCTATTCCTGGCTACTAGTCCTGACGACTCTACACGCCACCCAGTATGAGAGGCAGAGTGCCTCCAGCGCACTTACAGGAAGGGGTGCTATTTTTCTGCCTGGAGGCCTCTCAGGGGCAACTTGGTGGCCACTGTGTAAAGAGAAAGTTGGACTAGATGGACCCTTCACCTGATCCATCAGGGTGTTCCTTATGCTCTTATATCAGGGTTGCAACCCTAACCCTACACTTCACTACAGACGTTACTTGAATGTTCAGATGAATGCCTTCAAGATTCATTTCACATCACAGAAACCCGATGACTCTCTCCAAGTGCGACTTGCAAAGTTAGTGTTACAGTCTGCACATACACAATTATTTTCTGGAGTTTCTGGATCACAACAATATTAACCGTACACTCAGCAGCTGCTCTGACTTGGTATTCTGACTCTTTGCCTAGCTGACATTTTAAAAACAACAGACCCTTTCTTCCCAGCATATGTGTCATTCTATCCTTCTCTTTATGTTTGCATTAATTTTATTGAAAACTGAAGATTTTCAATAACCCTGCAGAGGTCCAAGTCTATAACAAAATGAACAGCATTGCAGTATTAGAAGATTCTCTTTCTGTACCACCCAAAGAAATAACGTGTCTTTCTTAAAGTCTTCGACTTCTTTTTCTTTCTATTTTAGTTATAACTTTCCTCCTTGCTTTGTGTTATTACTTAGCGGTATTCTTATAGATAATGAGAAATCTTACACTACCATTAAAAACACACACAGGTGCACAATAGTTTTGTTTTCACATTTTGGTACCCTACCTTCATCCTCACAGCCACAGCGGTGTTTGATGCCATCCAGGAGACGTTGGACTTTACAATGAATGTTGAAAATGTCTGCCTTGCTTTCTGTGAAAGGAAGATACAAAATAGCTTGCATTTCATTATGGAAGCATTTATGTCCTATCTTTCAGTAAAGCATCTAGCAAGTGGGCCAAGAGGAAGAATTAAAACAAACAATGTAAAGCATATACAAAAAGTCTACCAGCTGTTACTTGGAGCCTGTGTCTTCTGGGTTAAATTAGTTCCATGTATTATGGGTGGCATCCAGTTCTCTCACTTCCAGGCAAATAGATGGGGAAGAAATGGAGGTAGTGACAGATTTTATTTTCCTGGGCTCCAAGATCACTGCAGACAGGGACTGCAGCCAAGAAATTAAAAGATGTGGTAAGCTGTGGTAACATCTGGCCTGTATCCAGTGGGCCATCGATCATTTTTAAAGTCTGGCCATGCCAGATGACAGCACAGCCATTTGCCAGGAGTGCCATCAGATGGCCAAGCACCTGCTGGTGGCACTGCTGGCTGTTCAGGCTGTGCCCAGCCTAGAGGGCCCTTCACCTTGAGGCAGCCCCCACTGGGCAAGTGTGTCTCCAGCTCTTCTTTCCTCCACCTGGTTGTCCAAACGAGCAGCTTGACTGCTTTCTACTGGCCTAGTTGTGTGGCTCCTGCCTTCAGCCAGTGGCTCACCTGTGGCTGTCCTCCCATTGGTGAGCAGGCCAGAGGGATCTGGGGCAGGAGGGGTGGGCCCCACATAAATGCAGCACTCCCATTGGCCTGGCTGCTCCAGAAGATCCAGAGTAGACACTGCCAGCCATGCGTTGACCCATCCCATTTCTTAGCTTCTAGCTGTCTCCCTCCCCATGACTTGTTCCAATCTACTTTTCTCTGCTTTTCCACTGGGTTATTTTAACAGTCTGCATTACAGTTCTGCAAACTAGATCAAGCAGTATTATCATCCCCATAATATAGATAATGGGTCAAATCAGAGAGATGGTTCCCTTGGCCTCCCCATGGCCATTCTGGCTCAACTGACCTTCAGTGAGGCTGCAGATCCACCACTTGAGACACTCTTTCCGCCTTGCCTCAGGCTGCCTCTGCACATGGCCACTCGAAACCCCATTACAGCATTCCCACAACCATGGGTACTAGCCCCTCTGAGGGAAGCTGCCATTATTCCCATTTCTCCCATGAGAACTGCCACCAGTAAGACCCCCAAGTTCATCCCATGGAGCCTACAACCCAAGTCTCTTGGTTTTAGCAACGAAGTCTCCAACCAGAGAGCATGGATGGATCTTATTGTGCCCCACATCCTTACCATGGGCTCACAGTTCATGGGCAGGACGGGCAATGCTTTGATGTCCTGTTGCTGAGTTACCTGGTTCATAATAAATGCATTATAAAATATCAAAGGCCAGATAGTCACTTACCTCCATGAAGCACTGTTATGAACATTTCGGTTGATAACCTGAAGTGTGGTGGGAGGAAAGCAAAAACAGGCTATGAGAGGAACATTATGTTAATGAAGCGAAGTACCAGAAACCCCAGTAAATGCCTAGGAGCCGAGAGATGGGGAAATCTGCTGCCCAGTTTGCCCAGTTTCTGAAATTCTTCCCTCTGCTGCATGAGTATTTCCCAATTTTAATATCCTAGTTTTCTTCATAGGCAAGTTTAAAGCAAATGGTAGCCATTTAAAATTCATGATTGAATTCCAGCAAAGCATAACAAAATAATCAGAGAATGCCCATTAAACCAAACTGCCAGTAGCTACTTGCTTTCAGGATGTCAGCAAAACCAGAAACTGCCAGCACAAACCATACCCCAATACCACTGTGTATAGATATTGCTCTGTAGTGCAGGAAAAAGGATGGTTGATCACAAACTGCCTCTTTTCCACTAAATTCCTTGTCCCCTAAACTCCAAAACTGCAAAGGAAAGCAGTCCAGAAAATTGTTCTCCAAGCTGCCTTTTCCTGGAAACCAAAATGCATGCCTATCTCTTGTTGCTGGGAGCTGCCTGCATTTGTTTTTCTCTCCAAGGGTGACAGCCCTGGATCTACTAAAGAGCCTGGTCAACAGTCTTAAGTAGCAAAAGACCCCTAAAAGCTGCAGCACCCTTGTGTAAATAGTAACTCATTAATCATGTTAAATAAAAGCATGCTTGTCTTTGTACATTACTGAGTGAGCTTCCAGCCAGAGATTGATTCTTGCTTTGCCCTGAGTTGAGGTCAGAAGGGAAATTAGGTTAGAGGAACTGCTTCATTACAGAATGAATTTGAATGAATAAATAAATTTGAACTTCCAGTATAAGGAACACTTATGCCCTGCCCCATTATTCTCTTACCATAATCACGTTTCTCAAACATTAAGTGCAGCACGTTTTTTCAGTCTGGCAGGAGTCACTGGTCTTTCACCATGTGTGCTGGCTGCTACAGAAGTTTTGAAGGACTATATCTGATATTTTAGTAGCAGTGTTTTTATTTACATAAGGGAAACAACCACCAATTCAGCTCCTGTCATGGTTGAATATTTGCATAAAGTTCTTCAAACACGCTATCCATTACCTTTCATTCAATGCAACATAAATATATGCTAAGAAATACACAAAAATACTGCCATGTTTTCCTTGAAACACAACACATGGTTTTTCAAATCCATTCATTAGGTTAACACAGTTACACAGTACAGATTCGGCAAGACTTTTTTGGAAATCCACCTGAGTCCTGGTTGTGTGCTAAATTATTCCACAGTTTAAAAAAAAAAAACCACCTCAATGTGCAATGCTATATGAGTTCAGACAGAAAAAGTGCCTATAATTCCCAGCAAACACAAGGGAAATGAGAGGCAACGTAGGGTTTATTTTCTGTCAGTATTAACAAAAGATTGCTCCTCCAGTTTCTGGAATTTCTGTAAATGCATGTTAGCTATCTCATGGAAAGTGCATAGCGTCTCCATGTTTCCCTCTCTCTGTTTCTCTTTGTTTCCCATAGTGCTCAAAAACAGGGGCATTATCCCATGAGGCTGATGGATGGGGGATCAGAACGGATAGAAATAGGAACTTCGTCACATCACACACTTCCATAAGATTCGGCGAAGGTTTCTCCATGAGCAGCCCTGGTGCTCAATCACAGCAAGAGTCCATCCAGTTCAGAATTCTGTTCACACAGTGGACTTCCAGCTGTCCACAGGATAGCCCAGCAGGAAATGAGGGCAACATCCCCCCCTCCTGCCCATGTTCCCCAGCAACTGGTGCTCACTGGCATATTGCCTGTGATAGCAGAAGTAGCACTTAACTATCTAGACAAGCATCCAGTAACAATGGCCTTATTATCCTCTGTGAATGTGTCCAATCCCTTTCTAAAACCATTCCAACTGGGGAAATTTGCCTTTTGGTTGTGGGGGGGGCAGGGGTAGCTGTTTTGATTGATTTCTATTGTACAATGGGAGGCCCAGGAAAATCAGTTAAGTATTACAGCAGAAGGCTGATCCACCTAGCAAGAGCAAAGCACAATTGCAGGCTACTCCCTGCTCAGCTGCTCTGCTGGTGCCCATTTTGGATTTCCAGAAGATGAGCCAGTTCCGATTCAACATCTTTGATCCTCTGAGCAAGCAAACTCCTCTTGATTTCCAGCAACACAAGCTGGTCTCTCTTGGCAGCCCAAGATTCAAGAAGTTCTGGGAAGTGCTGTCTTCTCTCCTTTGGAAGTCCACTTGGAGACTGTGGAAGAGGTGGGAAGAGGAGGAGGAGAAAGGAAGGATAAAGTCACTACTAAAGCATGGATAAGAGTGGCCTTCTTCTGAACCTTCTTTTGGCATTCAAATGAAGCATCTGGAGACTCAAGGGCTGGGCTGATAAGGCAACCACTCTGGATCTGTGGATACAAGCAAGGCCAGAATATGGCAGAAGCATTGTTTTTCTGGGCTGTAATTCCCCTTATCTGGCTAGCCATGCAACCAACACCATTATCTTTTCCACCTGTTTCTACATTGACCAAAGTCACCACCAATCTTCTCACATGGCTCTTTGTGGTGATGTCTTGTGTCAGAAAATCTCAGAATTGCAGAACCAGGAGAATATATGGTTGGATTTGATGTTCAATGTATATTTGCGTGTACATGGAAGATGCTACATTCAGTTTCAGCAGTGTATTGGCAGGAGATCCCAGGAATCCCTCTCTGACAGAGAAGAAACAACAGCACAGTCAGGTACCCAGTATACAGAACTGGCTATGAGCTTCCAGAGCATAGACAGAGTTTTTTATAAGTTGCACGTCACATATACAGTTTCAAGGCAGTGATTCTGAAAGGGTGAGAAGGCAAGGATGATGGGGAATAATATAGAAACAATGAGATATCATTATAGGCATCAGGAAAAACATTGTGGCCTATCAAAGGCTTGAGTAACAAATGGCAAATAATACAATCAGGAGTTAGAGAAATCCAACATGTTTAAAATATTGTGGTTTTTGCAATCAGAGATACAAAATTCCTTAGGACAAAGCTGGCTAGGTATTTTTACATAGCAAGGGAAGCCCAGCTGCTCCATTCAGCTTGCGACATTGTTTCTAGGAGCAATGGCTAGGAGCTTAGAGTGGGTTGATCATTAGCATAGCTTGGGGCTGTTTTT